>NW_025336087.1:45602012-45659447 GCF_004798865.1 Varanus komodoensis | reverse complement strand
AAGACAGAGACTCCATAAAGGTAAGACTCCATTTACAGATGGAAGGAATAGCATAAAAGAATTGTAGTGTATTTTATTAGGGATAAACTGAAGCATAGGAAAAGCTATGACTGCTGCTAGATGATGAGATCCATGTTGATTCACGGAATCTTGGTAGCTCCTTTCAAAATTGCTACATAAATGAAAACCAAGCTTTGCCCCTCCCCCACCACCAAAAAACAAAATTGAAAGAAAGCGTAAAGTGGGGGAGGCCCTCACAGGTCACGCTCATCCTTCTTGCACCCTTTGCACCCTGCCATGCCATACTGCAGTCATGCCCTGCTGCCTTTGGCCAGTGGCCATTACTATCTTATATGAAAGTGACCCTGGCCCTATCAGTGTGGAGGAGCTCTGTATGCACAGATCAGTGGGTGGAGAGGGCTTCCTCACATCTGCTCTGTATTTCCTCTGTGGGTGACGGGGTATGTGGTAATGTGGCACATCAGCATGGGAAGACAGTCATGTGAAACTCTGTCAAAACAATTTGAACTATAAGAATACCAACAGCTGCTGGATGGTATTTTGGTCAATGGGTAATATTTCTATATACTTGCTTGTTTGGTGATCCCTGAGAATGACGCTTTCCTCTTATCAGAAATGTATCATGCCATAAAAGACCCGCAGTGATGAACTGGTGAATGCAGACCTTTTTGAAAGATGGTGGGCCTGGAGAAACTGTGCTCTTGGGCCTTTCCCATGCTTCCTCAGTGCTCAGGCTCAACTGTGCCTATCTCACATATTTCTTGAATGGGCCTGGACCATTGCTGTATAGTTTTGCTCACATCACTCACCATCAGGGCTGCTCAGCACTGGAGCCACAGATGATCCCTGCCATGTCTCCAACCCCCACAGATGAACATTAAAGAACCCTTAAGGAAAACTGCACAAAATCATATAGTTTCTTCACAACAACATCCGAAAAACAGATGGCTATAGTAGAATTTGTGCAAATTGCATGGAGGCTATGTACTCTTTGGGTGCTGATTCACACAAAGCACATAATTTACAGAAATTGTCAATTGCACAAATAGCACAAATTGTGCAAATTTCATTAACTTTTTAAAAAATATACAAACCACAGCAGAAATCGGCTGAAAAAAATCCAGCTCTGCCTGCTTCCAGCCATCAAATCAGAAGAGGTCTGGAAGTCTTTTGAACTGAAACATGCTAAACTTTCCAGTGTCAGCACATCTTTACCAAATCCAACAGGATTCAGAGAGGTTTTCTTAACTCAGGGAATCTGAGTCTTTCCCTTAGACAGCATCTCACAGGATGCTTACTAGGACCAAACTAGATGAAAACATTGTGGAAAATTACTCGTGCAAAGTAGTAAGAAGAACTAGATACGAAGATGAGTTCAGTAACACTTGAGCACTATTCTGAATTAAAATTCCTTGTGGTATGGCAATTTAGCTTTGTTAAACTAGGTCTAAGGCAGTCCAGGTTTAAACCTGCATCTCACACAGCCGTCAAGTCTTTCCTGTCAGCCTATTTCACAGTGTAGTTCTTAAGACAAAAAGGCAGTAATGGGAGAGATCTTATGCTGCCATGAGCATCTTGGATGAAAAATTGTATCTAAATGGAATAGTTAACTAAAGAAATAACATTGACTTTTCTGGTTGCACATGTTTGTAGTTTGTATGATTTCTAGATCAGATGCCATTTACAAGTATAAACAACTCAATCAAGAAGCTTTTCACCTAAAGTGGTAACAGGAAGTATTAGGGTGACTTTATGTATACAGTTGGTTACACTTTCCAGCTGTCACTTTTGCTTCTTTCTTGTCTCTCTCATGAAATGTGTGGGTTCTGCAGCTTGAACCCTGTCTAGCCTTCTCCTGGTGTTGTTTACATTATTGCTGTGTTGCAATAGAATGAGATGGGCCATGTTCTTGTCAGTTTCACAGATACTCTTTGGGCTTTTAACAGCTGCAAAAAGCAGTCAGTTTTCCCTGTGCAGTAATTTGCAGTGTGCACTGCTGTGGCAACAGAACTGCCTTTCTACAGAATGAAAAATTTTTGTTCCATCACCAAAACAGTATGGTCTCAAAACTTAACTACCAAGAAAGAAGAAAATACTGTTTGTGTATGTGTGTACATGTACAAAGGTACCAAAGGTGACAATCAGGGCAACTTCAACTAAAATAAATGCATAAATTTAAAAATCTGAGCTTCTGAAAGTTAATGCTAACCCCATGAATTATTTTTGTACTCATCTTCGCTATCAAAGCAGTCGCTTGCTCATGTCTTGATTAAAAAGAAAAAATCTTACTAACCATCTCCATCCATATAACCCTTTTCAGGTGAGATCTTGGTTTGAATACCTTTAGTGTCTGAAGTTAAGTTTTGGGTTTCAATGAAGAAGGCTTCTCTGTAGCTATGGAACTTACACCTGCCAGACTTATTCTGTTTTTCCTTTTAGAAGAATGTAACATGACATTTTAATATATGTATGTTGGAAGGTCATTTTTCTAATAAGTGTCTCTTTGCTGCTTTAACTTTGCCATATTTTAAAATGGTTGTATTTCAGATGTATTTCTAATGTACATTATATGATTGGTATGTATCATGGTATGCTTGTAAATTACCTTTTGTTCTGCTTGGACTAAAAGGTGGCATATCAATTTAATAATAAAAAATACATAATGAACACTGCATGCACTCCTCTGATATTCCATTAATTTTTAGCCACCTTTAACTAGCGTTGCGGTCTTAGTATTAATGTTACTAACTTTTTTCATGGATAAACGTATATAGAATAAACAGGGTAAGCTAGGGCTCTTCACTAAGCTGCATCCTTCAGTCATATTTATTGTCCCTGCAAGGGCTTAACAGGGCCTCTTCTTTCATTTTGTCTTGCTTGCCTCGAATTGCAAAACACAGGGATATTCATGGCTGAGTGCCTGCTTGTGACTTAGTGGGTCAAAATAATGTTTCATATACATGGTTTGTGGAATAAAGAACCATGCACTTTTGTAGAAGTACATTATTAAAATACCAAAATTCTTAGTGAAATTTAAAAAGACTATAATTGCTTTCACTTTTTTCCCAGTGTGTGAACACTGACCTCATCATAAATGTGAATGGCATCTACTCACAACTATCCCCTCTTCTGGTTCTTCCCCCAACCTAATGATTCCTGCCAGCCTTATCAGCTTGCTTCTGTGGGTGGGTCGGGGGGGGGGACCTTTTAAAATGGTTTGCCTCCAGAGGCTAATGGCTCCTGATGGTTTCCAGAGGGCTCTGGAGGAGTTTCCAGCTGGCATGACTGGCGCTCCTGCTGAAGGCCAGGTCACTCTGTGAAATGCAGAAATGTCTCAGGCTGCTGGCACAAACATACCCAAGAACCCTCTTGCCTTGAACAGAGCCTGGCCAGCTCCTGAGGGCAGTTGAGGGCAATGAAGGAAGAGGGAAGATGGCTAAAGTGCAGGTAGAGCAAAACTTGTGCAGAGCCCAATAGAACATGGCTTAGAGTTCATTATTAAGCCTACTCTATGACTGTGAGGGTGGCAAAGAGGAAATTCTTTTTCACCAGCACTGTATCTTCTCAGTGTCATCCTGAGCAGATTTTCTGAGTGGTTCAGGGCCAGAGAAAGAAATTATGGACTCCTCAGTAGCTCTTTGTGATGAATTTGCACAGCACTTTGAAGATAAAGTCACTTGGATTCATTGAGCATTGGACCCTGCAATTAATGCAGTTCAACCAACAGTAGCAGCCAGAGCATCAGTCCAGTTCTATTGGATGGCATTCAGTTATTGAGGCCCAAGGAAGTGGACCAAGGTGCTTGGCCAAATCTTGTCCACCACCTTGTATGCATAACCCTTGCTCTTCATGGCTCATTTCAAGAACTAAGAAAGGGATTTCTACTTGTATCCAGGAGCCTGTAATGCCTCCTTGAGAGAGGGCGTGGTGCCAGATTTTTAAAAGAGGCTGTAATTAACACCTGAAAAAGCCTAGCCTGGACCCAGAGGATGTTAACAACTATAGGCCAGTGGCCAACATCCCCTTCCTGGGCAAAGTGCTTGAGCTGGTGGTGACTGAAGAGCTCCAGGCACTTTTGAATGAAACAAATTATCTAGATCCATTTCAGTCAGGCTTCAGACCTGAGTTTGGAAGAGAAACTGCCTAGGTCACCCTGTAGGATGACCTTTGCCGGGAGAAAGATGGGGTTGCGACCCGTTGATCTTCCTGGACATCTCACTGATTTTTGATACCATTAACCATGGTATCCTTCTGGATAGGCTGGCTGGGCTAGGAGTAGGATGTACTGCATTGTGGTGGTTCTCCTTCTTAATCAGCCAATTCCAGAATGGGGTTCAGGGGGATTATTGTTTTGAACTATGGGGGTTATATCAGGGGGTACCACAGGTTTCCATTTTATCCATCATGCTATTTAATATCTACCTAAAACTGCTGGGGGAGGTTATCTGGAGGTATGGACTGAGGTACCATCAATATTAAGATGACACTCAGCTCTATCTCTTTTTTTAATGAAACCCAGGTGAGGCAGTGGTCACTCTGAAGCAGCATGGTAATGGATTGGATGAGGGCCAGCAAGCTGAAACTCAATCCAGACAAGATGGAGGTGCTGTTAGTGGTGGTTCATCTCTCCACTTGGGTGATATTCAACCTGTTCTGGGTGGGGTTGCACTCCCCCCCCACAAAGGAAAAGATTCATAGTTTGAATATGCCCTTGGATCCAGAGCTGTCACTTCAGTCACAAGTGGCCTCAGTGCCATGGAGCACCTTTTATCAATTTAAGCTGATATAGCAACTACAACCCTATCCAGACAGAGAGAGCCTAGCTACAGTCGTCCATGTTCTGATAATCTCTCCTTTAGATTACTGCAATGTGCTGTATGTGGGGCTGCCTTTGAAAATGGTCCAGAGTCTTCCACTGATCCAAAACAGGGCAGAAATACTGTTAATGGGGACTAGCTTATGGTAATGTATTACGCCAATCTTCTTCCAGTTGTATTGGCTGCCAGTTTAAGTCCAGGCTCAGTTCAAAGTGTCAGCATTAACATTCAAAGCCCTAAATGGCTTGGGGCCAGGTTTCCTAAAGGAACACCTCATACTCTATGTTCCTATCTGGATGCTGAGGTAATCTTTGGGGGTTCTTCCCCAGAAGTCCCTTCTCGAGGAAGTGAGGTGGGTGGCTACCAGGAGGAGGACTGTTTTGGTTGTGGCACCCCACCTGTGGAATGGACTTCCCAAAGAGCTGTGCCTGGCACCCACTCTGTACCCTTTTGGTGCCAGGTGAAAAAGAATTTTATTTTTTCAGAATTTAACAGTTACCTTTTAAACTTTAGTTTTAATATCGCATTTTATCTTGTCCCATTACTGTACCTCTGTGCTGTCTGAGTTGCAAATGCTGTGGTTTTATTGCTTTATTGTTTTGTTGTTTTGTGTGTTTTTAACTTTTGTTAACTGCTCAGAGATTCTTGGCTATTGCAGGCTGTGTTTGTGTGTGTACAGAGTTAGAAAACACTATGTGAATAATGGTATAACCCATCTTGTATGCTGGCCAGCGTTGCCTGAGAACTAAAGACAAGGCAATAGAGATTAACCAGTGAGGTGTATCCCTGTTCAGGAGATGAAGCTAATTCAACAGCAATTATTTTGAATTACTTTCTTTTCCCCAAGCCATTAGGTTGCATCTGGAGTGACAGCATGGAGGTGCAACTCTTTTTGCACTGTTTTATAGTTGCTGTTTGTTAAAAATAAATGTTTGTCTTGTATAGCCATTAAGTCACAGTTTGGATTGTGTCAGCATCTCGAGCTTGTTGCCAACTTTGCAAGGTGAAATAGTTTGCTAATTTCTTGAAATGTTATCCATGATGCCCAGAGTAGCAGTTAGTTGCTTGTTCTATTGATCTGCCCTCTCTTAAGTGGCTCCTGGTTAAGAAAGGCTTTTTATGATTGTCTGCTGTGTGACTTGAGATGATTTTTATCAGCCAGAACGTGCCAGTTGCCAGCAGCTGGAGACTGTGTGCTTGTATGAAATAATTTATTCATGCAAGATAATGCTCCTTAACATTTAACAGGTAATGAACGTGACATAAATTTCCTCCTTGCTTTTAATTTTTCCCTTTCCTCTTCTAATGTGCAAACAGGCAGCTCTGGTGCTCTAAATAATAAGTAATTTTTGGCCATCTGTCAAAGGGAAATTTCAATACAAATTTAAATTAATGGTGCCTGAAATTTTTTATAGCTCCTCTAAAAGCCTCTAATGTGCAGAAAATTCTGAATCTGCTGGTAGTAATTAGTGTACCATGTAATGAGGATGTGGGCAATGTTATGCAGCCCCTGTGTAACGTTTTGATATGGTAGCAAAAGTTTGATTTATACAAGGTTGTGGCTGAGTTTAATTGTGAGAGACGCTTTCAAGTGTTTTCTTGAAGATACAGATTATTAAGCAGGGCAGATTTTAGAATAGCTCATAAAATGTAAATTTAGGTGTTGCTGTAAGAATGAGATAATTAAGGTAACCTACTCGCTAGTATGAAGAGTGAAGAAATATGTCTAACTGTGTTTTTATTCCCATATTTTTGAAAAGGTACTGCTATTCCCTTTACATGTACTGTAGATTTTGTCTTTCAATGTTCCTCTTACATTTTCTTTCACAATTACACTGATCCTAACCACCCAACACCACATGAGAATATGCACAAACACCTCCTGAGAATAAAAAGTCACTACAGTTAGAAAGCTAGATCGCTGCAGGAAGTTACCTTAGGCCAAAAGTACAGTGTATCACCAAGAAAGTGCAGCAATATTTATTTGCACAGCTGTGCAAGAGAAACCACTTATTTTAGAACTTCTGAAATCATAGAATGCTTATGAAACTGCAAGCCCCAAGTTGTGTTGAAGAGCTGGCTTTGGTGAGCTCAACCACCTCATGTGCAACCTGTTTTTATGTCGCTTATTTTATGACTGTTTCTGGCAAGGGGCTAGCCAATGAACTGGGTAATGGTAATTTAGGCTGGAATCCTAAAAACACTATTTAGAGAAAGAACCTCATCTGACAGCATAGCATTTGCTTCTGAGTAAACCTAGGCAGGTTGTGTGGTTGGAAGAGTCCCTTCATGCATTAATTGTGCAGTGGATCTTCATGGACAAGGGCAGCAAGGTTGCACTGCTGGTTTGCTATCAAGGTTGCATGGTTTCCTTCTTTGACAGCCATGCATCTGTACCGTCTTTGCAGTACTTCATGTGGTTATGCTCATAGCTTTCAGTGCATGTTTGCTTAATGTGGGTGGGATGGAAAAGCCAGTGGCACAGCCCTGCTGCTCACTGATGATAAGGGCCCTACTATCAGTGGAAGTGTGGAAGCCTTGACCTTTCGGTATGGTTTGGCTCTGTTTTCATATTGATTAGAATGCAGTGTGCATAAATATGGTAAATTTAACCAACATTGTCTATGGTTAAGGTGCAGTTAAGCATTTGTCTAGCTTCGGTGCTTTCTTATTGCCTCTCCTGGCACTTTCATGCCATAAAGTCACATCCACAATAGCTCAGAACTGCTGTTTCCACAATGGGGAATATTTGTTTTGCTTTTCTTTCAAGCAGTGGAAAACCTTTGTGGTTTGTGATGGTAGATTGATGGGCAGACTGCCTGTAATTTTTTGTGATGTTTGTCTATAGCCAATAAAAAAGAGACATTTTTGTTTATTAACTTTCCTAGAATCAGTGGTAAATTTTGTTGTGAAGTGGGAATGGATCCTTCTACTGGGCCTCACCCTCACGCCCATGATAAAGATTGGGAGGTTGTGTCAAATCAAAACTAATGAAATACCTTTGTATACCTAATGTAATGTAAATTTATGCCTCTATAATCACGTCAGAAAGAAATTGAAAGTACCAATTTTGCAGTGAACTTAGCTGTGAAAGAGAAATACTTTTAGCACTATGCCTAGTACTTTTTTTTGTTATGTGGTTCCCTGTATATGTACATGTGACCAGCATGATTTTTCCCTGTTCACTGATAGTGCTACAGTGTAACCATCTCCTGTGTTCAGCTAGGGAAAAAAGTCTCAACTTGTATTCACAAAAAATGTGTGAAAGATGTGCATGAAAGCCAGGAATTAGTCAGGAATTTATTGACTTCACTTCAACATTTAACTTGCTGCCTGCACGTGCTCATTTATTGCATCTTCATTGCTTAACAACTTTATTCTCCCCCAATGCTGTGGCTGCTGTAACGGTGTTGAATCTGTGATTCTGTTCCACATTGTGAGCTGAGTGTCATCACATCTTCCACTTTTCCTGAGATTGCAGGTGTTCAGTATAGACAATGCTCAGAATCTCAACTACCGGATTCTGAAAGCAGCAAGTGGTAGTTTCTGCTCTAACATAGAGATGGACATGAGTTTAGAGTAGCTTTCCCAGAATAGCATACTGTGAGCTACCCTTAATTTCACAACACTGCATTTTGCCAGGGACCCCTGCCTGGCATTTTTGTGGCATGAGGTGAGAAGAAGAGATCTCCTTATCACAGTCCAGTTCAATGTTCAGGATAAGCTTTCTCACTGTGAGAACAATACGACAGAAGAACCAGTTTCCTAGAGAGGTGATGGGTTCTCACATACCAGGGACATTCAGAAAGAAACTGGACAGCCATCTGAGTGGGATGCTGTAAGTTGGTGATCTGCAACAGTAGGGGTTGGACCCAATGGCCTTCTTGGCCCATTCCAAGTCTACTATTCTGATTCTATGATAAAGCTTTTGTAGGCCTGCCAGTACAGCAAGTAGTTAAGTATTAATTGATCATTGCCTTTGGGCATGTAGGCTGTGGGAAATGTAACAGGTACTCTAACTCTAGCAAATGTGTTGTAATTATTTGTAGAAAGGTGAATAAATATCTGTGGGGCAGAACTGGTTCTCAGGTGGTGGAACTTGAGTGGACAGATGATGTAATTGAGTGAGACAGGATTACTTGTCTGCAATCGCATCACATAACTGCTGTAGTGAAACAAATATTAATTAGCAGGTACCTGCTTGTTGCCTTGGACTGTTCCAAGTGTTTGATTTTTAGTTTTCTTTATCATGCCTTTTCCTATTGTTGGATCATGAAAATTTTGCAGATATACATATTTAGATTATCATCAACCTTATGCTCTAATGTGTTTCTCAAACCTGCCCTTTTATGAGGTTTCTTCCCCATTCATGGTGTTGGTTCATTGCAATGTAGCATAGAACATTCATTTAAGAATAACTGAATGTATTCTTCCAAATACTTAGATTTTCTGTCTTTTCTCTAGTGCTCCTGGGATATGCTGGGAGTTGTAGGCCTTGTTTCTGCTTTAAGTTGCAAAGGATTGTACCCTTACTAAATTTGTGGCTGTTCAATGATTTGATAACCTTGAAATTCTCTGCAGATTCCACATTAGTGGGAGGTGATCTGGTGTCCTACAATTGTCTTGTTCTGCAGCTCTCGTATTCCTTGACCATTGGTCATTCTGACAGAGGTTGGTGGAAGTTGTACTCCAAAACATGTAGGGGCACCAGGCTGTCTGAACCACCTGAGTCTGCTGAATATGCCTCATGGCAATAGAATGAGAAATTGTAGGAGCATAGGAAGATCAGACTGAAAGTCTATCTAGTATAGCTTTCTTTTCCCCCCAGTGACCAGCCAGCTGCCCACAGAAACATACAAGCAGGACACAAGTGTACAGCACTCTCCCATTCATTTTCTTCAGCAGCTGGTATGAAAATGAACTTAGAGGCAATATATAGGTGTAATTCCTGGGAGTCATTAATACACTTATCCTCTAATAGACTTGTAACATCGTCCAGGGTTAGTGACCATAGTCATATGCTATAGCAATTCCGTTGTTTAATTATGTACTGTATGAAGAAGGGTTCATTTTTTTCTTTCCTGAATCTCTCACTAAGCTGTGAAGAAGTGAAGTCTGGGGTAAGCCTATATGACTTCAAATTGTTGGTCTGTGCTCCTGTGATTGAATAGTTCAGCGTGCAGTAAGCTAGATGTCAGGGAGAAGGAATCTTGTTCAACCTTCCCCACCCTGATGCCCTCTACATGTTTGGTTTACAACTCCCAGCATTTCTATCTATTGACCATGCTGCTAGGGATCACAAGAACAGAAGCCCAAAACATCTGGAGAGCACCAAATTGTGGAAGGTGAATCTAGTCTAACCTACTTCCTGACATACTAGTTTTCCATGTGCAAGAAACACATTTTCTGGGATCTCCCTTGCAGTCTGAAGTCTGAAGTAATAGTCTGGACACGTAGTTTTCTGTTAGTGAATACTAGGCATGCGATTTGTTGAGTAAAACAGGGTGAGATATTGTCCAGTTCCAAACTGTGTTAATTCCTCTATCCCACCCATCAATTGCTTATATATTTCAAGAAAAGGTGTGTGCATACTGAACTGTCTAGCTTGAAATTTTCCAAGCTGTCATATAGTTTTATTATCATAATTAGCTTTCATGTGATGATATTAAGAAGTGTTACATTTTATTCATACTGAACAAAACGTGCATGAAAATAGCATATTTATATTTCATGTTCACCTAATGTCTAGTCTAAAGATGATGGCAAGAAGAAATGGGAACTGATCAAACTTTACCAAAACTGAATTTTAAAAATCAACTCTGTGTTCATTCAGCTGTATAAATTGTCTTTTGCATTCCTCCCCTAAACTGATAAGCTCAGAATTAATTATAAATAGTCTTACAAACTGTAACAGGTTTTGTGCAATTTGAAATATCCTCTGGGTTAATATAGCACTATCTGGGAGGTATTGAGAAACTTGGCATTAAAATATTTAAACTACCTTATGCTAGTAATAATTTTAGCCTAATTTATATATATCATGTCTATATCCCTTCCATATTCCAAAGTGAGGATGTGCAAGTTTGTACATTCCAAATACTTTAAATTACAACTCCCATAGACCCTGAGCATTCGCTATGCAGGCTAGGGCTGGTGGGAGTCATTATTAGAGATGAATGAAACTCTCAGTTTCAGTTTATTTGGCCAATCTCAAAATCAGTTAATAGCAAACCTTGAAAATTTCTTGAATCTTTACTTTCTCCCAAGCATTGAAATGCTTTTTTTTAACTTCACCTGAATGTGTGTTTTGTGTACATTTCACATGTATTTTAGATGTATTTTTGCTTAACACATAGACACTTCTTGCATGCAATTTTCCTAATAAAATGCATTTAATGCTATTTTGCCTAATAAATATATTTTGTATGCATTTTTGATTGGAGAAATAGAGTCTCATAGGTTAGCTCAATTTTGTAAGCATGAAATTATATAAATTAGCATTAAAGTGTGAAGTGAAGAAATTTATTCTCATTTCCTAGTTGTAGTCCAAAACATCTGGAGGGCACCAGATTGTGTACCCCAGCCAAAGAAGAAGGAAAGGCTATAATGCTCTCTATAGATTAATTTGAAACCCTTGCTGGCATAAGGTATTTTATTAAAATACTGTAACCCTGAAATACCTCCCAGACAAAGTAGTGCTTTATTAAGCTATTTCTGAGGTGTCCAGGATGACATTTTAAAAAATCTGGGTTGGGTGAGAGATGGTGGTTTGCCCAAGATAAAGATTAGAAAATTGAGAGCTATTTTCTTATTTACTAGCAGAATATACTGAAAGGGTACAGCTATTGTGGACCATACTAGTTTAGAGAGGGTCCTAGTTCTTACTGAGATACTGAAAAACCATGGTGGAAAATGTCTGAGAATTGTCTCTTTAAAAATCAGCATTACTGGCATAAGCTCCCATTTTCCCCATTAAATAGCAACTTTCATGTCACATTTTAAATATCTTTCAGGTACACAGGTTGGATCCTTCTCCTGGAAATTTATTCCAATTCATAGCTTTATTTCCATCCTCCTCATAGGAAAGGTGTCTTGTTCACATCTTTTGTTGGACAAGTATCCTGGAGATGTGTTAGACTCACCTGATGATATTATCAAACCTCTGCCTTGAAGTGTAGGGCATTATTCTTAATGGAAATTATTCTTTGGGGCAACTGGCCATCATGGGGAATTTTTGAATAAGTTTTTGAGGTTCCTCTTTAAAATCATTCATCCCAGAATATTTAGAGAGGATACAACTTAGTTTCTTTTGGTGCTACCTACTTTTTCATCACTCATCATCTTAATTTGGAATCTACAGTTCTTGGAGATCCTGTTTCTCAAGAGCTAGGACTGGGGACACCTGTCATGGATTCCTGCCCTTCCTGCTTTTCAGTTCTTAAAATGTTTAAATTGGTATTCTTCAAAGTGATATGCGGCCCTCCAGCACCACTTTCATTAGATTCAAAAGTGCGCTTTGCATTTCAGAGCTCAGACTCCAACTCTAACCTGGACTTAAGTTCTTGGGCAAGTAACTTCAATTCTCACTGGTTCACTTTCTGGAAAATAAATCTTTCATGGCCAGCCATGCCTCCCTTGTCCAATTTAGAAATGGGCAGGTCCCTATGGCAGCCATTTTGTGAGAGCACCCATAGCAGACTCAAATTCCATGTGTCACTGGCCCAAAGAAGTTCAGAACCTGTGAGCTGGGATGATTTGAGAGGTGATAGCAGGCAACAGTGTGAGTGTTGCCGACTGGCCATGGTTTCTCAGTCATAAATTTGGTGAATATTAAAAGATGCAGAAGGTACTGTTTGGGAAAACCAGTGTATCTGTTGTAAACTACCTGTGTTTATTTAAAAATAGAGGATTGGTGCATGTGTACCAATTAGAAAAATCTGATAAGAAATTTAATCAACTTCCTCTTTAGCATTTCATGTCTGATTTTTTAAATTAGGCTAAACAAACACAACTATCTTGGGTGACCCATTGCTTACAGCAGTTTTTGAAGTTTTGTGTTTTCTTAAGCAACATTTGGCCTTTTGAAGAACAAAATAAAATTGAAAATGCTAATTTTTTTTTCCAGCCAACTAAGGGAAGAAATAAAAATGTCACCATGGTAACAAAGCTGCTTTCTCGATGGCTTCCTAAGATATGCCTGAACTAGAAGCAGATGTCTGATTTGAGAATCTTGCCTCCTTCAATGTAAACAAATAACTTCTAGGCAGGTGTTGGAAATAATATGGAAATCCTATTAAGGGGCCCTGAGTTCCTGTCAGTCAGGAAGCCCCTGCCACAAAAGGGCTGGTTGTCTGAAGAAAAGAGACAGAGTAAATTCTCATTAGGCTTTAGCTTTCCCAGGAAATGATTGTCTCTGCATGTTATTTCTCCAGTGAATCTGAATGTAAGCTGTTTCTCTATTGATCTATTCTGCTAGCCCCCTCTTCCCCCCACCCTCTCTCTTTTTGGATTAACACTTGATATGTGCTGCTCCTCTAAGAGTCCTGACATTTGTGATTTTAACCCCTAGCCCCTCAAGGAAAACGGAAAAGAGCTCTAACAAAACCTCTTTAGTCTTAAGCATTTGCTGGCCTGTTGAGTACGAACAAACACATTAAGGAAGAGTAGGAAGGTTCCCGGTTAGATTCTTTGTGTGAATTTATAGATTACCTTCTGTTCCACAACCCTGTGAAAGCTCAGCATACAAGAAACAAATAATTCTCCATACAGTAAGTGACTCCAAAGTTTTGAAGAAGCTCTACAAAATTCTCTTTCTTTTGGATTTATTATTACCTGGCTTCATTTAGAGGATTTATTTTTGTTTTAAAGAATTGGGAAATATGTGGCCGGGTGCATGTGCGCATGTGTATGTATTACATGTACGCATATAAACTGGAGTCAACATCCCTTCCCGTCAGATTCAATCAACGTGCCTATGGTTTGTTGTTTTTAGCTTGCATCTGAATTTTATCACAGACCTATCTGATACTAACCTCGGGAAGTATGTCTGCATTTCTCAGATTTGGAAGCTGCATATCTTTCCCACCCTGTTTATGTGTGTGGCATGGGGGTGCCATGGCTGTGCATAGCAATGTGCTTAATAATACTCCGAGGGTTAAATGTGGATAAACACAAAACAAGGCTCCTGAAAAGCCTTGCTATTATCATGCAGCAATTCTCGGACTATAGTCCCCAAGACGCACTTCATAAAGCCAATAAAGCGCACACTGGTGGTCTCCTGTTGCCCTAGCAACGGGCCATAGGGCACAGTGTATGTGAAATGCATGAACATCTGTGAATTAATCTTTTTTAGTTTGTTCTTTTCTTGGCACTGATTGGGCCACTCTGGCTTGCGCTTGTGACATTGCGTGAGGAGGGATAAGCTGAAGAGTTCCCCTGGGCCCTGCCCTAAGTGGTTGGCAGAATGGAAAGTGAAGTGAGATTTATCCAGGCAGTGCTTTCAGTAGTTGAGGGATTTAGTCTGACAGGCCTCTCGGTGGGATGTTATTAGCTTACTTTCTGTTGCGTTGGGGAAATGAATAAAAAATTTTCTAGTAAATCTAGGCATTATTGGGTTTATTGGTCTGCCACGAAAGAATAATCTGAGTAGAAAATTGAAATAATCGCTTGTGTTTATTCTACAGTTTACTGGACCTTACCTCGCCTCTGCTGGGCTACTATTGGGTTAGAGGGAGTTGGGGGAAGGATTCCGAGTGAATCCCAATAGAAGCAGGGAAGGAGGAGTACATCTGATTACCTCTTCCCTTTTAAAATGATGGTGGTGGATGTTTGTATGAGTGCTGCTGGAGCTAAAATGTGATACTTGATAATTATCAAGCATCTCACCGTCAGCCAGCAGTGAGCTTGTTGGATGACTCTGAGAGTTGATATGTAGTGCTTTTTTCACCGAACCCCCTGGGCACACAGCAACGTAGATTTTGTGTTCTGTTCCTAATGTCAATACCAGATGCTCACTTGTAAACTGCTTGGCTTACCCTTGTTGTTTTCCACTGTGTCTCTGAGAGGACTGTAGGGGGAACACTGTGTACGTCATATAATCAGTTAATGCTGCGTGCAGTCAGTATCTTAATGAAGTGAAATACTGCTTTAATCTGCTAATTGCATTAAGAGGGCAACAGATTGCTCCGTATTTCTCCTTCCTTTTGAGCTATGAGCTTATCAAAGAATACTGAGATGCTTTTAAGTGATGCATATTACATCCAGTCAGTCCTAAACCATTTGTATCCAAATATTAACCAATAGAAGCAGCACCTCCTGGCTTTTCTGCATCTCTTGAAAAGGAAGGAATCTGTTTATACAAATGTTCCATATTTGCTTAATGAATGGGAGGGGCGAGATTAAAGTTGCCCTGTGGTTGCATACATGCAAGTGCAATCATAGACATGTGCGCTTGGAATTAAATACTATTATGTTCTATGAGGCTTACTCCCTATGAAGTGTTTGGATTGCAGCTTTCATTAGCCACCACCTTTGAACTCAGCTCATAGTGCTAGATGCACAGTGCTACTGTATTATGCACAGTGGGAGGAGTTAGTTAATGAAGTTGGTATGGTAGCTGCTTCTGATATAACTGCACTCATTTCTTGACTTCATGATTTAACCACAGTGACATACAACATAATTGCATCAAAATGTGTGATTTCTAAGTCTTGTTTAGGATGGCTGTGCAGCTGAAATGGTTTTAAGCATCTATAGAAATGTGTGTTTTTTCACTTGCAGCACTGAGGTGTTTCTGTGTTTGTATTGTACTGCTTTTTGAAATTGGGTTTTGTTTTGTTTTTTACTTATTGCTAATTACCTTAAGCTCATTTTTAAAAGGAGGATATAAATGTTTTAAATAAATAACCAGCTGGGGTTCTTTGATCAATGGGGTGCCATACATTATTGCCAGCAACATCTATTATTGCATGACCTTATTTAAAATCATCTTCCTCCTTATTAGGGCTGCTAGAAGACTATACACAACATAAAATAAAAGCAAATAAAAATAAAAAATAGCAAAGTATTACTAAAACAGTATGTTAAAAGAGACCGAATATTTACTGAGCTTGTTGATTATTCCATTTCTAAAATTAAACTGTAGTACAAACTATCCTTGGTAAACTATATTGCCTGAAATAATCAATTAGGATAATTCTTTTCCTTATAATTTAGTTTATGTCTTGTGCCTTTCTTCTTATGCAGAAGGATCCTCCTTTAATCAACTGATAGGGCACATTCAGTGGTTGAGCTAAGGTGTGGAATTTCCTAAGTAGCTGACCATTTTACTATGCCCATTCATAATAATTCATTGAGAAGGAAAGTAGATCTATATTTGGTACATTTCTATCTTGTCTTTACTCAAAGGACATCAAGGTGGTACACATACAATTCCTAGATAACCTCCCGTAGAGGCTTTTTTTTTAATTTTTACTGACTACTTAAAATCTGAATGGAGGTAGTTATTCCATACATGGTCTTAGTTGCAGTTTTACATATAGCATTCCAGATACAATCAGTCCTTGGTGGCACATGTAGAGGACAAACAGGAAAAGAACTCTAACTTTCTGTTGAAAAGTGCTTTCTGAAGAATGGCATATAAGTACAATATATTTTTTCTTCAGAAATTTAACCACTGTACCTCTTAAAGTATTTCAGCATTGCTCAAATCAGCCAGATCAATTCCATAAGCAGCAGTGAAATAGTTGCTGGCTAACTGGTTCCCAGAACTTAAGTACTGCTCCCATCAAACCCTTAATCAACATCTCACTAAATAATTACAGCATATACAAGATGTTAAATCTGTCCCGGGGCTACCTGGTGTTGATCAGTCCCTCAACAGATTTTGCCATGTGAAAGCATTGAGGAATGTAAGCTAGGATTTGCATGTCTATTTCTAGATACTATGAGGTACCGTAATTTCAAGATTTTAAAATAATTGCTAGAAGAGTTCAGCCAGCGATCTCTCCATTTCTGCCACATTTTCTCAACGATCCATTCATGTTAATGATGTATTGGGCTTTGTACATACTGCATGATTAGTATATATGCAGTTGTAAGGTCTTCAACAGAGTGTCCTGTAGAACCCAAGAATTTGCTTTAGGTTCAGGAATTAAATGGTTGAAATAAATATAGTCACTAATGTATGGCATGTATGGCAACATTTACAATTGTCTTTTGAATCTTAATAATTTTGGTTGATTATTTCAGCACCAAATACAAGCCACCTGTTCAGTTGTATGTTTCCCCCACCCAACCCCACACACACCATGTGTCCCTGTGGTCTCTTCTTGTCTGCTACCATATTTGGGATTTTTATGCTTATAACTTCATGTGTGCAGCTTTAAAGATTGCTTCCAGATGAGTGGGAGAAATAGGAAAAATTGAGTTTGGTAGCTCTGAAGTTCTAGACCTGTTTCCAGATCTGATACAGGCCAAATTTCCTAATCTCCCCACTTGAAATGATTGACCATTTCAGACACTTGCAATATCCATATATATAGTCCTAGCAACCAATGGTTAGCTTTGCAATTATAGCTTTCGTGAAGCTTGGATTGGAAGGTTAATACAGGTTATCATGTGCACCACACTTTTTTACTACTTGATTTCTTTTTATTTTAAAGCCTCTTATGGAACCCTCAGTGTGTGAGATAGAGCAATGAGAAACAGACAAACAAAAGATACATTGAAATAGGAATGTAGCCTGCATTTGGATTAAAAGTTGTTTTAACTCATTCAGTAGCAGACTGTTGTTGATGCATTTTAAAAATATAATTGCCATAGATAAAAGGGTCTCAGAATAGTGGGAGGAAGAGAAGAAAGTAATTCTTTTCCCAAGATAGCTCCTATAAGGAATATGTACACTATTTGGGGTGTGTTTGTATGAGGGTTAGTGGGTTTTCCCCTCACAACTCTTGCATTCACTCACATGTATATATTATCAATTAATTGACTAAGTGTGCAGTCATATAATCATAAGATTGGAAGGGGCCAAGAAAGCCACTGGGTCCAACCTTCTGCCGTTGCAGGTCACCAACTTACACCATCCTACTCAGGTCTTACGCTTGTTCCACAAGAAGTCTGTTTGGGGCATGCTGAGACATTTTTTGTCTAAATGTGCATAGGATTATACACTAAAACTCTTTATTAAGATGTTTGCAGTGTTTGAAACATAGCGCTTTCCAAAGCTGGACTGTAGTTACTACAGGATAGTGTATCAGATGGAGCCTGATTTGCCTGTATTAAATAGGGTCTGTTCTGACATGTTTTTACCGTCTTGTTATTCAGCATGCTTTTTAGCAGGAATGATATCCCAAAATAATTCTTAGTTTATGTATTGGATTGAGATTCACTCATATTTAGAGTAGAGACATTGAAATAATTTAGACTTTTTGTTTGTTTGTTTGTTTGTTTGTTTGCATAGGAATAGGAGGTGCATGCAGCAATTGCTAAAATGTGTTACTGCTAGCATGTTAAGGCTGCAAGACTGAAACCAATGGCATCCACCCCATGATTTCTAAGTTCTATCCTTTGATGCCGTCGCCAATTCTTTGGTGTTGGAATTATCTTGTACATGTTATGGCATGAACTATTACAAAGCATGTTTCGGCCTGTGTTCACACCCAAACTATGCTGCCCAGCATCAAACTATGTTGCAATGTTAGTTCTCATCCACAGTTGTTATTTTCCCTTTTAAATGCTTATGCAAAATAAGGATTAAACTTGTTTCCATTCTAGTCAGGGAGAAAAGAGAAGCATGTGTCAAAGAGTATGCAACACATTGGTAGATGGCCAACAGATAAGTCCACATTTTGTGTGTATTACTGTATTCATTAGAAATATGCTTAGATTTTTAGTCCCAATTTTTAATCTTTACACTTGTATTCCTACTGTTGAGAGTGAAAATAGTTTTGAAAGACTGAGCAGGGGTATGCAGTTAAGAGAAAAACACCCAAAGTTGTTTTGTAGATTATATCTCTGCTAAACAAAACTTATATGCTGGTGTGTTGTAATGGCTGGAGTTGAGGTTTTAGTCCCCATACAGCCATGAAGCTTGCTGTGTGACTTTAGCCAGGCTTGGACTCCCAGGCTGACCTGCCTCATAGAGTTGTAGGGCGGATGAAATGAAAAGGGGGACCATGTAAGAAGCCTTAGCTTCGAGGTGTTGCTGCTGTTCTTGTTGTTGAAGTTGTGAACACTTTGGAGTGAATAGCTGATTAGCAACTTTTCACATTGTTATATAAACATTTCATCACACAGGATGAATGGTAAAGATAACTTTGTTACTTTTGTTTTCTGGGAGGACATCACTTGGTGAGATGTTAGAATGACTGGCTTCCCATGCATGTATACCTATATTTTAAAAGTTTACCTCTTCCTTCCTCCAAAAGGGAGTACAGGGGAGTTCCTCCGCAGCATCCCCACAACAGTCCTGTGACATAGGATATATACACTCTGATACCACAGGATTTAGTAATTGAACATTGGTGTTCAGCCTTTTTCCACCATCCTGTGAATACTTGTAAGGTCGGTTAAATACACACACTGCCAATTATGTGGTTTTTAGACTCCTTTTTTTTTCTTTGTCTCAATTCTGTTAGAATTAGATGTCCTTATGTTAATGCTGATAGGCCATCCCGAGAGCTTCCTGTGAGTGAAGGTTTAACCTGTGTATCCTGCATCACTCTTTCAACACTTCATCCAGTACTGCACCACAA
Organism: Varanus komodoensis; assembly: GCF_004798865.1. Classification (NCBI taxonomy): domain Eukaryota; kingdom Metazoa; phylum Chordata; class Lepidosauria; order Squamata; family Varanidae; genus Varanus; species Varanus komodoensis. The sequence goes on along the minus strand of NW_025336087.1, from coordinate 45,639,853 downwards.
CAGCAATCGTTAGCCTTCTGGTTTTGAGTGTTAACACGTATTGAGTGAGCCTTACCATGTGTTTTCTCATCCGACAGCAATAGGCAACTATAATCTCCAAGTTCTGAGAAGTCATAAGGGAGCCAGTATGGTGTCATGGTTAAGAGCCTGGAACTGGGACTCAGGTGATCTGGGTTCTAGTCACCATTCAGCCATGGAGCTTATTGGGTGACTTGTGGTCAGAGACAGCCTCTCATCCCAATGTACCTTACAGGGTGGTTGTTGTGAGGATACAATTGAGCAGAAGAGAATTGTGTAAGCTGCCCTGACTTATTTGGGAGGAAAAAGGAATAAAAATATAATAATTAAAAATAAAATTTATCACAGTGGTACTTATCAGACCCCCCACCCCGATAACGGAGATAGAAACATTTGGACAGGCAGGGTGGGGAAAAGAATCAATCAATTGAAAGGAGTGACACCCGGTTGTTTATTAAAAAAATAAATAAATGAGGGCCCAAGTTTCCTTCTGTCCTCTGTGTCAGGATTTGCCTAATGTGCCTTCCGTTTAACAAATTGGACAGCTGGTACTTCCTCTGAAATATTTGAGGAGCCGTCCTTTAAGCAGTTTATGTGACGAGCCTTGAATAATTCATGCACGACAAATGATTAGACAAGGCCTCGTCTATCTGGCTGAATTATTCTGCGTGTTTGCTGAAGCAGTAAAGCGGGAGAAGAGCATTTCCTCCTCCAGAGGGTTTTACAGTGGTAGTATTGACCCACCCCTAGTTATTGGGTTTCAGCCTTTTGTTGACATTGTTGTAAATGAAAGCGGCCTGGACAGGCCTTGAGCAGCTGGGGTTGGATAATTGTGAAGGATTCGCTGCTCCTTGCTGTTACCCCCAGTGTTTGTAGTGGGTTGTTTGCTTTGCCTTGTGTTGAACTGTTGACAAAAGCATTAGATACAAATGGGAACAAATAAAGTGGTGAGGTGCCAGAAGGGCTTGGCAGACATGGCGATTTACAGGCTGACTCAAATGAGGGCTGTCGGCACTTAATCTAGATGGGAAAGTGCCTTGAAGGTACCCAGAATGTTTGTGCTCCCCCATTTCAATTGCTGTTTGCAAACAAAGGTGTTAATAAAGAAAGCAGCCTGGCATCTTCCACTTCTTAGCTCTTTCCCACTGGATGTTTGTTCTACTTTGATGGAGTTTCTGCTGTGACAATTAAATCTGCTGTTCTGCTTGAATTTGCTTTCCAACACGAAAGGGTTAAGCATAAAACAATGTGTGTGTGTGGTGGGGGGTGACTGAGGAAGTGGGAGAGATGGGGATAGGAGTGAATAGGGTTTTAGGGTGGGAGGCTGGTTGCAGGATTAGACTAGTATCCACTGGAATGGTATAGCCAGCAAAATTGAAGTCATTTACTGGAACGCTTTTAATTTGGTTTAAACAAAATGCTCTTTTGTATATTCAAATAGGGAGTAGCTCAGCTGTTGTGAAGCCAGAAAATTAATAGTATTTTTTAGTGAAATTGCAAAAAAGCATGTCAACAACATAGCTGTGGATGATAATGCTGGCATTTTTATTCATGAGGAATTATCAATGCCGGTTACTGGACAGCATAGTGTGACTGCGAATGACTGAGCATGGGGAAACGGCTGCCATCCTCTTGCAAGACGGTTTCATTTAGTTTTTCTAAAGGATGGGGGAATTTTAATTTCCCCTCTTTCTCCACTCCTGTCCTTCAGCGAAGTCAGAGGGGACTAGTACAAACCCCCTGTAGGAGTAGCTGAATTTCCTCTAGGGACCTACAGGAAAAGCCAGAGCAGTAGCCTTTTGGGAAAATCAGCAAACCTACTTGATTTAAAAAAGGTAAGATTGTGGTACAAAAAAAGGCTTGTCAAACTTGCACATTCACAGCACTAGTGGACCTTCCCTGGAGATGTAAGGATATTTAGCTGTACTTGTGCCACAGTATAGAGGAAGGATTGTGAAGTTGTCTACCTAGGGATGCAATCCTGTGTGTATTTAGACAGAAAAAGGGCTGCTCCTGAGTCAGCAGGTAGAACTTGGTGTTGTGACCGGTCCATCTCCTTCCAAACAGTTCAAGACAAAGACTTTCTAGTTAAAATACTTCATTATGTTAAATTTTATTTATTTATTTAAAACATTTCTATGCCGTCCCCATCGCAACAAAGTCTCAGGGCGGCTCACAAAGAATACATAAAAACATACATAAATAATAATAATATAACAATTAAAAAAACATTAAAAAACCCCCGGTGCATTCTCGGCTAAAAATTTTAAAATCCTAATTAATTCAATAATTTAGCAATTAAAATAAGTTTTAAATAAATCTGACCAGCCAGACTGGCTTTGTAATACAAAAGAAGAGTATTGCAGAAGTCAGTAGCAAAGAAATAAATAAAGTTAGGTTCCTGGGAAATGAGGCTTAATGATAAGAAGTTGATTTCGAACTAAATAACATGCCTCCCTTCCAAAACAAAAAGAGCTGACGCCAACTTCAGGGCATATACTATGGCATATGAGCCAATTACATGGAACATAGGATGGATCTATCCTCTTAACCCAACACTCTGAGATCATACTAATGATGTTGAGGTCACCCATCCTATAGCAGGCAGCTCACTGGACTTTCCCACAGAACTTGAAAGTGTCTAATTCTTAGTGACTGCCTGATTTATCTTTGGCCCTGTCCGCCTTGGGAAGTCAGCTGAGAATTCCAGCCCTTCCTCCTCTACTTCTGAATCAGAGTCTGAGTCAACAACTTTTGCAGGCTGTTATGAGTGGAGCCAGTCTTTATAGTAGGATTGTCCCCTAAACTGCAATCTATGCAAGTTTAAGCAGAAAAAAAGGTCTGTAACTTACAGCATAGTATGGAGGCGAGGTTTGGTCTGGTCTAAAGATGCATAGGATTTGAACATTAAGCCTCTGAAGTAGTGAAGCCACTTTGCCAAATTCTAGAACAAAAGAGCTTTAACTGGTAGCCTAGTATCAGTGGATAATGTATTCTTCATGGAAACATTGTATTACCATTGGATGTTGTTCCAAACGACTACTGTAATAACAACATTATGAATGTAAAGAGCTATCTTTACAAAATGCAAATGAGAAGGCTAAAGGTTGGTGCAGGTTCTGCACAGGGGCAGAAACTTATTTCCTGTAAGATCTTAAGTCTTGCTTTACTTCTTGGTCTACAGGCCACTTGTGAATGAGTCTGTCTCTTTCTTATATGTCTAGTCTCTACTTATTTTCACCCAGAAACCTTAAATCTAAGTGTGACCTACCTATTAGCAATTGATCTTCCTCAGCTGTCTTGTGTGCTTTATGGGAGAAAGGTAGCCTACAGGTTTGTAGAAAATATACATGGCAGGCAATTATACATACTTTCTACTTCCAAGCATGACTACATTTATGGGAACAAACCAACCTTAGATTAGAATTAGTGGGACTACAACAAGAATATTACAGTATGGAGTACTCTTGTTCGGTTTATCAGCCAGCCAGTCCTCTATGTCCTCTTCCACAATACTCTATTCCACTCGCTTCCATTTTTTTTTTTCTTTTTTCCCAGCAGAAAACTTGCATCCTGTGGCCACTGATCACACACACCTCATTAGTCTCCCACCCTTAAGCAGAGCGCTGCCGTTTTGGCTACTCATTATTCAAGCCAGAAATAAAGGGATCTGCATTGCACTGTAGGAGCAAAATGGTTGCAGTTTGAAATGTTGCAGCCCTTATTGGACTACTCAAGAGCAATTCACATGCTCCATTGAGGTCATTAGCTACCAATCAATAGACTCACTTAATAGATTTGATTGAAGCTAGTGGCCAGTTCCAATAACAAAGTCCAGAGGCTTTTTCTGAGTGGCTGCTAGTGTTCCAGTTTTAAAAATCAGCTGTTCCGTAGTGAAACAGATCTTCACAACTCTCTTCTGGTCATCTCCACATGAGCACAAGGTAGTTTCTTCTTAGTCACAGTCAAAGGCAGCCTTAGGGTGACAACTTTAAAAAAATATAGCCTATGATCAAATCCTTTGTTTCCTGATAATTAAAAGGTGGGATCTGTGCCTTGATGTGTAAACAGTAATCACCCTTACATTACCATTGTAGCCTAGTACCCTCAAGAAGCATCCCAAACTAAGATACATACTGCTCACATTTGAAGATAGATATCTAAAGATGTGGTTTCCTAGACAACCTTGATGAAATGTTAGCTGTTGCAAAGATCTAAACCCACACCAGAGACATTGTTATCTCCGTCCCTGCTGGGTAATTTGTACACTGCAATAGTTTGTTTGGAAACATGCCTGTTGTTCCTTCAAATGGTACTTAATGCTAGATTGGAGAACAGAAGCATTTTTCCTCCTTCTGTTTATACCGTTTCATTTCTCAGCCATTTAAAATGAAGAGCTTGTATATACATAGTGTTCGAAAACCTTTCAGATGATTTAAAAAAACAGATAAATTTCAGCATGAAAATGTTAGGAATAGAGCCAAAAAACAAAACAAAACCCTCACCTCACACAGATCATATAGCAATAATAATAATGATGTGTTTTACCCCCTTTCCTTGAAAGTGATTGTAACAGCTGAGTTGACCCTGGTGAATTACATAATTTAAGAGTATATGCCAGAACAACTGTTTTAGAAGGCTTACTGTAGTCTGTCTTCAACAAAAGCAAAATGAAATATGGATTCTATTATGAAGTACTCACCAAAAAAGAAGCTTTTCAATGTATCTAAAGATAACTCATTTGAATTGAACAGAAGGTTACATGTTTGAATATCAGTTATCACACTTAATGTGCTGGCAGAATGTGGGAGAGCACTAGACAACAAAACCTGTTTTTCAGCTGCTCTAGCTTGAATTAAAAATTTATTGGCCGCTCACTGCTGACATTAAAACATTTCCAACCAGACAGGCTTGATCATGTTTTTAACATCTAAAAATTTAACTGAGCATTCTGTCTCTTACCAAAAGTAGAGAGAGAGAGGAGGAGGAGGAGAAAAAAGCTAATGCCAAATCTGCAAAACTATTAGGTGTAAGAAACCTTGACACTTTAAAAAAATGGATTTCTTCATATTAAGTCCCCATACATAGGGATATGCAGCTATAACTTGTGTCAGTAAACACTAGAAGAGTTGGGCCTTTCTGGCACTACATGATTTGTCATTCTTGCCAGCCAAACTAAGGCTTGTTTGACATTGCAAACACCCTACAGATGTTCAGTTCAAGAGTCTCCATATGCAGCTATTCCATCACAAACCTTGATGGCTGCAGTCAGACAATTATTTCTCAGCCATATAAGTTTAATAAGACAAGATATGAATGAGGGCTGTACTCACACATGCATCTCTTTTGCTCCTTCCTTTATTTCAACTGAACTGAGAAACTTGGTTCCAGCTTTGGAACAAGCCAGGATAATGAACTACTGCTTGATATTGGTTTAATATCCTCAGTTCTTCAAAAACCAATAGCAATTGCTTCATGGTTTGGAACAAATAGGATACTCTGGTCAGTTAGAGACTTCCTGCTTTTATCACTCCCTCTACAAAAGGGCTTGCTGTCAACTTGTTAAGCTTATGATTGTTTGAACTTTGCCAATTAGTCTTAATAACATTCATTGGCACTAACAGAGTCCATATGATGTGGTTAATGCAAGTGCTAAATTTCCTTCTTTTTCCTTCAGATCTACATTTCTAAATGATGCTTATAGCTATAAGTATCTATATGAGCAATTAAGGAGGAATCTATTGAAAATGTTCTGTATAGTAAAAAGTAAGGCATCTGATAGCCATGGAAGATAATCTGTGAAATTTTCAAACCACCAAGTTTTCATCCCAGTATTATTTGTATTTGGATGAAATTTAACTCACTCATTCCCTGTAAAAGACTTGAAAATACTGCCACAAAGGATTTATTTATTTATTTACTTTATTTAGGGAACTTCTATGCCAACCCATTCACCGAAGCCTCAGGGCAGCTCACAATCATAAATAAATAACATAATATAAAACAATATAATTTAACAGTATAAATTAAGTCACCCTGGCCAAAGAATAAAATAAATAAATAATATTAACAATTAAAGTAACATTTGAATAAAAAGGTCTTCGCCTGGTGCTGAAAAACAAATAACAACGACTCCAGGCGGACCTCTCTGGGGAGCGCATTCCATAGATTGGGCACCATTGCAGAGAAAGCCCTCTGAGTACTTACCCTCCTAATTTCCTTCACAGAGGGTTCCCAGAGAAGGGCCTCTCCCGCTGATCTCAGGGGGCGGGCGGGCATATATGGACGTAAGCGCTCCTTCAGGTAACCAGGACCCAAGTTGTTCAGGGCTTTATAGGTGATAACCAACACCTTGAATCGGGCCTGGACTTCAATGGGAAGCCAGTGAAGCTGACGGAGAACTGGAGTCATGTGAACATAACGTCCAGTCCCCGTCAGCAGCCTGGCAGCTCTATTTTGAACCAACTGAAGTATCCGGACCATCTTCAAGGGCAGCCCCACGTAGAGCATGTTACAGAAGTCAAGTCGGGAAGTCACCAACGCGTGTGTCACTGTCACCAGGCAGTCGTTCTCCAGGTAGGGGCGCAGCTGATGGAACAGCCGAAGCTGAAAGAAAGTGCTCCTCGCCACCGCTGTCACCTGAGCTTCCAGTGAAAGCTCTGGGTCGAGGAGCACTCTCAAGCTGCGGACCTTGTCCCTAAGAGGGAGTGCAACCCCATTCAGGACTTGGTTCAATTCACCTTCTCCGAAGCCCGATCCTCCAACCAACAGGACCTCCGTCTTGTCTGGATTGGGCTTCAGTTTATTGGCCCTCATCCAGCCCATTACCTCGGCCAGGCACTGGTTCAGCACAGCCACTGCCTCACCTGGATTGGTGGAGAACGAGAGGTAGAGCTGGGTATCATCAGTGTACTGATGATTCTGCAGCCCACACCTCCTGATGACCTCTTCTAGCGGTTTCATGTAGACGTTGAACAGCAAAGGGGACAAAATGGATCCCTGCGGTACTCCATGGCATAGCTGCCATGGCGCAGAGCCATAGTCCCCCAGCACCACCTTCTGGAATCGGCCATTGAGATAGGAGCGGAACCACTGCAAAGCAGTGTCTCCAACCCCCAATCCCGCTAGCCTATCCAGAAGGATACCATGGTCGATGGTATTGAAAGCCACTGAGAGGTCCAGAAGAACCAACAGGGACACAGTCCCCCTGTCCTTCTCCCTTCACAGTTCATCGTACAGGGCAACCAAGGCAGATTCAGTACTGTACCCGGGTCTGAAGCCGGACTGAAATGGGTCCAGATAATCAGTTTCCTCCAAGAGTGCTTGGAGTTGTCCCACCACCACCCGCTCCAACACCTTGCCCAGAAATGGGATGTTGGCCACTGGTCTATAATCAGTGGATGTGTATTTTTTCAGTACTAATTTTGTTGATACAAATGTGATTTTCAAATAAAAAGCCTATGAAGTCAGTGTATAATTGTTGAGAGATGCCACCTTCAAAGAATCAGTTATTTGCACATTTGGCAGAATGTTAAGAAGTAATTGTAAACATATTTTTCTATGTTAAAAGTTCAACACTCATACCTAGTCAGTGAATATCCTGTTAGGTCCTTTACAAGATAATGTTAAACAGAATATTTAAAAATGAATAATGAAATTTACTAAAAGTGTTTAAAATAGGTACAGGTTCTTATTATAGGTTCTGTTTAATGTCACACAAATGGCACATACATTAGAAATTCATCTTCTCCTTTTGCCTTCACCTCCATATCTCTTTGGAACTTTTCCCAGTTTTTTTAAACCAATTTAGAGCCATATACTGGCAGTGGAGACTCCATTCCTACTGACTATGTCTGTTCCACTGGTAGACTCTCAATATTGAATACAACCTATTTTTTTTTTTTAAAGAAAGGCAATAGCATGTTACAGGGCAGTCAAGGCACACACAATAGAACCAGGAGTCTGAAAGTAAGTTCTGGAACAGCATGAACCATGCAAATTCCCTGCTGAGTTCTTGGAATCAGATAGAGCTGGTAGCCACAGAGTAGTGCCTCTATCTTTAATAAGGAGTGAACCAAATGAAACACAATGGATGGGGAAAGCACAGTTCTTTTGCCCTGAGTCTTTTTCAGTGGGATTGTCCAGTGGGGTTTCTAGGATTGGTTCCAGGATGGAGTTGCCTCACACAGGTGTTCCTTCTTTCTGTCTTTCATTGATAAGCTCTTTGAAGAAAAGAGCCATTCCTTTTCTAGGCTCCCTTGTTCTGTCATCTATATCCCATTGGTCAGAGTTTATGGAAGAAGGTGGCTTTGCGGTTCCTTGAAATTATGGCTGAGATCACTATAGTCTCCCTTTCCTCCATATTAACTGGAGCCTTTTAATTTTTATTATTTTGTCAGCAGAAAGAGAATGTTAAACTGGGAGTCTGATGTGGGGTTGATACTGTTGCCATGCATTGTCAACCCATGACTGGTCTTGATAAGTTTGTAGCATTGTAGAAGTAGAAATATTGACACATTTAGTATCTGTTCAAGAGAGGAAATAATTAACCACTGCTATTTTAGCATACATTCTGTATCATTCTGGAATTATATACAGTGTCTTGCGGAACTATTCATACATAGGCACCCTTAAACTTTTCCACTTGTTGTGTTACAACCTGGAATTGAAATGGATTTAATTGGCACTGTTGCCTGTTGATGTATGCAAGATGCTCAGTACTGTGAAGCTGCGTTTTTATTGAAGCACAAAAGTTAAGTAGACAAAAACAAACTTGCACTTGTTAGCTGCATAAGCATTCTCCCCTCTGAGTCAGTGATTATAAGGAGCATCTTTGGCAGCATTTACAAGAGCAAGTCCTCTTGAGACAGTCTCTGTCAGCTTTGTGCTTCTGAATCCTGCAATGTTTGTCCATTCTTCCTGGCAAAACTTACCACAGCTCTGTCAGTTTGTGTGGGACTGTTGGTGCTGAATGGCTTTCAAGTCTTGCCACTGATTTTTGGTCAGACTGAAGTTTCTGCTTTGATTCATCCATTCTAAGACATTCATGTTCTTTTTTCTAAACCATTCCTAGGTTACTTAGAGTCATTGTCCTCCTGAAAAGTTACCCTCTTCCCCAGATCCAGATCCTTTATGGACTGAAACCCATTTCCTCTAGAATTGCCCTGAATTTGATTCCACCCATCTTGCCCTGACCGATTCTGACCAGTTTTCTAATCTCTGCCCAGGAGAACCATCCTCAAACCAGGATGTTGCCACACTATGGGGTGGTATTCTCAGGGCAATGAGCACTGTTGCCATATAGCATTCTGTAGCAAGGCCCAAAGCTTTTATTTTGATTTCTAAGCTTTTGATTTTGATATGAGAACTTTTACCCATATATATATGCTGGGTCTCCTGCATGCCTTCTGGCAAACTCCTAATGAGATAGGGTTGTTTCACTAATGATGTTCTTCTCATCACTCTTCCATAAAGCCCAACTTTGTGAAGCATGTGCCATGGGGAGTTTCTAGCTTCTGCAGAGTTACCATTGGTCTCTTAATTGTTTCTCTGATTTATGCCCACTCACTGAGTTTTGGTAGACAACCTTCCCTAGGTAGTCACAGTTAAGTCAAATTATTTTCATTCTCTTGCAATGCCTTCACAGTCTGGCATTTTTTTCCTATCCCAACTCTGATTGGTGCATCTGCACAACTTTATTCTGGAATTGTTTTGATTAACTCCTTGGTTCTTCATGATGCTGCTTGTTTAGGTTTGTTGTCCAACAACCTCCAGGCCTTCCAGAAACAGTTGTCTTTAATCTGAGATCATGTAGCACTGGAATTGCACACAGGTGGACTCCATTCAGATTCTTACACTGACTTCTGAAAGCAGTGGATTGCACTGTACCTTATTTAGGCATGCCTCTGTGAATACTTACACAACCAACAAGTGCCTGTTTGTTTTTGTTTAGTTTACTTTTGTGCCACAACAAAAATATTTTGCACATTCACATTGTTGAGTAATATGTTCTTCAGGTAGTAACAATGGCAATTAAATCAATTTCTGTTCCAGGTTGTAACATGACAAAATGAAGAGCAGTTGAAGGCTGGGAGGAGGTTGAATAATCAGCAAGGCACTGTGCATATTATGAAAATGTTAATCCCCAAACCTCTGTTCTTAATAACAGAAGTGCTCATGTTGGCCCAGTAGAGCCTATTTGGTATAGTGGTTAAGAGTGCAGGACTGGGACGCAGGCAATCTGTGCTCTAGTCCCTGCTCAGCCATGGAGCCAAGTGGATGTCCTAGGGCCTGTCACAGACTCTCAGTCCAGCCTACCTCACCGGGTGGTTGTTGCAGGGATAAGATTGAGAGGAGGAGGATAATGATGTAAGCTGCTTTGAGACTGATATAAGAAATAAGCAGAATATAAATCTAATGAATAATTATGCATGCATATTTGTTCCCGGGTGTTTTCTGCCTGTATCATATGCCAGCATAACACAGAGGAAGGCAGAGAGTGGGACAGTTTCTCAGTGACTCCTATAGAGTTCTTATGGGCGAAATAAGAGACTGCCATTGTCCAGAATTTGCCAGGGAGGAGTAAACTACCTCCTGAACTCTGTACCCACAAATTGCTGATATTTGGAACAGAGCTTTGCCTAGCCATCAGCCTGTTACACTTTGCCCTCAAGTTATACTTTTTCAATTTCTTCCATAGCAAGTAAATCATGGTTGTTCATTCTTATTGAAAAAGTACTGCATTTATATGCCCTCGTTAGCAGTGGGGGAGTGGGGGGACAGCAATACTGGTATTTGCAGCTTATTATTATTACCACATTTATACCTTACGGTTCTTCATCTTGCATGCAACTCAAGGTGGCTTATAAGGTTCTCCTCCAGTATACTGACCAAGTCACCAAAGTATTTATATTTTAGTATGTAATAATAAAAAGATTATAGCGGCAATAGAAGCAAAAGCATTTCAGCTAGTAAGAACTTAACAGCTTGCAATTGTTTCATTTGGGCTCTTTGTAAATTGTAATTTTACCTTGAGTGCAGTTGACAACTACTAAAACCTTCCTTACCATATCTGTCCTGTTTTATCTATCCTGTTTTTTAGTTACCACATGGCTGTTTCAAGGAGCTTAGTAATTTAACTGCTGGGCATATCTGTAATACACAAAGGGATATATATTCGGGTGTGAGGGAAGAGAAGTGCTTTGGTTTAACAAAAAAGTGTGCGTATATGATGCATTTGACAGTGTATATGACACTGACAACATTGATATAAATCGTCTTACTTCCCCCTTTCCACGCTCAAGCTCATATGCAGGTCTGTAATGTTTCTGTGGATTCTTCAGAGGTTTTTTGAGGGACATTTTATATGATGTGGTCATCCATGCAGATGGAAAGTAAGTCTCTATCCCCCACTTGCTGGAGAGTCACGTGAGGGCCGTTGCCAATTGGGCAGCATTAAGCATATGGTAGGATGCAGCCATGCTCAGGTGCAGCTAATCAAGCAGAATTTGAGTATAGTGCATAGAAGGTCCTTGTTGTATGATATTTATATGTATATAGAGAAACATATGTTTGAGCCTGTCCTTCTCCATTTCTTATCTGAAAGAGAAGCTCCCTTGGCTTGTTATCCCAGGCTTGCTGGCCTGGTGGCCACTGACAAGGCTCCAAACAGGGCTTGGCTTCATTATGCTACAAAATCGATCACTCTGGACTTGGCACACAGTGCCACAGCATCCAAATTGCTTTCTCCGAAGCCATGTCCTATATGAACCTATTGCAAATATTATACTTACTGTGCAAGTAGAATAATAACATGCCAAGTCCCCTGCAAAATTCCTGGGGTGGAAAGCAGGAGTTTCAAAATGCCACTTAGACATGTTGCACATTGCAAACAAGGAAACATCTCCCTTTAAACTCCTCACACTATGTGGTGAGTGCAAGTGAAGACCAGCCTGCTATTGATTTTTCCAGTAAAATGAATTCTGAGAGCAGTATGGCAGCCATTATGTGCGTTGGAGAGTCCCTGTATATGTGCAGAATACTTCCAGATGCATCAAATGACAGTACTTCCCCTAAGGAAAGGTAGGGCCCTACCCATGCAGGCATTGTGTGATAGGTGCCTGCAGCTTCAGGTAAGGGCAGATGTGACACTATATTGTGAATTCTGAACAAGCTGAGTAGAGTTTGTGTGGATCCAATGGAGTGAAGGCTTGTTTTGTCCCTAACAGTTTGGGAAGGATTTTTGCATTTATTTTTTCAGATTGCATTTCCTTTTATTTGTTTTCCTACTAAGAGATGCCTGATATTGTACCATGTGCCTTTAGGCCTTCTTCCCATAATGGCATTCCAGTGTCTGCCCCCCCGTAAGCTTTGCTGCTGTGCTCTTTACAATTCCTTCACCAGCTATCCTTCAGCATGGCTGGTTACTTTCACCTCCATTGACCCTTGCAGGCTCAGTAGCAGCTAGGCCTCAGTCACATTATATCCCCTCAGTCAGTGATTACAGGGGAAGCTGTATATTCGCGGATTAATTTTAAACACCCTCCTGTGCCACACAAGGTAGCAGCCCTGGCTGTTGCTTTAAACACCTGTTAAACTTGCCTTTGTGCTCTTGCATATCAGGAGGGGCCAAAGAATCAGCTGTCCATGCTGCTAGAATTATACTTCATAACTGACTAGTATTTTTGGCTTCTGCTGTGCATCCTGATATAGCTGTATAAATTCTCTGTGTGTGCGTTTGTGCATACATGTGTGTGTGTGTGTGTTAACTGCACACATTGAAACAAATCTGCAGACAGTTTAGCAAGATTCTCCAAATTAGTTTTATGTTTATATATTGCCAGACGTACAGCTATGATTAAGCATTTATGCCTTAGATTTTTCACAGCACTCTTGCCTCATTTTAGGTAAAACATTCTAGTTAGTTCAGTTCACTGTTAAGGATAAATGTTATGGCCTGTGTGTCCCAGTACCTTGGAGCTAACAGTAAATGTATTTGGTTTTTGGCAATCGTGGGAGAGAGTTGGGTTGTATTAACTTGTAAATATGGATGAACAGATCTATTAAGTCCATTTCTGTGGATTTCCTTTATTTCCCACTTCCAAGTCCTTTATATGTCCATTCTGTATAGATTTATTTTTTATGGAAAAAAATCTTTATGTATATTTGTGTGCATTTTCAAATGGACGCATGCCCTCATTGACTACAGCTTGTTCATGCAAATTTTAAAAATGTCTGAAATAGGTTTTTTATATTTTCAAAATTCATTTATGATATCAAATGAGTTTTTCTTTCTTTTGCATTATACCTTGCATGTCAGGAACTGTATGGATTCTGTCTGCAAATTGTGTCTATTTCCTTTTCCATTCTGGGAAATGCAGACTGGGTAAATCCATTCATGAAACAACCGCCTTGATGGAACAAATTTCTCATCTATTCCTACTATTAAGTTCTGTTATTTCTTCTCCTGCAGACCTTAGTGGCATATGTACCTTGCTTCCTCTTTCTCTCTACTTGGGTACCATGTACTTTAATTGCTATTTACCTATTTGGACCCCTCCCCTGCAACTGAGGACCTGGTGTACATTTATTTGCTGTTATTTGCCAAATAATACAGTTTAATCTGAGCATGGATCATCCTTTCTTCATCCAGCAGAATTGAAATATTTCACTTGGTTCCTTGTGATATTTTTATAATGCTGTTCTTAGTTCACTTTACAAGCAATGTACTTTTGTAGAAGAAAAATTTAAAATATTTTATACACACACACTCAGAATTCTTTGATTTTCAGAGTTAAGAACAGAACTAAACATTTATATTCTACAAAATGTAGGACTCTGTTCTCTGTTAATTAACTTCATTTAATCAGCAATTAGTGAAGTTAATTAGTGGGTAAAATGCCATATAAACATCAAACACTGCCTGTTAAAATCATAGTTTCCATTAAAATGTAATGATCAGACTCATGGATTAGTAACATCAGTCCAATTATCTGAGAAAGCCCATGTGAGGAAAAGTGATTTGTGCTTGACTACTTTGCAAAACTCATCAGTAGGTTTTGATACAAGGCATACAATGTTCCTTGTCCAGCTCATTTGAGAATACAGTTGAGAAACATTTTAGAACTATCTCTACATGTAGATCTCACGGATTTCAATCGGCCTTAAGTGTCCCAAGTTGGCAATCCTAAATATACTTTCTTGTGAGTAAACACTGTATGCCTAGGATGGCGGTTTTAAGTCTTGTAGGCTTCACTGAAATGTAGGTGTATCTAGTTTTCCATAACTAGGACCCTAAAGCTGCAATCCTGATCATACCGAGAAGCTGCCCTATTGAAGAAAGTAATATTTATTTGCACTGAAGAATCAGAAAAATGGTGGTTCACATTTAAGTATAGGACATAGGTGGGCTTGTGCTCAGATGCCAGTGTAGCTTAAGGTACACTGAATTCAAATGCCACCCACCCAAATGCCTCCAGACTCTTGCATGTGGCAGGTTTTTTAGGGCGAAAGGAAAGACCACGAAGTAACCATTCATATAGGAAAGCCTTCGTGCAAGTGCAAAGTCAGCCAAGTAGCCTTCTGTGAAGGTCATTTTCCTGCTGTGTGTACTTTATCAATTTTTTATTGTTTCTTTTGTACTTCGAGTAGACTTTATAACAGCAATAATGTCATTCAGATAATTATAATATAATTGACCATAGAGCGGAGCACCCTTGGCTTTTACTTTGGTTTGTTTAATACCTCAAAATGGTCAATTATCTTATAATCCCCACTTTGTTGGGAATTATTGTTTTAATTATTGTACTCTAAATACATCATTGTCTCAGTGTTGTAAAGCTTCACAAGGGAATTATCACACTTTGCAGAGGGTTTGAGTTCTCAGCTTTATTGCGTGGGAGCATTCTTGGTCATCTCTAGTCATTATATCTAGTACTAATTTTGCTGAATTACTTTTTTCTTGTCTTTGCCCACCTGAGGTCAGGCTCCTGATGCTTTCTCAAATGCTTGAATAGTGCGTTGTAGCAAAGGCAAGCTTGCTGTTGCTAGTTCTTTATTTCACTGTATAGCCTTCTTCCCCTGTTGCACTTTGAGTCACATATGCTAATGTAAGTAATCTTCAGTAGATGTTGAGGGTTGAAGGGTAATAATAATTCTTGGCTTGTTCAAGTAATTTGAAGTACTAATTATTGCAAGGAGACAGCATGCTGATGCTTGCCCTATTGCTGGTTAGATATTTATGGCTTTCTAAGAGGTGTTCTTTTACCTTCTTTATGATCAATAAAAATGCATAAGGGCATAAGAACAGAGGAGCCATGCTAGATCAGAGCCTGTGGTCCATGCAGTCCAGGACTCTGTTTGTACATCTTCCCACCCAGGTTCCCTAACAGCTGGCATATGTAGGCAGACTGCCTGTGATACTGGGGGTGTGAAGCATATATCAGGACTGGTAGCTACTGATAACCCTTTCCTCCATGAATTTGTCCAGTTCAATTCAAATTGTCTCCGAGTTTGTGGCCATCACTTTGTTTTGTGGAAGTGAATCCCATAGTTTAAAGATGCACTGTGTGAGGAAATGCTTCCTTTTCTATGTCCTAATTCTCCTACTAATCTGCTTTATGGTGCAACTCTTTTTTCTAAGCTGAGGGGAGAGAGAGAGAAATGCCTCATGCTATTTTCTCCACACCATGCATAATTCTATACATCTCTATCATATCTCCCCTTACTTGGTTTTTTTCAAAGCTAAACAAATTAAGTTGCTAACTTTAACTCATGGGGAATTGTTCCAGTCCCTTGATCATTTCGGTTGCCCTTTCTAGACTTTCTTCAGCTGTAACAATATCCTTTTTAGGTGTGGCAACTAAGAACTGTACACAGTAGTCATATCATACGAATGCATAAGGGTAATAGGACATTTACAGTTTTATTTCCAATGTGAATTAAAATAAAATTATTCATAAAATAATTATGAATTAAACATAACAAAGTTTGCCTTTTTCATAACAGCTGCACAGTGAATTGACATTTTCACCACAACCTCTAGATCCCTTTCTTGGTCAGTCACTGGCAGCTCAGATCCAATCAGCTGATAGTCAGAAGTTGGGATTTTTTTGCCCAAGTGTGCATTGCTATGATGCCCTTTCTCCCACTTTGAAGAGATGCCTTTGAAGCTCCTCACAATACCTTTTGCCTTTAATCACCCTAAATCATTTCCTGTTGTCAGTAAACTATTTCACTGCTTACTCCTAATTCCAAGCCATTTATGAATAAGTTGAAAAGCATTTGTCCTAATACAGATTTCTGTGGGTATGTTTGCCTCCCACCATTGTGAAAAATTATAATTTATTGCACCCTCTGCTTTCTATTCTTTAACCAGTTAGTGATCCATGATAGAACCTTTCCTTTTATTCTATGACTGCTAGGTTTGCTCAGGAGTCTTGGAGAAGGACTTTGTCCAAACCCTTTAAGAAATCCAAGTAAACAATATCTACTAAAGCACCCCGTCCATATATTTATTGACACTCTCAAAGAACACTAAAACGTTATTCAGACAGGACTTCTCTTTGCTGATTGATCCTTGTTGATTCTTTTTCATTGGGGCTTGTCCTTCTACATGCTTACTTATTCTATATTTAATAAAACTTTCAACACATTTATCCAGAGCACATAGTAAGCTAACTGGCCTTTATTTTCCCAAATTCCCCCCAAATCCTTCCTTAAAAGTTAGGAGTGCACAGGCCTTTCCAGTCCCCTGGTACAGAGGCTGATCTTAGGGACATGTTACACATTTTTGTAAGAAAGTCAACCATTTCATATTTCAAATTTCCTTAAGAACTCTAGGATGGATATTGTCTGGGCCTGGTAATTTATTAAATTTCAGTTTGTCAACAAGGTTGAGAATTTCATCTTTTGGCACCACTGTCTGGGTTATTTCCTCTGATACTCTTCCTGAAAACACCAGTTCAGGCTCTGAAATGCCTGTCTCCTCTGTAGTAAAAACAGATGAAAATAATTCTGCTTCTGTATAATCACCCTATTCTCTTCTTAGTACTTTAACTCCATTATCATCCAGTGTTCCAGCCACATCTCTAGCTGGCTTCCTGCCTTTGATAGATTTAAAGAATTCATTGTCAA
The DNA here is from genome assembly GCF_004798865.1 of Varanus komodoensis. Lineage (NCBI taxonomy): Eukaryota > Metazoa > Chordata > Lepidosauria > Squamata > Varanidae > Varanus > Varanus komodoensis. The sequence goes on along the minus strand of NW_025336087.1, from coordinate 45,622,702 downwards.
CACTGATGTTGTTATCAATATATTCCTCATTTCTTTTTCATCTGTTGTCTGTTCCCATCTTGCTTGTGCAAGCTTGTGTGCCTTTCCCCCTCTTCTGAGCAAGATTTCCATTTCTTAACGAAACCTTCTTTTCTCTAATAGCTTCCTTGACACCACTAATAGCTGGCACCTGCTTTCATTAATGAAGAATGTCATTATGCTGCGGGGCGGGGGACACTGTGTCACTTCCCCAACATTTATTGGCCTGCTTGTTACTGCTCTGTAGACCTCCTTGCCCCTTCATGGATCACTGTCTTGTCATATCTTTGCCATGAAAACCCCATGGACAGTACCAAAGGCAAAAAGATATGACGCTGGAAGATGAGCCCCTCAGGTCGGAAGGTGTCTGCTGTGCTACTCGGGAAGAGCAGAGGACTTGTACTAGTAGTGCCAGAAAGAATGAAGCAACTGGATCAAAGCTGAAAGGACACTCAGTTGCAGATGTATCTGGTGGTAAAAGGAGAGTCCAAAGCTGTAAAGATCTATACTCCATAGGAACCTGGAATGTAAGATCCATGAATCAAGGCAAGCTGGATGTGGTCAAATGAGATGACAAGACTGAACATCAACATCTTAGGAATCAGTGAACTAAAATGGACAGGAATGGGTGAATTTAATTCAGATGACCATCAGGTATACTACTGCGGGCAACAATCCCTCCGAAGAAATGGAGTAGCCTTCAAAGTCAATAAAAGAGTAGGAAAAGCAGTACTGGGATACAATCTCCAAAATGACAGAATGATCTCAGTTCAAATCCAAGGCAAACCATTCAATATCACAGTAGTTAGATTTCTGTAACACACTCTACGTGGGACTACCCTTGAAGACGGTCCGGATACTTCAGTTGGTTCAAAATAGAGCTGCCAGGTTGCTGACGGGGACTGGGCGTTGTTCTCATATAACCCCAGTGCTCCGTCTGCTCCACTGGCTCCCGATTGAAGTCCGGGCCCAATTCAAGGTGTTGGTTATGACCTATAAAGCCCTAAACGGCTTGGGACCTGGGTATCTGAAGGAACGCTTGCGCCCATATATGCCCTCCCGCCCCTTGAGATCAGCAACAGATGCCCTTCTCCGGGAACCCTCTGTGAATGATATTAGGAGGGTGAGTACCTGGAGGAGGGCTTTCTCTGCGGTGGCGCCCCATCTATGGAATGCGCTCCCCAGAGAGGTCTGCCTGGCGCCGTCGTTATTTGTTTTTCGGCGCCAGGCTAAGACCTTTTTATTTAAAACTTATTTTAATTGTTAAATTATTTAATTAATAGGATTTTAATTTTTAGCCGAGAAGGCACCGGGGATTTTTAAACAATTTTTTTAAAACATTTGTTGTACTGTTATTATTTATGTATTTATGTATTCTTTGTGAGCCACCCCGAGGCTTTGTTGCGATGGGGATGGCATAGAAATGTTTTAAATAAATAAGTAGTCCAAGTGTATGCCCCAGCCACTGATGCTGAAGAGGCTGGTTGACCAGTTCTATGAAGGCCTACAACACCTTCTAGAAATAACACCATAAAATGATGTCCGTATCATCATGGGGGATTGGAATGCTAAAGTAGGAAACCAAAAGATAACCAGAATAACAGGCAAGTTTGGCCTTGAAGTACAAAATGAAGCAGGGCACAGGCTGGTAGAATTTTGTCAAGAGAATAGGATGGTCATAGCAAACACTCTTTTCCAACAACCCAAGAGACGACTCTGCACACGGACATCACCAGACGGTCAACACAGAAATCAGATTGACTATGTGAATTTCAGCCAAAGATGGAGAAGCTCTATACAGTCAGTAAAAACAAGACCAGGAACTGACTGTGGCTCAGATCATGAGCTTCCTGTTGCAAAATTTAGGCTTAAATTGAAGAAAGTAGGGAAAAGCACTAGGCCACTCAGGTATGACCCAAATCATATTTCTCATGAATATACAGTAGAGGTGACAAATAGATTTAAGGAATTAGATCTGATAGACAGAGTGCCGGAAGAAATATGGACGGAGGTTTGCAATATTGTACAAGAGGTAGCAATAAAACCATTCCAAATGAAAAAGAAATGCAAGAAAGCAAAATGGCTGTCTAAAGAAGCTTTACAAATAGCTGAGGAAAGAAGGGAAGTGAAAGGCAAGGGAGAAAGAGAAAGATACACCCAATTGAATGCAGAATTCCAGAGAATAGCTAGAAGAGATAATGCCTTCTTTAATTAACAGTGTAAAGACATAGAAGAAAACAATAGAACAGGGAGGACCAGAGATCTCTTCAAGAAAATTGGAGATATGAAGGGAATGTTTCATACACAGATGGACATGATAAGGGACCAAAATGGCAGGGACCTACCAGAGGCAGAAGAGATTAAGAAGAGGTGGCAAGATTACACAGAAGAACTATACAAGAAAGAGCTTAACGTCCCTGATAACCATGATGGGCTGGTCACTGACCTGGAGCCAGACATCCTGGAATGTGAAGTCAAATGGGCCTTAGGAAGTCTGAGCAACAACAAAGCTAGTGGAGGTGACAGTATTCCAGCTGAGCTACTCAAAATCTTAAAAGACGATGCAATAAAAATGCTACACTCAATATGCCAGCAAATTTGGAAAACTCAGCAGTGGCCACAGGAATCGAAAAGGTCAGTTTACATTCCGATCCCAAAGAATGTTCCAACTACCGCACTATTGCACTCATTTCACATGCTAGCAAAGTTATGCTCAAAATCCTACAAGCCAGGCTTCAGCAGTATGTGGACCGAGAACTACCAGAAGTACAGGCAGGATTTTGAAGAAGCAGAGGAACTAGAGATCAAATTGCCAAAATATGCTGGATCATGGAGAAAGCTAGGGAGTTCCAGAAAAACATCTACTTCTGCTTCATTGACTATGCTAAAGCCGTTGATTGTGTGGATCACAACAAATTGTGGCAAGTTCTTAAAGAGATGGGAGCACCAGAGCATCTTATTTGTCTCTTGAGAAACCTATATGCAGGTCAAGAAGCAACAGTGAGAACTCAACACAGAACCACTGATTGGTTCAAAATTGAGAAAGGAGTTCAACAAGGCTGTATACTGTCGCCCTGCCTATTTTACTTATATGCAGAGCGCATCATGAGAAAGGCAGGGCTAGATGAATCACAAGTTGGAATTAAGATTGCCAGGAGAAATAACAACTTCAGATATGCAGATGACACCACTCTAATGGCAGAAAGTGAAGAGGAACTAAAGAGCCTCCTGATATGGATGAAGGAGGAGAGCACAAAAGTTGGCTTGAAACTCAACATTAAGAAAACTAAGATCATGGCATTCGATCCTATCACTTCCTGGCAAATAGATGGGGAAGAAATGGATGTAGTGACAGAATTTATTTTCCAGGGCTCCAAGATCACTGCAGACTGGGACTGCAGCCAAGAAATTAAAAGACGCTTGCTTCTTGGGAGGAAAGCTATGGCAAATCTAGACAGCATACTAAAAAGCGGAGACATTACCCTGCCAACAAAAGTGCGTATAGTCAAGGCTATGGTTTTCCCACTTGCAAAGTATGGGTATGAAAGTTGGACCATAAGGAAGGCTGAGCACCGAAGAATTGAGGCCTTTGAATTGTGGTGCTGGAGGAGACTAAGTTCCTTGGACTGCAAGGTGATCAAACTGTTCAGTCCTAGAGATCAACCCTGACTGCTCTTTAGAAGGCCAGATGCTGAAGATGAAACTCAAATACTTTGGCCACCTAATGAGAAGGAAGGACTCCCTGGAGAAGAGGCTAATGCTGGGAACAATAGACAGCAAAAGAAGAAGGGGATGGCAGAGGATGAGGTGGCTAGATGGAGTCACTGAAGCAGTCGGCGTGAGCTTAAGTGGACTCCAGGGGATGGTGGAGGACAGGAAGGCCTGGAGGAATGTTGTCCATGGGGTCGTGATGGGTCAGACACGACTTCGCAACTAACAGCAACAACAAGAAGACCTCCTTGATATTTATCCCAGTTTGGTGGGTGAAGCCATTTATTTATTTACTAATTTTTATGAACTGCTTGTATCTAAAGTTTTAAAGGCAGCATATATAATTCATAAAATAATAAGACTAAAAGCCAGTAGATAGGATTATCAACATAGGATTATAGGCTCTGCTACAGAGGGAAGACTTGGTTAAACAGATGGGTCTTCAACATCCACCTAAAAATAATATCAAGGGGAATATTATTCCAAATAGTTGGCAGTATTATATACATTTCATGCTCTAAACACGTGCAGAGTGATCTCAGAAGCATCTGGTACTCCCATGAGGACCTGACAGTATGACCTCAAAGATCAAAAGGGTGTATAGGGCAGAAGGTGCCTAGTTACCATACTTGGTGATATGTATCCATGTGATTCTTCCAGTAGTTCATTTAGCATACAACATGGGGACCCTTGCAGGAGTCCTGCATCATTTGAATTACACATGAAATATGCTGGAGAAATCCCACGTGGATGGACAACTTCCTATCAAGGGTACAGAACTGGATTTTGTGGGGAAGACCAGACATTCTTCCCACCCAGCCAGCCCTCTGTAGGCTGTATGATGCTGGGTCAGTGTGGGCATGCCTGATGTCATTGCTCCCTGACACAAGCACCAAGGTGCATAAAAGATGAAAAGCGTAATAGCTCAAAAGTTGTTTTAAAAAATGGAGAATGTATATTTAGATTCTCAAACTCAGCTCTGAAAAGCAACAGTCACATACTGTTGGTAGCAAGAGTCTGATCAGTTTTCAATTAATACATGCCATTTGATAAGCATAGTGTTGAACAGACATGGAAAATAAGATGGATACATTTTTCCAGAAAGAGTATTTGATAATATGTAGTCAGTTGTTGTTTCTCTGTTGCAGATAATACATAATAAAATGTATCGATTTATAGTTAATTAAATGTCAACCAGAAATCTTAAAAAAAAAAAACCTGTACAACACATGCATAGTACAGCTACCTGTTAAATTTCTTGTGATCTTCCATGTGTGTGATCCATGTTGATTTTTTTACCAGCATTGGAAGGCAAATTCATAATGTGATAGGTCTTACTAATGTGGTGAGTGGGTCACAAAAAAATTGCAGCAAGGGCAGATGTGTCTTTTGTCATGGGGTTTCTAGTCCACATGGCAGGTGTTGATCATATAAACCCGACTTCCTGTTGAAGACCCAGTGCAAAGTGAAAGTTTCTAGATTTCTATAGCAATAGGCATTATTCATAAGAACATAGGAGACTCCCTTACACTGTTAGTCCAAACAGCTTAGTACTGAGTATTGCAGCAGCTTTCCAGAATTTTTAGGGACGAGCCCTTCCCAGCCTACTGTGGAGCTGGAAGGGTTAGTGCTAGAACATTTTACATGCTATTAATAAGCCCACTGAATGATAACCAAGTAGATAATTTTGTAGAAATATTGTCAGTATTGAGTTTGTTCCTTGTGGTCTCTTTTTTTCTCTTCCTGGGCATATTCATAGAATTGTGTATGGCTGGAAGGAACAGACAGGGGAAATTGAATGCAATCTTTCACTAGGTTGCATACTGGGAAATAGATCTTCTGTCTGTTTGCTTACTTTAATCTAGCCCTGTATATTGACATGAATGTTTGCACCTTTCATAGAAGACCCCCATGATATTTTTACCAAAGGAGCAAATTCTGGTATAGAAACATGGAAACAGAACGAGTCAGTTGGGGTCTCCTGGGCCATCTAGTCTGACCCCCGGCTCCAGCCGGCTCCACTCATGACATGCCCAGCATACCAAATTCTGGTATACTGCCCAAAATTCAAAGCAAGGCAATATTTCTCTGTTTACATTATTTTAACCATTCATTATGGTACCTGGGAGCTGCATATATGAAGAAGTGGCATTTACTTTCTTCATGAGACGAATGATCTATATACACAGTCATAAACCATCCATAGGAAAATAGGAAGCTACCTTATACCAAGTTAAGCCATTGATCCATGTAGTCCAAGTTGTCAGCATTGACTTTAATTGAGTTTCCAGGGTCAGAAGAAGGATTCTTTCCTAGTTGTACCTGGAGATGTCAGTGAAGTAAGTTATTCAGTAAGTGTTCTGTGTGAAAGACTCATTGCATCCTGGCAGAGACAATTCCTGGCATTGATATCATTTTTGTCATAAATATTACAAATGCACCACATACATCCTTGTGAAAAGTAAACATAATTGCCATTCACAACACTTACCTTCACACAGCACCATATAGATGAAGTTATTTAGGAGCAGTTTGACTAATATTTCTGTCCAATAATCATAATAATAAACTGGATATGCTAATCAGAAAATTTGGCAACATGAAGGTAAAATCTTGCTGTTTGACAACTGCCCTGTTAAGAGTTAATAAATAAATAAATGTGGTGAGGAATTCTTAACAAAAGTGAAAAATGCATAAAACTCAAAACCAAATAAAGATAGGCTAGACGGGCACATGGTAGGCATGTCATGAGCAGAGCCAGCTAGAGCCAGGGGTCAGACTGGATGGCCTAGGAGGTCCTTTCTTATTCACTGTGTTTCTATGAATATCAAGTCTGAATGAACTGGTCGTCTGCATCAGGTTTCCTGTAGCTCTTGAGCTTCATGTTATCAAAACTTTTTCAAAGCTATTTATTATAATCTTCTAGAGCTTGGATTCACATAATCATCAAGAGAATGGATCTATACTAAAGTCTTCTCATTATTTATCCTCTTCATGAGGAAAAGTTGGCCAGCAAATTATGTCCACATCCATTGAGAATATTCACAGTACTATATATGATGCCCATAAAAAGACTGCTATTGGTGGTTTATATCTAGCCCATGGGTTAATTTTTTTCCCCATGATGTGCCCTTTTCTGTCTCAGATAGGATGAGCTGTTCATTAAACAGATTAGGTGCTAGAAAATTTGCTTGCAGGTAGTTTCAGTTATTCCCAACTGCATAGGATCTGTAGGTCCTGCATGATTTGCAAACATCTGTATACATGAAACAGCCACCATATTTATTTATTTATTTTAATTATGTACTGTCCTTCATTTAAAAATTCCAGCATGGTTTATATATTTTTTAAAAAAGCAATATAATCACAATACCACAGTGGAAAATATCTTTAGTGCCAGTACTTGATATAAAAATTAAAATACCAATTAACAATTTAAAAACTGGGTAAATAAAAAGATTTTGGCCTGGTGCCAGAATGAATACAGTGTTGGCACCAGGTGCACCTCTCTGAGGAGCAAATTCCATTATCAGGGTGTGGGTGCTATAGCAAAAGAGGCCCCCTTCCTCTTATTAGCCCTTCTCACCTATTTGAAAGAGGGCTCTTGGAGAAGGACCTCTGCAGATGATCTTAAGGTCTGGGCAGGCTCATATGGAAGGAGACATTCCCTTAGGTAACCAGACCCTAAACCTATATGCAACTGGCAGCTAGAAACAGAATGCTTCAGCTTTGGGGCTAGGCTGAAAATGGCAGCCAACATTCCTAAATGGTGTGGCTATCTCCCCTGTAAGCAGCTAATCATACTAAACTTTCTCCAGATCCTATACTCAACAGTATGGAGAAATTACCTAGCATTTGTTTGTGTGACACTATATATAGGAAATGCCAGTTTGGTAACCTAAACTCATGACTCCCCCACCTCTTGTTTCCTAAGAAACATCTGCAGATTAGACATTAAGTGCATGTTAAGCACAAAAACTTTGGAGTTCAATAGCTGATTGTAGATGTGTGTTTGCCTGTGTTTTCCCAAAATACATCAGCTCCTAAACAGTATATGTTACCTCAGTGTGCAGATCATCCTTAAAGAGCTAGTTATAATTAGCTACTTTATCAAGCTAGTAGGTTGCTCTAAAATATAACTTTATTAAGCAGCAGATTCAAAGATTAAAAGGGTATTTGTAGCAGTAAGGCTAAATAGATTGAGAAAAATGAATCCATGTGGTTTCAGATTTATGAAAATAAATACTTAGACTTAAATCAGTGCAGTAGTTTAGTCTTGACTCTTTAGCCATCTCTCTAATTGTCATTCAGTAATTAGTTTTCTCCTTTATTGCAGCCAATTACTTTAAAAAAAGGAAGAGAGAGATGAGTCATAGTGAATTGAATTCAAATTATGATCGGCCTTCTCTCCATTTGTAGAATGAATATAAATGGAGCAGGGGTCCTCTTAAGACACACATAAGGTTATTTGCATAATTTTTTTTTTAAAAAATCTAGTTTTAATGGTATTGGGCCATGGGGAAAAGGAACTTGTCCTGATCCTAAATATTCCTCCTTATAATTGAAAGGCAGTCACATCTTCTTTGTATTGATCCTTCTTCCCAAGACATCATGAATCCTTCATACAAGCCAGGCCCCTGTGCATCTCATCAGAGCACAACTGAAAAAATGAACTATCTCAGGATGTGAGAATGGATTTTATTCTGTAAAACTTGGGTCAGATTCAAATGTTGCTGATGTGGCTAATTTCTATGGCCCAATTCTTGTGGTTCCTATTAACATATTTTCCTAGTGCAGCTACTTCCAGACCACTCGGAAGCAGCTCAGGTGTCATAACAGTAACAAATGATAGGATGCATTTGCTCAGAACCGCAGTGCCTGCATCTCTCTTATGCTTTCCTTTGATATAATAGTACAGTCTTAGTGTTCTTTTGTCAGCATGCAATATTTCAGTGTGTACAGGCATGGCATTTTTCTTTCTTTGAAGAAATTAAAACAATGACTTTGTACATGAACATGCAAATAGGCAAGGTAAAATTCAACTTTCAACTGGGGAACTGTCCAAAGAAAATTTTTCAGGGAGCTGCAGGGTGGAGGAAAGAGGGAAGAAATCCCTTTATATGAGCAGATTTCCACTCATAGGACATTGGCTTCCGCCCATAGGAATTGGCATATTTTCACTTGCCCTCATCAGTCCTGTTTAGTTGACCCCCTTAACTCATCTGTCCTTATTTGGTAAACAGTTGATTTTTGCGTAACTCGCTTCAAATGTGCATCTCACCAGGGTGCTAAGCAGAACATTTTGCATTTCTGTATGAGAGAAAAGGCCACCCAGTCTTTGTAGGCATACAAAGACGCCTGGCACCGTCGTTACTGGTTTTTCGGCGCCAGGTAAAGACCTTTTTATTTAAACATCATTTCAATTGTTAAAACATATGATCTGGCCTGGGCAACTTCTTCTTCCTTCTCTTTCTCCTCCTATATTTTTATTTTATACTGATAATTTTAATTTTGTATTTGTAAATCAATGTATTTTTTGTATTGTTATATTTAATGGTAATTTATTATGTACTATTATATTTCAATGTATTTTATCATGTTGTAAGCCGCCCCGAGGTTTCGGCAAGGGGCGGCATAGAAATGTTATAATAATAATAATAATAATAATAATAATAATAATACCAAAATATGAGAAATAATAATGAAGTATTTCTTTTATGCAGTTCCCTGTATTTGCCTGTATCCTTTGTAATGTTGCAAAATCTTATTGAGGTGCATGCTTGCTACCCTGGGAAAAATGTGTACGCAATCAGATTTTAGATAGGTTTATGTCATTATGGCTCCTCTTCCCTTTTGTGTTGTGAGGTATCTTGAACATAGTCCAAGAGCTGCTGCAGCACTTAGGCAGTTGCCACAGTGCAAGCAATCATAAGCTCAGCACTGACAGTGTTACTGGTGCAACCACTTGTGCCCACCTATGCGATTCAAGTTGCACTGAGTTTGTTTATGCTGGCACTGTGTCAACTGCATAAGCAGCATGGCAGTATTTGGGTACTGTCCAAACTTTCTTGCAGCATTCAGAAAGAGCAAGAAATGTTTTCCTCCCAGCATTTCAGGTTTGCAACATGAACTGATATCCAAAGCTGGAGGAAGTAGATCTGCTCATGCAGAGCCTAGCCTGCTGTGTCATCTGGCAAGGTGATAAACCCACCCACAAAAATAGCCACCAGAGTTAAGCCCCATGCCTTTCCACTTGCATCAAAAGTCTAAGGCACCTTTTAGAAATTAGATCTTCTGAAACTGGTTCTGGCCCACTGTCTGAGGAGGTAGCTTGAGCTATTTCCAGTCAGTGGATTTGTTCACAAAAAATGTTCCAGCCTGCCATTTCATGCAGAGTTGATACATTTTGCAAGCTGAGCCCTCCAGCCTAGTGCTAACTGTGGATAATGGGCACATCAGCTGTTGGATGGGGTGGGCAGCAGAATTCCCAAGCAGTTCCTGGACTGCTCTGATATTCTAGGAGCAAGACAAAGAGAGACAGGTAGCATCTGCTTATTTCAGAAGGAAGTAGGAGGTTCAGTTTGGACAGGCACATTAGCTGGTAGGTTACAATCAGAGTTATAAATGCTTGAGACCTCACAAGAAGATCTTGAGTAAAACTGTGCCATCTGTCACCTTTTCCTCTCTTCCCTCTAATTTCAGAGCTCATCTGTGTCTCCATCAGCAAGTTTCAGAGCCTCTGAGAAGCACAGAAACTCAACAGATTATTCTTCTGAAAGCAAAAAACAGAAAACAGAAGAAAAAGAAATAGCAACTCGTTATGTGAGCAAAGCAATTAATACTTTTCCAGTTTATCACTTTGTATTGCATGTGGCAATGCACAGTCTGTGCAATGATCCTTTTTCCTCTGTTGGTTTCTGCAGCCTCTGCCTTCCTCCCACCCCCAAACACCCACTCACCCACCCAGGGCCTTCCCAGCTTAATCCTGGGCCAGAGCAGGGACACAGAATGGAGATGGCTCCAGCTCTTCAGCATAGATTCTGTTAAAGAGTGTACTGTGATGTGAATAATCTTATTGTCCATCAAGAGATGCTAGGATGTGCAGTCCCAGTGTGCAGCTAAGCTGCTTCTACAGCTACTGCCTTCTACTACTGTGAGTTGGGAGAGCCCTTGAGGGGGCAGGGGCAAGGCAAGGCAGCAGTTGCAGAGGGCCCTCATGGAATAGGTTAAGGGGCATTCTGCTTATAATAGGTTATGACCAGGAACCTACTCGGCATTACCTTTTTGTTGTTATATGACCCCGTGAAGGAGGGCCCTCCAAAATGTCCTGTCCTTGACAGCCCTGTTCAGCTCTTTGCAAGTAATCAAATTGGAGCTTGCATTTTCAAAGCAAAGCTCACCTTTGCAATTACTCACCAATTCCATGCTCCTAATTTGACTTCAGCCTCTAATTTGTATAGTGTTAGTAATAAAACTGTTTGTAAATAGCCATATCATGAAAGAAGTATATTACTGACATGTTCTGTCATGGCTGTTTTCAGCTGTAACTTGCTGAAAGTTTGCCAGTGAAGTTCTGCTAATGCCTAAATAAAAATGTTACTTGTGTGAGAGACTAGATTTTTGGAATGCTTAAGCTTTCTTCTTCTACTTCTTCTTCTTCTTCTTCTTCTTCTTCAATGCAGGACAGTGATGGTGAAAAGAGTGACGACAACTTGGTGGTTGATGTTTCCAATGAGGTATGTGGGATGCTGTTTTGGGTACCTGTTTCTTTGAATATCACTGGATATATGGGTAGCATTGATTTGGTTATTAGTAATAGGAGATTGAACTTGTTTTGTTATAATACAAAGGAATTCAGGTGCCTCTTTTCATTAGAAGCAGTGGAGGCTTCATCACTGTAATGCTATACCTATAGTAATGTCACACTACTCCCAGAGTGGAAAAGGGTTTTTTTTGGAGGGGGGATTTATATAAGCTATAGAAGAAGATGCCAATATAGATCAAGTCATATACCGTGATAATAATTACAGCCTACTTTTAGGATCCGTCATCTCCACGAGGAAGCCCAGCTCATTCTCCAAGGGAGAATGGCTTGGACAAGACTCGTCTACTCAAGAAAGATGCACCAATTAGCCCAGCCTCAATAGCATCTTCCAGCAGCACTCCTTCCTCCAAATCCAAAGAACTTAGCCTTGTAAGTGACTGTACTCTCTGAGTCCACGCTCATATCTCTTTGTGCACTGTTGGGTGTCTAAATAGAGAGAGAAAATAATGAGATGTGTCCCAGTTGCACATCTTGATATAAAGCTGCCTTCAGTAGATTTCTGCTAAAAACAAAAACAAAACAAAAAACATTGAAACCCAAGAACTTTTGGGGTGATAGAGAGGCTTATTCAGCTAGCAGTGTCTGAAAATGATGTGTGTGCCTTTATTGTGATATATATTTTTTCATGTCAGGAAGCTTGCCATTCTGTGGATAAATAAGAGCACACAGGGGTTCTTTGAATATTTTTTTTGTATGGTAGTTTACAGTAAATTCAGCTTCCTGCTTGGACAGGATTTGGTTCTTGCCTTTATTTGTATTACTGGGCTATGTTCAACTACAGTCATTTTCTATCTAAAAAGTAATCTGTCATTTACAAGAGCCTTTCTTGACTTGCATAACAAGTCACAATTCAGAAAAGGTCTGCTTGCAAATCCAACATTGTGCTGCCTCTATTGATACTGAGAGTGTATGCCTGTGTGCAAGAGAGATTGGGAGTGGGAGGGAGATAAACAGACTGTGGTTAATTATCTTTCCTAGATGAAACTGCCATGAATTGCACACATTCTTCCTTGTAGGACCAGAGACCTTCTCACACCAATGTTTAGGGAGTATGGAGAACCAAAAATCAGTTTGGTGATAGCCCTTGGGGAAAATGGCAATATACCCATGAGCCATGGAAACCATAAGCCACTGTGCCTCAGTGCATCTGATCAGGAAAGTGACTTATGGAGGGTCGTCATCTACTTAACCCTTCTCTGTTACCTTAACTTTGATTGTCTGGAAGCCCTAGCCTTGTCCCCAAGCACCTTCTGCTGAATAGGGAGTTGACATGACCAGAAGCCTGAAATGGATTGTGGAAATTCAGTTCTGCTTAAAAGTTACAGTACAGTGGAAGAGGAAGGGGGACCTAGACAAGCCACCATTCTTTCCTCTTCCATCTATAATGTAGATATAATAATACTGGTCTAGTTTATTGGTTGTTTGAAGGAATTACTGTACTAAGGCTTTGAACATTTAGCAGAGTGTAATATGTAAAACTAGAAATGTGTCATATTTTACATAAATACAAGTTTAAGAAAAGCTGAATAAGTGATAAATATGGCATATATTATCAATATTTTATGGAGGGATCACTATTTATCTGCACAAATATTTATTGATTGCTGATGCCACCATGGTGTTGTAGAAATCAAGCTGAACCAGGTTGTTTTATGGCATCCATTGCATGGTATCCTTATCATTAAATAATTTGGGGTTCTGCTCACTTTGACTGAGCACCACTGGTGGAGTCCATTGTGCATCAGGTCCCTTTCAGAAATTTTGTTGCACTGTGCACATGTTTGAATGTGATGTGGGGGTGGTGAGACAGTTGTCTGGATATAAGTGAGAGACTGGAAATGAGATAGCTGAGTTGAAATCCTTTCTGATCCCATTACTGGGTATCTTCTTAGCATGTCACAGTTTCTCAGCTTCTTAATTCTGCACAAGAGTGACTGAGTTAGTGGTTACAAAGCTATTTGTACTGTGCATGAACAAGCAATCATGCATGTAGTAGCAACTACAATAAGGTCAGGACTTTCCTGGAAATACCTTAATGATCCAAAAGAAACAGGCATTATTATCATTTATATGGAGCAAGCACCCCATGTATTTTGCTGGGAAGTACATCTATGTAGACCCATTAAAATAAACTTTTGCAGGTTGTGTTCCCTGTAATTTGTGTAGCTGAACACATTGCACAAATTGAAGGCAGATAAAAACTAAAAGAAAATCTATGCAACATGGCCAAGCCACTGATGAGTTGACCATCATGTTCTAAAAACCAAACTAATCTTTCTTTCTCCATATCAGAATGAGAAATCCACCACCCCTGTGTCTAAATCAAGTACCCCCACTCCCCGAACTGATGCGCCGACTCCTGGCAGTAATTCTACACCCGGATTGAGGCCTGTTCCTGGCAAACCACCCGGAGTCGACCCTTTGGGTTAGTTGACAGACCACGTGAGGGATCTGGTGGTGGGGGCCTTGCATCTAAAAGGGGATAGTGCTGCTTTGCACTGTCACAACTACAGGAGGATTGGATCAGGTCTGAATTCAGATCCTACACCTGCCCTGGGTTTGCTCTTAAACAAGCCTCAGCTTGAAGGAATAGAATGTCCTTTTTCGTAGCGAAGTGGTAAAAATGAAGACAGTAAAGCTCTTTGCACATTGAACGTGCACATCTTATAAATGGTCAGTCATAATTTATCTATGATATTATTTAAATGTGCAGAAATAGCATGAGGTGTAGGTTTTTTCTATTCTGTCTGATCCCAATTGCAAGTGGAAGATCTTATCTGAATATGTCATATAAGGACGAGTTTCTTGCATGTGGTCATGGAGAAACCTGTAGGGGTTTCATTTGTTTTTAAGTGGGACAACATTTAAACATTTAAATTAAGACTTTTGCTTCAGTCTAAATTGGTATAAATCAGTGAAAACTGCACCATGTCCCATTTCAGCAATTTCAGATGGGTCTTTAGTAGCCTTCCAAGGAAAACGGAAAATCTCTTTGCAAAGGTATTGTGAAAAGCTAGAGCAGTGTTGAGCAGTAACCTTTTTCTCAAGCACACATTTTCTGCCCCACTCCCCTTCCTCAAAGCTTGCTGATTGATTTCTTTCTCTGGCATACTTTTTGAGACCTCTCTATTTCTCCCTCCATCTTCTCTTCATAGCTTCAGGCCTAAGAACACCCATGGCAGTACCTTGTCCTTACCCTGCCCCATTTGGAATAGTACCTCACGCTGGAATGAATGGCGAGCTGACCAGCCCTGGAGCTGCATATGCAGGTCTCCATAATATCTCTCCCCAAATGAGTGCAGCAGCAGCGGCGGCGGCAGCTGCTGCAGCTTATGGAAGGTCTCCAGTGGTAAGTTTTGTGTGTATTTAACTCATATCAGTTTGAGCACCAATTATGCTAGTGGGTGTAGTAGGGCTTCTTCTCATTCAAAGCAGAGGCTCACGAAGCTTGAACCACTCATTTGCCCTAGAGAAATATAGCCAATTGCCAGAAGACTGATCTTCTTGAACTTTTTCAGTGAATAGTATAGAGGTGCTTTCCATGTTCTGCCTTTTCATGGAACTTACCTGATGGAGTAGCAACTCTTCTTGTTCCTGATCACTAATTGGGGGGGAGGGTGGAGAGAGAGAAAAGGAACCACTTTGAGGTATGAATGAATGAATGAATGAATGAATGAAGACTAGTAGGGCAGGTGCTTTCTCCTTCTTCAGTCTCATTGCTGCAGCCACTGTCTTGCGTCTAGGATAGCAACTGGAAGACAGATTTGTAGATTCTGGAGAACCAGATTTGGCTCTTGTGCCTCCAGTTGCTAACCACCCGTGTGTACAATAGCCTCTGTACACTAGATGCAATCTGTGAAATGAGTGGCTCTTGGACTTTATGGTACAAATACCAAAGTTCATAGAATATTCTAATAGTTTCAACATGGGTAATGTAATATTGAAATCAAATTTGGATTATCCAGGAATGAGCACTGCAATTAGAGTAAACTATCTGACCTTTCTTCCGGTGGGGGAGGGGAAGGCAGGGGTGTTAACTCGTAAATGTCATTCATTCTTCTGATTCCCCCCCCCCCCCCGTTTATTGAGCCCTTTCTGCTGTTGATACTTTAAAATGTGCTGTTGATTCCATGCTAATTGATTCCTCACTTTCCTTTTGTGTTCACCCATGGACTGTCTTAAAAAGAGGCAATGCCAGTCATGTTGGGTTTTTTTTTTTTTTTGTTAGTTACACTATGAGAGACTTGAACAGATGTACATGCAGAACAGGGAGAGTGTTGAGTGTGGCCCAGAGTTGGAAGGCTGCCTGGAAACTGCAATTAGTTCAAAACACAGCTGCTGGGGCTGCTACCTGGAACTAGGCCTTGGGTACATTTCTCACTGGAACCCCACCAAACTTTACTCCATTTCTGAGCATAGTCCAGAGTGCTGGTGCTTACCCTTAAAAGATTCACACAGCTTACAATACTTCTCTGATATCAGCCATGCACTAAAATGTTTTTCAGAGGTCCCTATCCAGGTATCTTATCCTCGGAAGTGGCAGGTAGTGGTGAAGGTCCTTCATTTCACTTGTGAATCTCACTTTCCATGAAGTCTCACCTGTTGCTTAATGGTTTTTGCAGACTTGGGAAAAGCATTTTGGAAACATTTTCTTAGTCTTTTAACCTAGGATGTGCCATTCACCCATTAGTGTTAATTTTTACCACTGTTAGCCATTACAGTATGCCTGATGTTTTATTGCTTATTATGAGCCACTGTGAATTGCCAAAGGGGGGGCAATTGTAATTTAACAGGGTACACAAATCATTTACATCAGGGCTACAGAGCTTCTTTTGAACCAAGAGCTAGTCCCATTTCAGATAAACTCTTGGGAGCTGGATTCAGTGGTGGGGGGGCTGATGGGTAAAGGATTAGGGCCAAAATGCCAAGAATATTTTAGCATAAAGGTATTGCTGCCAGTAATTAGATCTTAGGAAAATCAGTTCAACCTTTAAATGGGGGGAAAACTTGTATATTAAAAGTTAACCATCAAATGTTCAATGACTGGGGAACTGAGGTGGGGGTCATCTGGTGATCCTCAGAGTCTAGCTTGGGAGCCCAGGCCTTGGGTTCTGCTCCCCAGTTTAAATAATCAGGGAGTTGGTTGCCTTTTATGTTTCATCTTGCCACCATGGTCAGAGTCAATATAACTCTAAAGATTGTTTATTGGGAATAAAGAACAAATAATAATGTCCTGGGGCAAATGGCTGAGCCATTGTTGAGAACATGAAGTTGAGCTTGTGGACCTGCAACCTAATTGAGATGAGAAGGTTTTTTTCTTATATTCATAAACCTTAAGAAAGGGTCTCTGTGGTAACATCTGAGTACATGCTGGCAGCAGACAGAATGGCAGGATTCTAGCACTTTCCATTAATGCTCTGAACTTTCTTTGTTCTGTTTGTGGGAAAACTTCAGGTTGGTTTTGATCCACATCATCATATGCGAGTCCCCGGCATCCCTCCGAATCTGACAGGCATCCCAGGAGGAAAACCGTGAGTGTTAAACGTACAAACTCAATCATATTATTAAGCTTTTGTTCCTCTTGCTTCCTCTGCAGTACTGAATTCCATGCATGGCAGAGGGTGGTTAATCCTTCTTTTAATCTTAAAAGCCTATTTGGCAGCTTTTCCCATAGGTGAATATGCGCCAAGGGTATCAAATGCTGTGGATAAAAGAGGGCATGGGGAAGGGGTTATACTTCTGCAGTGGGACATGCTGGACTAAGGTAACTCAAGTTGGCACAAGAATGCAAATTGCAAAGGGCTCTCTGGTGTGCATGTCTTCAGGGTTCTGCCTTTCCATTTTAAAAATAATTCTTTTGTGCACAAAAGAAACCCTGCAATCAATTGCAGACTTACTGGATTCCATAAACAGTACTGCACAAAGAAAGGTTCTGATTGATTGAAAATACTGAAAAGAAATATAGTGTCATAATGTACAAATGCATCCTTGGTGGAACTGATCAGCAAAGGTGATCCACATTAACAAGCTTGGCTCACTGGGAGCCAGGCAAAAGCACTGAATGACTAATACAGAGTTTTTTCTTTCATTCATCTTTAGCAAAGAGAAAATTACACAGTGATCCTGGGCATTTATTGGTGTGTAAATTCACCACACCATATTCCCTTTGTGAAGCAAAGCATGTCCAATAAAGAAGCTGAGCTGTTGTGAATAGTTGGTCACTTTCCATATTTGTATGTGTGTTTTCTTTAAAATTAAACATAGAGAAAGATGATTCATTTCTCAAAAACATGCACGTTTCTTCCATCCCTCATGCCTGATACCATATAGAGGTTCCAGAGTTGCCCCATTAAGTAGAGCCCTAACTTTTGCATTGTCGACAGTTAAGAGTGTTGAGAGAGGATAGAGGAGAGAAGTGCTATGTAACAAAGTCCTTGCAATTATTTCCTATTATGCACTGATTTTTACAGCCACCAGGGGACCAGAGGTCAAATGGTACTAGGTTGTCTGAAGTGGTCCAATACAAGATAGTGCCTATGGACCACCAGCTAGAATCTCAGCTTGATGTTACCTGCCATAATTTCATTGAGTTCAGTGGAAGTCTGCCAATTTACCTTTTACAGCGTGACCTTCTCTATTCAAAGTCATAAATATCTGTAAGCATTTCCAGAAAACAGAAAATAATGAGTTTCATACTGCTCAGAATGCCAGTATCTATCTTAATAAAGCTTACTGTTTGCTCATCAACTTCAGTGCAGCAAATGAAGCTGCAAAGCTTGAACTAGGAGGTTATATGCTATTTTCAGTAGCCTGTATGAGTTTTCCACAAATCAGCTAGATGCCCAGTTCCTTCTACTAGCTATATATTTCCATATAATGTGCTTCAATTGACTCCTCAATAAAGTTGTGTTAAGTGACAGTACCAGACCGGCATGTTGCAAATAGTTTTGAGCACTGGAGTGTTCTCCTCTAGCAGAGCATTTGAGATGAAGTTGTTGATAGGTTATTCACAGGTGGCATAACTGGCATTCATATAGCCCGTTGTTCCTGATGAGACATACTCTTGCCATGTCTGTCCAGCATTTATCAGCCTGCCATTTTTTTCCAGTTGTTGCTGAAAAAATGTAACTCCTTAGTGTTTGCACGGAGCAGCAGGCCAAGAGCAAAAAAAAAAAAAAAAATCTAGCCTCTGTCTGTAGTTTTCTAAATACACAACCTATATTTCAGCATGAAACTTCTAAATTAAAGTGGGCCAGTGTGGACCACTTCACAGAAACATGAGAATTCTGTTTCAGTTTCCAGATAATCAGAAATTACCCCATTTGCAACCTCAAGTACAAGGTTGTCTTTCAAAATATGCTTGCACATTGCCAGGCTATTGAATGTGAGTGAAAAGTATGTATTTGTATCAATTTGTCCACTTCAAAATGTTCACTTTTCAAAAAGATAATATATTTTCATGCTTTAGTCAATGAGAAAAGTGTGCACTTTTAACAAAGGTGCACAACAATATGCATACATTTTCCCATTTGAACAGCTCACCTTTCCCATCCAAACTAAAAATGAGTGCAAGGCAAACCAAATTTTGAATTAGAGTAGAGATGGGTCTTGGCAGGCTTGAACATCCCTGGATCTTTTATCCCTAGATCTGTATTGCCCTTTTATGTATGCACAATATATGAGTCATTCAAATCTATTTTCCCTCTTCTTTCCTTAGAGCATACTCATTTCATGTAAGTGCTGATGGTCAAATGCAGCCTGTACCTTTCCCTCCTGATGCCCTGATTGGTCCAGGAATCCCACGACATGCTCGACAGATTAACACTCTGAACCATGGGGAAGTGGTATGTGCAGTTACTATTAGCAACCCTACAAGGCATGTCTACACAGGTGGAAAAGGATGTGTCAAGGTCTGGGATATCAGTCATCCAGGAAACAAAAGCCCTGTGTCTCAGCTGGATTGTCTGGTGAGTAAGGGTAGCAAGAAATCTATAGAGAGTGCCAATGAAACAATAATTGTCATGAGATAACAGGGGGCGGGGGGGGGCGTTAGTGTTTGGTGGTTATGGTGTCTGTAACTGAGTGAACCACTTTGATGGTTCTCTGTGTAGTTTATATAAAGCAAAACTCAGCTGTTGTTCAATTTTAATATTTTCTTAAGTTATTCACATTGCAAACAGTTGATTATTTGTTTTTTCTAGTTATATATTTACATACTGTTTACCTTGCCTTAATAAATACAGAATTAGACTCTCAAAGTGGTTTACAGAATCATACATGGAAATACAACACAAATGCATACAGAATGAATACCTAATAACTAAATTTAATTGGATTTCAAAGGGAGCTGCCCAGTTTTATAGGTATTCCAGTGCTAACTATATAGTTTGTGATGCTTAATTGTGCTTAAAAGATAATTCTACTATGGAGAGGTGGAATTTGGCTTTGGGTGAGAATCATGGTTATATTAAATATCTAATTACTGATTTGAATTTGCATAAACTTGCATATAGATAAACATTCTGGATCATTTTTATTTCTAAATGAGGCACAAGTTTTGTAACAGGCATCTTAAAACAATCTTTTTAGATTATGCATTTGATAGGATGAAAATTACCTCTTGATCCTTACCATCTGCAGTTTTTATAAATACTTGTATTACAAACAATACTTTTTAAAAAATCAACTGAAAAAATCAGGTACCTTTTTAGTTGTTTCAAGCATTTTTAAAGTAATAATTAAATATTGCAGCCTCAGCTTTTTTCTTAATGCATTAACATTTGGCCTAAGCAAAGGACAGATTGGTTTATGCATTCCACCAGAGTTAACATTAAGTAGGAGTATTTGGATGTAAGCTATTTAATGATAATTCAGTGATATTACCTTTATGTTTAATAGATTAACTATGTTGTACATTTTTTACAACCCTTAGCCCAAGCTTATACTGTATGCTTCTATGAATTAGAAGGCCATGATTTCTCTCTGTATTACCTCAACATCTGATTAATCATATGGTTTTTTATGATACAAGAAGAAAGGGAAAACTAAAACAGAAATCTATATACTTTATGTAATTATGAGTTCTCATAATTTATTTATTTATTTATTTATTAAAACATTTTTATGCCGCCCCATT
>NW_025336087.1:45300700-45601912 GCF_004798865.1 Varanus komodoensis | reverse complement strand
GCGCGGCGCGGTCTTCGCGCGGTCTTCGGGCGCGTGCGCGGCGCGGTAATTGGTGCACATATGCACCCCTTAACTGTGCTGATGATGCTGGTCACTGATAAAGCACACTGACATGATCAGAACAGTTCATGCGTTATCCCAGTAACCCTTTCAGTAAGCTGGTGGTTCAGTGTGCCAGTACTGGAGATGGAAATGCTCAGGCTGAGAAGTTGAGTCTTCCAAAGGCAAAATCAAATTCAAGCAATGGGATCTTTCCTTCCTCTTGTTCCCCAAAATACACTCTTGGGATTCATCCAACCTCTGGCACAAATTGTGAAGATGTGCGGAGGGCCTCAGTGGGGAACAAGAATTGTCCTCTCTCCATTCCTCTTTCAGAAGGAATGTCTGTGACAGGGCTTAACTGGATACCACATCTGAGCTTAACTAGTTGCAGGTAAGGTTTGAACCTCATGCTCTTCATATCAGAGCTACCAAGTTTTGACCACTATGAAATATTAGGTCAAAGGCTTTATCCCAACCTATTAGAAATTGCTTGTTTCTTCAGTTTCTACCAAAACTGTATGTGTCTAGTATGTGGTATTGGATTCCTTTCTGAGTAAGTGGCAAGGAAAAAAATTCCATGCAGATATTATCTAGGGGCATGCTAATTATTTCTGTGTGATAACCAGAACCACTGTTCCTTTTCCATTTTCCTTTCATGATGTGACATTGTCATCTACTATAATGCTGTAAATGAAAGTTAACAGCACACCATCAAGCTGGTAGTGAAATGCTCTAAAAGAGGAGACCCTTGCCAGATTTCTCTGATTATTCTTCATGGTCTCTGTGCATCACACATGTGCGCTCTGCACGCATGCATGGAGCTGTTTTGGGAAGATTCCAAAGCTGACTAATTACTATTTGGCAGAAGGCCAGCCCATAGACATGCCTGGACTGGAGGCAGGGCTCCTGCTGAGGCCTCACTTTTTTGACTGCCATCGTGAGCACATTGGGAAGTTCCTTCTCCACTTACTTCATGAAGTTGTTCCTCTTCAACAACTTCTCAGTCTCCTGTATTAACAGGTTCCTTTTTCTGTATTCTGTATTTCTTGCTAGAAGCAAGAAAGAAAAAAAAACAAGCAAGATCCTCAGGTCTGTCTTCTGGCCACACCTCATCAAACAGAAAAAAATGGCGCTTAAAGCTCTGGTCCTCAATTGTGGCAATAAACTCCCTCCTCAGATGGCCACTTCCTTTGCCTTTTCTGTTTGGGAGAATCCCATGTTGTCGACTCCTGCTACCATTGCCAGGCTTTCACTAAGCAGGTGAGGAAACACTGGGCAGAGCATCTAAAGGCAAAGTTGTGGAGCTGCGCCCTCCATGTGGAGGATGCCCAACTATCCACCTCTGGTGCTCCTATTCCCACTAGTATGGACAAAACCTTAGAACCTCCTCCATCAAAAGTGCCTAAAATGGGGAAGCCAATGCAAACGGATAAAAAGAGTAAGCTTCCAAAATCGCTTGCACTTGCTAAAGAGAAGGAGGGAGATAAGCGTGCCTAAAAGCATGCAGATATTCAGCCTGCTACTGGCCTCCCGTGTATTGAAGAAACGCTGTTGATACATCATCTGAGCCATCTTTCTGCTCTGGCTCCAAAACCAATGCAAGAGCCTCTTTCTCAGCCTCCAAAAAGGGTGAAATCCATGATCTATCCCCTTCAGTCTTATCACGACCAGACCAAACTTCAGTACAGAGATGTATTTCGTGTACCCTCAATTCCTACTGTCTTTCTCCACTATAGAGAGGGATGGGACTCTGTTGACTCCAGGCATGGAGAATCTCATTGAAGTCCAACCAGATCCAACTGTTACTCTTCTCAGCCTGGCCTGACCTCCACAAAGGCCTTTCTTTCTTAGGACAGAATATCTATCTTGACTACAGAGGTCACTTCCCTCATCAATTTATTTATTTATTTATTTATTAAAACATTTTTATGCCGCCCCATTCGCCGAAGCCTCGGGGCGGCTTACAATGCTCATTTGGTGATCCAGCATGTTCTCAGCTTAATGTCTGCATCGATTCCAGTAGTCCCTCTGGCTCAAGTACATATGAGACCTCTGGTTTCTAACATCTTTCAATACTAGAACCTCACTCCACCAGACTGTGCATCCCTCCTCAAATTTGAACCTCCCTCTGTTGGTGGACAGATGAGACCGACACCTCCACTGGGCTCCTCTCCATCAGACCCCCAACTAACCATAACCATGTATGCTTCTCCCCATGGTTGGGGAGTCCATTGTGGCCAGTCTGCCAGGCCAGATGGACCCCTCAAGAGGCTCTTCATCACATCAACTTCTTAGAACTCTTAGCTGTAAGGAAAGCTGTTGCTGCCTTTCAAGCCATCATCCAGTATTGCCATATAAGGATAATAACAAACAATACCACAGTGTTAGCTTATATAAACAAACAAGGTGGAATCAGATCAAACCAACATCTGGCACTGGTGCACCATCCAACATGCCACACTGATTGCTGTTCATGCTGCAGGTGCCAGCAATGTCCTAGCAGACTCTCTAAGCAGAACTTTCACTCAGTGTCACGAATGGGAGCTACATGCTGCTGTGATTCAATCTCTCTCTAGGATCGATGGGATGTCCCCCGAGTAGATCTGCTTGTTACCAGACACAACACTGTCTGTGATCACTTCTGCTTGAAGGTGGGCTTAGGCATCCAGTCACTAGAGATGCCTTTCTTCTATCCTGGAATAGGAATCTATTTTACCTCTTACCTCCATTTCCCCTCATTCCAAGCGTCCTCACAAAGATCTCTCGAGATTGCATAGATGCCGTCCTTAAAACACTGGTTTGCCCATCTACTGGACCTCTCCAGGGGGATCTTCATTCATCTCTCAGCCCATGCAGATCTTCTTTCTCAAGATCGTGGGTCAATTCTCCATTCCAACCTAAACACCCTCAAACTCACCACATGGAGAATTCCGCATCACTAATAGACATTACTTCTGACCTCCAGGAGATTTTAGATGCCTCCCTCAAACCTTCCACTTGTAGATCATACAACTCTAAGTGGACAGCATTGTCCACATTTACACAACAGCATGGTTTCTCTCCAGTTACAGCCTCTCCTGTCCAGGTCATCCTCTTGCTTAACTCCCTATACAAAAGAGATCTCACCTGTAGCTCTGTCTGTGTCTATACAGCTGCTATTTCAGCTATCCATGATCTAATCCAGGGCCGATCAACCTTTTCTCATCCTCAGAAATTCCTCAAGGGCATCTTTAACCTAGCCCCGCTGATCAGACAACCTCCTCCGTCTTGGAGCCTCTCTGTTGTCCTTCATGCTTTCACAAAGCCTCTGTTCAAACTAATGGCCTTGACAGACCTACACCTCCTCTCCTGGAAAACTGCCTTTTTGATAGCCATTACCAAGCCAGTTGTCGTGTGTGCATGCTCAGAAGAGTCCCTTACGCGTGCACAAGCGGAGGAAACTTCCCATGAGAGCCAGAATGTTGATGAAGAGCTATTTCTGGTGTCAGCAGAACAATCTTTACTCTCCAATTTCACAGATGCTGAGAATGAGAATAGGCCAGATAAGGAGGTTCAGGGAGAAGTCAAAACAGGTGGGAGAAGAGGTCAGTTTGGGAGTAGATGGGAGAACTGTCTCACAAGCTGCTGAGATGGAATGTGAGAACCAAGGAGATAAGGGGCAAGGGGGTTTGAGGATGTTCATTCTCACAGGCGCACGCGCAGACTGGGACAGCTAGAATCGAGACTGACTGACTGACGCAGAGAGAGGGGTCACAGTGCTCCGCACTTGGAGAGGCAGCCACGAAGGATTCATAAACTCAAGTGTGGGTTGAACTTAGTTAGAATGAGAGGACAACTTTCTAGCCTGTGTGACTATAATTGCAATACAGTTTAGAATAAAGACATTTGTAGTATCAACTGGAGTGATTGCTTTCGTTGGGAAGGAGCGCCAACCTCATGACACCAGTGAACTCACTGCCCTTCTAACTGACCCTCCTTATATCATCTTTCATAAGGGCAAGTTCATACTCAGCCCTGACCCTACCTATCTACCTAAAGTTGTCTCTTCCTTCCACATGAATGAGACTTGTTCTACTGGCATTCTTGCAATACACATCCAACCCCATAGAGATTGCGCTCCACTCACTAGGTGTCCATATAACATTACCTTTCTACAAATCAAGAACTAAACCCATCAATCTCAAATACTTTTTATTGCTTATGGTGGCCTGCACCAGGGAACACCCATCTCCCTGCAAGATTTTCTAAATGAATAGCGCACATTATATCTGTGGCCTATGAACTCTCTGAACTCCATCTCTCGGGCTCTGTCAGGGCACATTCTACCAGACCTACTTCAGCCTCCACAGCCCTGTATGCTGGAGTGTCTCTTACTGACCTACTTAAAGCAGCGACGTGGTCAAATCCCTCGACCTTTCTTCACCTTTATTGTCTCAGTATTCAAGCTAGAGAAGACCGTGCTTTCAGCAGAGCTATTCTTTCCTCTTTACTTCACCGAGTGACATCAGCCTCCTGCATGAGGTAAGCTTGCCAGTCACCCACTTGTGTGATGCACAGAGACCATGAAGAATAACGGCAGGTTTCCTTTCCTGTAACTGCTGTTCTTTCAGTGGTCATCTGTGCATTCACACATATCCGCCTGCCATCCCCACTGGTGTCTTGTACTTGACTGCTTGATGTCTGAATCATTGACACATCTATGATTCAGATGTTATTTCTGTGGCAGTCTCATACTCTGAACTGAGTTCTCGGCGGGAACCCCACCTCCATGCTAGACATGTCTGTGGGCTGGCTTCCTGCCAAATACTAATTAGTCAGCTTTGGAATCTTCATGAAACAACTCCACACATGCACTCAGAGCCCACATGTGTGAATCCATGGATGACCACTCAAAGAACGACCAGTACAGGTAAGGAAAGCTGCCTTTCGAGTGTCCAGTTTTTTTTTGACAATAGTAGTAGATCTTGTAAAGGCATTGCCTGATGAAAAAGGAAGGTTGTCTCTTTCAGAAGATAAAGTAACAGAAAGAAAGCACTGCTTCTAAAACAAACAAACAAAATGTCATCCACACAGGCACTCAAATGGCTCATGAGCTTTGAACTGTTTGGGGCTGGGTGCAAGTCTTTGCGTTTTGATACTAATTAAGATTAAATATCTCTCACTGCTAAATTTTGTAGATCAAGTTTAAGTACTTCCCTAATGTCGTGTAATTTTCTGGCATTAATCCACTTTATCATTGTCATAAGTATAAATGGCTCATTAAAACCAAGAGGGAATACAATACATTTATGGATTTCTGCTCTCGTGTTAATGGTGTTTTCCTTTCCTCATGAGTAATCTCTTGATGGCTTCTGTCTCCACAGAACAGAGATAACTACATCCGCTCCTGCAGATTGCTCCCAGACGGCCGCACCCTGATTGTTGGTGGGGAAGCCAGCACGTTATCCATTTGGGACCTGGCGGCTCCGACTCCGCGCATCAAAGCGGAGCTGACGTCCTCGGCTCCTGCCTGCTATGCTCTGGCGATCAGCCCTGATTCCAAGGTCTGCTTCTCCTGCTGCAGTGATGGGAACATAGCAGTGTGGGATCTGCACAATCAGACTCTAGTCAGGTAGGTCAGCCAAGCTAGATTTTAAAGCAACGATAGCATTGCTAACACTACTGGCACTTGTCCTTGCAGAGTCATGGCATGGAAAGGCCATCTATTGAAATAGCAATGAGCCCAAAATGTTTGGTAAAGGTCACATAATTGTTTGTTTGATTAAGTTTTGAGTATCTTTGTCTCATGGGTTGTCATTTTAATGATACTGTTTAATAGAAAGGGAAGAGGCATAGAACCTATTGTATGCCTAGAACTTTCCACTTCCTAGTATATCAAGGGGGAGGTGCTTATCTACCAAGCAGAAACCTTGCGAGTTCCCTCATCCCTAAGCTGAGTCCAACATGGTATGTGTAGTCTGGAGATGAATAGCCAAATTTCTCAGTTTTGCAGGAGAAAATATAGGCCCTGAGTACTGGTTTTCAGAAATGTACAGTCCATCTCAGAAAGCTTGCTAGTATATCAGTTTTGTATAGACTTCACAGGGAAATGGAAAGAAAAGACATGTGTTTTGCTGACTGAATAAAAGACCTAGATGATGATAAAGTCTTGTTCACACACAACAATCTGCACTCAACTCATGTTCATGGTTAAATGTGGATTGTTGTTATTGTGTTGTGTGAACCCAGTGGTTTTTGGGTTCAGGAACCCAAAATAACCTGTGGTTTGTTAGTACACCTAGTTTCACACAACACAACAGCTCACTTGTCAGCAACAATCCACAGTTGAGCAACAACTCATACTCAGCCTTGAGTGGGCTGTCCTATTGTGTGAACCAGGTCATTATTTCTAAACAGATTGTGTGACCTGTTATAGTTATATAATATAATTAATTATATAATTATGTTATATAAGTATATTTGATTTTGAGAGACTATCAAAGGGTGCTAGTCATTTGTACATTTCTTTTTCTTTTTTTTTCTTTTTTTTGCATTTCTTTTTTTGCATTATTTCTTTTTTGTCTTATGAGTCCATTGGGATTGGGGGAGAAGTGGGTTTTTAAATGTCTAAATTTAATTTGCGCCTGAGATCTGAGGGCAGGGCAGACAGTAAACCTAATTAAATACAGATAAGAGTTTGAGCAGCCCTGAGCTGGGAATTCTTAGAGAGGTATTGGTTTGCAGCTATCTCCAGTGGAAGAATGAAACTAATAGCTTGTGCAGAATCTGGATTGTAATTGTACATGAAAACATGGGATGCCATCAGTTAATAACCCAGTTCAGGATGTTCTGCATTAAAGCCACTTTAGGAAGCTTGCTGTTGTTTCAAAAGGTGCTTAATTTCGGTGCATCACAGGGCTAAGCCTGTGGTGCCCTCTATATATAGGTAGGCAAAAACTTCTATGTGTATCGGTCTCATTGGGGAAAAAACAGATTAATGTAAGTAATTTCTCTTATTAAGTAACACTTAAAATGACTGTTAACTAACTAAAAACTCTTAGAGAGTTTTGAGACATAGGTCTACAGAACATTATCTAAAACAAATAGTGTATTATGCTAGTCTGATAGTTAAATAAAACAAAGAACTTTAGAGCTTTATCTTATTAATAGCAACTAATTGAAATGTTTGTTTTGTTAAAGACATGGGTCTTTATCACATATGTAAGAAGAAATTTTCATTGTAATTCAAATGCTTGCTTCCAGGATTTTGCAAACTAATTGATTTTTTAAGAAAAAAGCACTACATTGCTGCTTCAGCAAATTTTGATTTCAGGACATTTTCCGCTCTTAAAAATTAGCATTGAAGCGCTTAAAATTACTGTCTCAACCCAATTTTGTTTTGAAAGCTATGGCATTCTTCCCTTATTTTTATCCCAATTTAACATTTCCAGGCAATTCCAGGGCCACACAGATGGAGCCAGCTGTATTGACATTTCTAACGATGGCACCAAGCTCTGGACGGGAGGCCTGGACAATACAGTGAGGTCCTGGGACCTGAGGGAAGGGAGACAACTGCAGCAACATGACTTCACATCACAGGTGCAGATGAAGCCACCACCGTTGGCTTTAATAAAAATACTGTTGGCTGGTTTCTAAAGGCAGGCACAGCAACCACTGAAGAAACGTTTCTTTGGGTTTCTGCATGATTTAATGAGAGCATTTCCTTGCATCATAAAAGTCTTCCTCTTTCCTGCCCTCCAAAGGAACAGCAGACCCTTACTAGCATAATACAGTGGCCACAGTGAAGGGGATTCTGTAGTTGATTAGATGCCCTTCTTGAAGAACTAATTCCAAGGATAATTTAATTGAAGATAGCATTTCAGCCTACCGCAGAAATAGTGGCTTGTTCCTCTTTAGTGTTGTATGTCACATGATACCTTTTAATTTGACCTAGTATTCTTTCGTCTTTTGTCCTCTCCTCCTCCTGCTCATCCTCCCGCTTCTTCAAAATCTGCATTCGACCAAAGTGTGCTTCATTTCATCTGAATAGCAGAAACTGTATAACTAAGACAGATGCTGGGAAAACATGCAATACCTTCAATTAACTATCTCCCTATGTGGTGTTTTAATTCCAGATCTTCTCACTGGGCTATTGCCCAACTGGAGAATGGTTGGCAGTAGGAATGGAAAACAGTAATGTTGAAGTACTACATGTCACAAAACCAGACAAATATCAACTGCATCTTCATGAGAGTTGTGTGCTATCCCTGAAATTTGCTCATTGTGGTAAGCAATTTAGAATAGGCTAGCATAGTTTTCTACTTGCCAAGCATATTTCCAATAAAAACTAGAAATGGAGAAACTAATATTGTGCAATTTACATGTTTGAATTTAGGTAATCATATTTAGGTAAATATCGTAGTGTAGATTGCTGTTTTGTTCAGAGATGGTTGTACTGGGAGGGATGGGGGAAGAGATGAGAAATAATAAGAACTGATATACTCTGATTAATCTGTTATCTAGCTGCTTCTAATGTGTGTGTGTGTGTGTGTGTAAAATTGTGATTTCAGGGAAATGGTTTGTAAGCACTGGAAAAGATAATCTTCTGAATGCATGGAGAACACCTTATGGAGCCAGTATATTCCAGGTAAAAATATCCTCCCCTTTCAATTCACACTCCAAATCAGTTGCATCCATCCATCCATCCATCCATCAGTTTAACAAGCATAGAACAGCTGCAGTGCAGAAAGGTGGCATGAATATTGCTGCAATTGTATTGAATATTCCCACTCCACTACAAGTTTTAACTTAAAAGTAATACAATAAATTATTGTATTTATCTTTTTTAAATTATGCACTACTCCTGAATTTTGTTCCAACTCTCATTATGTGGCTCATATGAAATTGAGTTTCAAATACCTAACATACTTTTTTGTAACTGGTATCAATAAGATATTTTCACTTGCTAGGGAGTTAAAAAAAATAGTGGTTAAGTGTTGCATGTGCAACTGGAAAGTAGAAGTAGCCAATCTGTGTTTCTTAGAATATGTGCCCTTATGGTGCATTCATCTGGAAATATAGATGTGTTAATAGCAAATACTTTTTCACAGATATATTTAAAAATGTTATGACAATCAATAAAAATATATGTGCAGTTTGAAAATGTAATATATTAAATAGTCCCAATATGTACTATTATTTTATTTTTATTTTTAGATTTAATGTTCAAATTTCTCTTGATATGTAGAGATCAGATGTGGTAATATGTATATGAAGCCAGTCTGGTGTAGTAGACTGAGTGTTGGAGCTAAATGATTCTAGGGCTACTTATTACAATTCAGCCTACTCATTTTAATAGAACTGTATATATTTTGCTTCTACTTTTTTCTTCTTCCTTTGCCAACTGAGAATACCTCACACAGGTGTCATTGTTCTTTAATTAAAATCAATCCCAGTGAACATCCCAAAGACCATAGGAATTCATGGATTCCCACTTTTAAAACTGTAAACACTGTGGCAACTTGGGGAAGTGGACTAGACAGTCCAATCCCTCAGTCCTTACCTCTCTCACAGCCAGGACAGAGAGATCAGCAGCACCTGCTTTCTTGAGCTACACCTGCTTGGAGGAGCTCATAGTGATCAAAACTGGAGCATTCAGATGAGTGGAGAAGAGAAGGGAGGCCAAAGCACACAATTCCATGGCTGTGCCGGCCCCTGACTCCTACCAACACCCCTCTTCTAGATGGTTATAAAGGTCCACTAAAAGGGGAAAAGGAGAATAGAGCAGTTAAAAACACCTTTGCTGCTCCTCCAGCCCTGCCAGCAACAGCCTGCCAGGGCATAGGGTTCCTGGAAGATTCCAAGATCAGTGTCTTCCGTCTAATGGAAGTCAACCCTATATGGTTGAACCCTGAGCCATCTGTTAGCACAGCTGCTTGGGCACTGTTGGACAGGTGTAGCTAAAATAGTTCTTAATAAAAACAGCTACCAGAAAAAGTTTAGGGAAGCAGTTTTGTTGCTGCAGACCCTATTCTCTTTTCTTAAATTCTTCCACTAGTAAGTTACT
This sequence comes from Varanus komodoensis, assembly GCF_004798865.1. NCBI lineage: Eukaryota > Metazoa > Chordata > Lepidosauria > Squamata > Varanidae > Varanus > Varanus komodoensis. Next base: position 45,591,825 of record NW_025336087.1, on the reverse strand, counting down.
GCTTTATATACATTCTGAAACATGCACATGTTGTATTTTGGTTTTACTCAGTTTACAGTTAAGTTGGATGAATGTCATTTGTTGCAAGGTATATGATTGGAGTTCTTGAGGAGTTATGGATGACCTGTGCTTTGCCTAAGAAAGTGTCCATTTACCCTGACAATCGTAATAGCTGACTAAATTTGCTCCAAGCAGTGTTCCAATATATATCCTTTGAGGGCCCTTATGCAATATTTTAAAACTTCACTGGCTTCTGAAACCTTCTGCTTATTAAGTTGAATCTATTCCCTACTCTGACGTTAAAATCACTAGCCAAGACTAATAATGTTGCCAAGACTTTCTCTTGTGTCCTATCCATAAAAGCTACTAAAGCTAGCCAAATGGAATCTTTGTAAATTGATGAACTTTCTCTGGGGAAAGAGATTGATATACCCATACTTTCTCATGATAATATTTTTAGGAATGTGGTCTCCAATGCAAAATGATGATGATGATGATGATCTGGAGAAAGCCACCACTTTTACTCTGAACAAGTAAAAAGAAGTAGAGCCACGTGTAAACCAATTATGCTTCAGTTTGGATCCCTTAAAGGGGGTCTCCTTCAGTTCTACTTTGTGCCTCTATGCAGTCTTCCAGAACCAGCTGTGGAATCTTCCAAAGCTTGCTCTCTTTGGGAAGATTTTTTTTTTAACCCTGACACTGAGATATGGAGGTTCCTCCCACCTAGTTTGCAGCTTCAAAGTCCTCTTTAATACTACTGTCACAAGCATTTCTTATATCCCTGATACATTTATCTATTCCATTTTAAGCATTGAACACCTTCCTTTGCTACAATGCCTATTTTCCAAAACCAGGCAGTGAAATAACAATTGAATGACAAAATCACCAGGCCCTGATTGCCGTCACCGTGACTCTTGAATAATACGTCACACTCAATTCTAATCCATACAAGAAGATATTGGATTTCTGAGCAGAAATAGTGTACCTCAGACTCCACTTAAGCAAGCAAACCATTCACTTAGCATCATACATCGCCTACTTTTAGTTTAATTGTAGACAGTCGGTTATCATATGATGATAACGTATTTGGTCACTTTCACTTTGCATTATTAACCAGGAATTCATTAGAGGTTGCAAGGAATAAAAACCATCTGTGTAACAAGGAGGTTGTTGTTTGTTTTTTTAATCTAAGGAAGAGTCCATGTAATCAATAACATGTTCATAATTTGAAGTCTGCAGAAATGGCTGCAATTAACTTAGAGACTGCACAGACAGGGGACAATGTTGGGTAGAAAGCAAATGTAAATGACTAAACCAGGTATGGGCAGCCCATGGAACGCATGTGCCCCCTGGTCTTTTTTTGCCAGTGGGGATGTGGGGGGAGGGGAACTAGTGGTTTGCCACTGAATGTTGGTGGCAGCAGGCAAAAAAGGACTATTTTAAAGGAAAACCAGTGTTTTTTTCCTCTCAAAATTTAGCTTCCCCTTTCTTGAATTGCTGGTGGGTGACGGCAGGGCAAGTGGGCCTTCTGCTGGGTTCTGTGGAGCAATGTAAAATTACAGGATAGTTTAGCGTCCTCCAACCCCTGAAGGATGCTGGACATCCTGCAATTCAGTATTGTTAAAAGGAAGATTTTATTATTGTATCTCATTAGGCAAAGAATGGATAACTCTCTCTCTCTATTTCTCCCTTCCTTTTTTATTCTTTTAGTCCAAAGAGTCGTCTTCTGTGCTTAGCTGTGATATCTCTGTGGATGATAAATACATTGTCACTGGCTCTGGGGACAAGAAGGCTACAGTCTATGAAGTTATTTATTAGAGACAAATCTGAATGGAAACCGTACTCATCCTTGTAGCACTTTGCTGTATATTACTTTTATTTTTCTCCTTCCCAAACTGAGGACTGAAAATGTTCATCACGATTATGGAATTTCCCCACTAAACTTGCTATTTAATAGCAAGCATGTGTTAAGAACTTATAATACCAAATCTCCCGCTATCTACTTGGAAGAAGATGGAATAAGCATACTTAACAGGGAACTGATTCTTTTAATTATGTATCATAGCTGTAATGTATTTATTTTGTTTAAAGAAATCTTTCTAACAAGGAACTGACTAAATAAAGTAGTCTGCTTCTGTCCTGGATTTGAAGGTGCGTTGCATTCTTGATACTTACTATTGCAGGGAGGGATATGGGGAAGAAAGGGGGAAATTACAATACATTGTTAAATGTTTTCTTCTGCACAAATTGCGATCTCAGATGGGTGCTTTGTTAAGTCCTGCTCTTTAACAAATAATGCATAACCTATTGTAAGAGGCAGTGACCTGGTTCTGATGAACTTCTAGGAATACAGAAGCTGAATGGATAGAGGAGCAGGGTCTCTCCTGTCTCTCTCACCAGGCTCAGCTGTCCAAATCTGACCTTGCCTGACAGCCCAGGGGTGGCATAATATTTCAGTAGTCTACACATATATTGCATAATAATAGTCCTGGATCACATTTCCCTGCATTTCACATTAGTCCAAGGAGCATGGCCAGTGTGCAGGAGAAATAGGATCTAAAGGCCAAAGTATCCCCTCACTTTGAGGAAGGCTTCCTTAAATTATAGTTACCACAAACCACATTTCTTGGTTTCAGATGAAACTATAAATGTGGTTAGTCTGAATTGAAAATATTTCATTATAGCTGTAAATGTAAAAAGGCAGGAAGAGCACACAAGCCCAAGCTTTCACATAGCACAGAATGGTAGTTTAGTATTATATCTAAACAGTCGAGTAAGGATAACTATTGTGCAAGTTGGTCCAGCTGACAGTCTAATGTATATACCATCTTCTTCTGCAAAATATTTTGCCTGTGTGTGGACATAGCCAGCTCAGTGGCAACTCAGAGAGCCACAATGAACAGGGGGTGTGGGCACAGTTCCACTCCCCATATTGCAGCCTCCACCCGCCCACACGCCTCTCTGAATTGAGCTACCATGTTACTTTTTTGAGCTTAGATTGACCATCACTTAGGTTGTCCTGGGTGTCTTAAAAACCCAACCAAATGAAGATGCCAGTTGGAAATTCGAAGGAAAATAATGGAAATGTTAATCATTTATGCACAGTTATGATCTCAGACTGGTGTTTCATTAAGTGCTGCTGTTTTACAAATAATGAAATTGTTGTTAAGTGACAATGACCCATTTTCAATTGATACTACACATAGTGAGAAACTATGATTTTGCCTGCTCTGCCTGTCAGGCATTGTATTTGGGGATGAAGTCAGTAACGCTGTATTTTGAGTGATAAGTTTAGTTGACCTTTGAAGAGATTGTCAAAATACATGCCAAAAAATAAAATTGCTCTTAACACCCATTTGTCAGTGTATTGTAAACAGTGTTGTAAATGATGTTTAAGTACAGTGCATTGCTCAGATTTTTAATATCACTTCTGTGTTGTATTTTTCAGAAAGAAATACAGTAACACGTCTCAAAGAATCACCTTCATCCCTTCTGGACACTTTTGCCACATTTCTTTGAAAAGGCAGATATGCGTCTTTGGGCGATTTTTCAGTTACAAAGATTACAGAAAAATATTTGATACATTCATTGGAAATGGCACTGAGAAGGGAATGGATTCCTACAAGTGTACAAACTATAAAAGCGAGGACCTCAGAGGTAGGATTTAGAAGAGCACTCATTCTGAAGTGCGGAACAGAATGGATTTTCACTTGGGAGAAGGACTTGCTTTATTTACTGCCAGTTCTGTCCAAGTCTTAGTTGAACGTCCCTGCAATGGACGCAGGCTGAGCCATTGTGCCAGAAACATTGTGTTATCTTTTTATGTTGTTGTTGTTGCTGTTAAACTATGACCTGTGACATTTTTTTTGAATGCTTTAAAAAAAAAAATCTTTAATTCTGTGGATCTGCTGATGTACAGTGCCTTTGCTGCTATGGATCAAAATCAAAAGAACTGTGTAGATAAACCTTTATTGTGTAAGTAGAAAAGTGCTTAATTTCATACTAGAAATTGGTTAATGCTGCAAGTTGAAATGGACTGTTCATTGAAGTTCCAAATGTGGTAGCAAAAAAAAAATTGTGTTAAGTGCTCAGTGTTTGATGTCATTAACAGTTTCGTAATACTCTACAGTGTAGAAAGATTTTGATACTAAACTGTGTCATTGTACATAGTTCTAATGCATTGTATTGACCACAAGTACTTCTATAATGGTAGATTATTGTTTGTGCATTCAAACTTTTAAGCATTAAACATAAGTAACTTGTAAGATGTGGCTTCCCTAACTTTCCCCTTTTTCTGCATTACAAAATGCAACTAACTGATGGAAGTAATAGAAGTAAAAGCATTTTCAAATTACACCATGAATAATGTGTATGTTAAAAAGGCACTTCCCATCCATACTTGTACATTAACATAAAATTTGTATGGCGATATAAAGCACAGTATCTGCCAGCTCCTTAGACATTGGTGCTAAGTAAGATTCCAGTTGCAGCGCTTGGCTCCTGTTTTGTGTCCTTCTTTCCAATAAGTTATCTGCATTAGACACTTAGTATTTAACTGTTATTCCCTCTTCCCCCAGGGAAGTCTGGGAAAAGTAGTTTTGGAAAGGAGAACTAGGAGTATGTGAGAGAATTCTGTGATTCCAGAATTATGCTGTAGCATTTCAGGAAAGCACGACAGTTATTGGCAGTATAATATTGACAGTTTTGAGATATAGGTACACACTTAAGCTCCAACCTGCTTTGTATTTCACGTCAGCTCACTGTGGTTGCAACTTACTGTGGTTTGCTGGGCTATGCAGTCCCAGGTTGTCTTGAAGGTTGGACAACCCTGAAATAACCCATGGCTTGTAACCATCAAATAAACCCTTCACCTGGGTTTGCACAAATGGCAGGCCAGCTGCCTGTAGGCACCACACAAAAATGGGAAGAATGCAGCCACCTCCATAGATAAATAAATGCATTGTGATATGCATCGCTTTCTCCCTCTTGTGATGTTTATGAATAAGACTATGAAGCAAGTCGTATTGCAGGAAGTGTTTACTTTGGGTATCTGAAAGAAAAGCAATTGCACTTTCAAGGATACCGGGCATAGGTGCATCTTTCATTACATGCTTGGTTCCATAGTGCCAGTTTGAAAACCAGCTCACATGATTCATCTTCCTCGACTAGACATGGGAATGATGCTTCTTAGGTATAAGTGTATTAAAAACGTGTTCTCTGCAATATCACAGAAATAACCACTCAGTCATTTCTGGTTTATCCATCAATCAAGATCTGAGTTTGCCCTCCTGACATCCAAAAAAGTCCTCTGCTCATCCCCAGTGATGTGCAGCTATTCAGTAGGATATAGTCCTGATTTTCCTTGGCTTTATAGCATTCGGCTTTCCACACATGTGGTGTGCCACCTTTTAAAAAAATGGGCTGACAGTCTTTATCAAAACATACTTGATGCAAAGTAATTGCCAGAGTGCTCTAATTCACCATGCAACTCTTCAGTGCATTTTATGGGTGTGAAAACACACGTGCAACTGTAGTGTGACCGTGTTAGCATACTCTTACAGCATCTGTGTACTTTCACACTTGAATCTAAACTTGTAATCAGAACAGAGGAGCAGCAGCCCACAGCACACATCACGGCTGTGCTAAGCAGGCCTCAGCGAGGCCCATCTTGCTCTACTGATGCTTTTGGCCCATGATCGCTTTGACCATCCTTCAGATTGCTTTGTTGGAAACATTCCTGCTGCTCGCTTGGAAGCACCCTTGACATTGCTTGTTTGTTTGGATGTCAGATTTGGTAATTGCTTAGTTCTTCATCTGTGTCTTTGCTTGAAGTGCACTTTCTTGTATACAGATATTTAGGATGCTTTGAAAAACAGGATGCAGTCAAAAGTAGGATTCCATTAATGCAAGAAACTTGCAGGAACTGATTATCTTTGGTATGGATCATACATTCTGTATTAAGTCTTCAGTCTTCATAACTTGTCAGGAGGCACCTACCATCAGAGTCATCACTTTGGGGTTTATGGATTCTTAGTTGTGTGCAGTAAGATTACAGGGAGTCGATGCTTTATTGCTGGTTATGTAATATGGTTTGGGGCTGTAAGCAGACCATATTGAAATGAAGCAATGGGGACAGAGTAGTGACTATTCTTATAAAGCCCGCATTTTCCACAGTGTGGCCCATTCACGTTCACTGGGAGAGATGAAGCTTGAAGAAATGTGCTGTAGAAGATCATCTTTGACAAGCTCTTAAATAATGCACCTGCTGCATCTGCTTTTGAACCAAGAGTTACTGAACATAACCCTCGAGACTTCATGTTTCTTCCGGTATTTGGAGTATAGCATCTCTACCTCACAGCGCTTTTTTTAACGTCAAAACCAATAAATGTTTTTACTTTTACCAAATGATTTTCTGTCCTGGTTACAAGGAAACAGTATTATAGTGTCTTTTTTATTATTAAAAAAGGTGTAGTCTGACATTTACAACATGTCCATAAAACTGCTGTTGACTGCAGTGAAGCATGTCTGTCAGTCACTGGGCTTCATGTGGATACAGGGGGAAATACTGGTTATATTTTTCCTTTCTTATAAAACTATGATGCTTAGAAGCCAATAGAGCTTTCTCACTAGTCAAGCCAAGAGCTTTTGAGCCTCTTAGGACACAATCCTATTGAGATGATCATAAGCCCCTGAACTTGAAGGATTAGGCTCATCCCATATGCAGGCTGCGAGGCGGACAGAGGTAATCTTTATTTCCCCATCTTCACAACCTGTATTTTTGCTAGACAGACTTTTTTGCCTGTCTGGTGAAGGTGTTTTGGAGGCGGAGCAAAGAAGAGGAGACTCTCCAGTCTCCACCCTTCCCTCTTCAGTGAGATGCCTTTGCCACAAACAAATCCATATGGTGAAAATTCAGGGCATGAAGATAAAGAGGAGAAAGGACTGTGCTGGCTGGAAGATGGAGGGGGATGAATCATATTTCCTGTTCCAAAGTTGGAACGCTCCCTCTGACTTCAACGCTGGGAACCCAGCGTCCCCTCAGGCTCATCTAATGCTGTCTGGAGGGCATAGGATCACTCTTCTAACACAGGAATGTGAGAGGGAGGGGCTGGAGCAGAGTGGCAGCACTGTTGGAATATTCCTATTATGCTGGGAAATTAAATGAGAACCATTCATCATTTGAAGCAGAATTCTGGGGTTTAATTCATTTTTGTTAGTTTGCAGAACAAAAGTAAGATGTTTGTTTGGCAAAAGCCTCTTAACAAACGTATGACATTCTATAAGACTTACAGAGGTTATAAGCAGTGTTCATCTAAGCAAACTCTTCCTTTGCAGCTGTGTTTGTATGTGCACACGTGTGTGTAAGTGCTCAAAACTGTTCTGTGGCAAAGTACTCAGTTGATGAAATGAAGCTAAGAATTTGCTTTAAGGAGCGTGTCAAGGAAATGAATCTTTCACTTTGGAGACTGTGACAAAATTAAGGCCTTCATAGAATAGAAATAAAAATGTGAAAGGAAACCAAACATAATAATGTTAAAATATATCTGATGAAAATCGGTACTTGCTTGAAGCACATGGAGAGAACTATGTAGCTTTTCAAGAGTGCTATGTAACTGTATAATTTTGCGGAGCCTAAATCTTCTGAAGTATGCTCAATTGCTGTGTATTCACCTCATTGGGGGTGGGAGAAGGATGGATCTAAACCCAGCTTCTAAGAGAAAGTCCTGGGGAGGCTTCCTCAGAATGAATCCTCCTGCTTTTGGAAAAGTGCCTTTTAATGCCACTCTTCTATTGAGCACCCAAAATCATGGGTTGCTTTTGAAAAATTAGGTGTGTAGTGCACTTCTGACTTCTAAAATACATTGAACAATAGTACAGGAATATGTAGAGTCATTCTACTAATGGGTAATATGCTGAGAGGGACTCATTCAGAATCAAGCTTCTCCTCCTGTGGAGAGCAGAATTTTGTATAATTAAAATCAAGTCATGCTTTATGATTCTCCATCCTAAATAGACTTCCTGGGTAGGCTACCACTGCATTTAGGTGATTGGAACTGAAGTGGAAAGCTCTTTGCCAAGCTGATGGACAAGTGGAAGGGAAGCAGAGGCAGGTAAAAGGTTCCTCCCCCCACCCTCTTAAAATAAGAGTCAGTGGAGTGTAATTCTTAATAATTATTGCCCATGATCTGTGCAGCAGATGCATTAAAAGAGGAGATCAAAGAAGATGCAAGGTTGTGTTAGACAGCTACTGTATTTTTCAAAAGATGTTCTTGGCTACCTGTCAATGGTTTTCCGATGCTTTAGCATATGATAGGGTCAGACAGACTTAATGGATGTGGTCAGAACGTGCCATGCAATCTCTTTTTCATTCTGCTGTCCTGCTTCTGAGAGACCACTAACTATATCACTATGACAGTAAAGATAGGCAGGGAGTGAGTGCTCTCTAGTTAGGTGATAGTGTTTTTCCCTTGGAGAACTGCCAACAATAAGTAGTGAAGCTTTGCCGAGCACCTTTTTGTCCAGAGGCAAGGGGCAGGAGCCAATAGAGGAGACATTTCCTTTTCTTTCTGTTTGAGCTCCAGCCATTTCACAACAAGAGGAAGAGGTTATTTGAAAGTGCAAGAGAATGTGGAGATGTAGGGCAGTGGTGGGTTATCGGTTTGCTTGAATCTAGCTGCTAAGAAGATAGAGCACTGTAAATGCATACTTAGAATGTGACAGTGTAATCCTAAGTGACTGGGATTCTGACAAGGCAAGTGACTACAGTTTCCAAAGCCCTGCTGATTCTGGCTCGGGTGAAGGTGTCCAGATTGGAGGGAGACTTTCTATTTTGTATTTACATGTCTTCACACTACTTCAGGTGGGGCTGATTCTGTTGAATGAGAGGAATTTTGGATCTAGTGAATCCAAGCCTGCCCTGACCGAGGAATGCCCATTTTTGTGCCTGCTGTCAGGGGCAAATTTACAGGCACAGCATTTTTGACGAGCCATACCAGGACATCCAGAGTGGATACAGCAAACACAGACAGACAGGAGGAAATGCTCTCTGGCAGATGTACACCTGCCATATTCATGTCTTTGGAAAGGCTGTCAAGGTTGGATAGTGTTCCTCTGTTCTTATTTGGGGACAAATATTTGGTTGGTGTTGAGTTGCTGACTTCTTGGCCCTTAATTTTAGCTGGAACGCAGGAAGCTCTGTTATATGGATTCAGATCGAGAGTACATCTAGCTTGGTATTGTTGACACTGACTGGCAGTGACTCTTTAGGATTTCTGGCAGGGGTCTTTCCAGGCCCTCCCTGAAGATGTTTGGACCTTCAACATGCAAAGCATGTCTTGAATAACTTGACTGTTTTGGTCCAATTCTGAGATGCACTTGTAGCTCCTGTAGGCCTAATCATATATGCCTTTGTTGAATCCCAAGCTTCCTGTTTTCACTCTACCTGATCAATGCATTCATATATTTGAATTGAGCTACCTGTTCAACAAAATCCTATGGTAGTTGCTTTCTGGAATTATAGCATTTCCTGAAAGTTGGAATTTTGAAACCTGGAAACAGGACTAGGTATTTAAGAAGTACTACCAACATTCTTCTTCCTGTGGTATTTCACGGTGTTCAATAAAGCCACTATTTTATTGTTGTTACACCCCGAAGCCATGATGGTTTCCCAGTCAGTTTATGATCATGCACATTAAAACAATTCACAAAGTGAGTCGGGGAAAAGAGAAGAGCAACAGAAGTCCTTCCTCTTTCTCCCGCCCCCAATTTAGTTTTCTCAGTGTTGTGGCTACTGCCTTGTTCCTTTTATTTCCCCTTAAGTTCAGACCACATCAGAATTGTTTGTTTTGCACATCAGAAATGCAGAAGCCAAATCATTCAGTTATCTGAAGGATGGGAATGTGCGCTCCAATTCTGGAATTCATTTTAGAAATGTTCCTTGTTCAGGAGCTACACACAGCAGAGTGAAGCCATGGAGTAGTACAAGAACACAGTGGAGGGCATCTGTTCGTGCCCAGTGAATGGAAAACTCAGCAGGGAGAAGGCGAGACTCTGCCGGAATGTATCTCCTTCCCTGATACGCAAGTGTGCAGGGGTGCATTAAAAAGAAACTCTGTGCCTGCTGCCTGCAGGAGTACAATTCTGTATGTGTAACTTGGCATTTAGGTTTCTGGTTTGTTAATGACTGTTCACTGAATAAGACTGTCAGGAATGGGTATACCATTCTAATTGAGGAATTAATTTAGCTGGCCTTAGGCAAGCTGCTGTCTCTTGGCCTCTGAAATCCACGTCTGATACGGGAATATTACAGATCCGCCTACAGGAGTGTTGCAAGAATCACTGGCAGAATCTATGTGAAGCACTCTGAACATTCAAGGTGCTGAAAAATGCTAGGTATTAAGTCAAGTCCCAGTGAGCTCAACAAAATTTACTGCCAAGTAATTGTGCGTAGGGTTGCAGCCTTAGTCACAGATGGGCTGTCACTTGCATAATTTCATTAGAACTGTGAATTACAAGGATTTGCTCTTTAGGTATTTCTGCTCTGGTTCATGAAGTTCACACTTGCTGCGAATACAAGGACAGTGAGTGTAAAGCAAATTTATAATCACGTCTTTTCTCCAATCCAGTCTGCGTTCATCACTTAAAGTAATAGGTTTTGTTAGCTCTGGATTTCTGCTTGTCATGTGACTTCTGCAGTACATTAAAATTCCAGCTCAGTGAATTAATGTAAGAATAGCACTTGAGTGAAAATGCTACAACAGAAGAAATGTAGGAGTTAGATGATTGTTTCCTTATTATAATCTATGTATGCCCTTGGCTGCCTTCTTTCTCCAGTCCTTGTTTTTTATGTGGCTAGTTAAAGTATGTTAGGATTTATTGCAGGCTTTGTTTATATAAGGACTTGAGTCTCAGATGGTGTCAATTAGACGAATATGAGAAAGTTGAGGCTTCAAAGTTGAAACCAATGTATAATGGAGCAGGTTTGCCAGTATAAAGCCAGTTGCAAGATTAACTAGAAAAGGGATCCATAGCAGTTCTCTGCCACTTACAAAAGGGTGTCAAACAGCCTTTTAGCAACTCTGAAAAGAAAATCTATGATTTGTTTACATGAAAGTGGTTCAAACTCATCATCTGTGACAAATTGTGTAGGGCATGTCAGAACATTAAAGTTTACCATGAATCACTTACTCTCACCAAGATAAAAGGAGAGTCTGTCATTTTCTGTTGCACATAGTAGACAGGGTTAGCTTTATGGATCTGTCTCTACCCAAGAGGGCCTGACAGCCTATAATGGTTGTAAGCACCTTAAAAGATCTCTGTCACCCGAGAGAGAGAGAGAGAGAGAGAGAGTCAGAGAGAGAGATCTCATTCACTCACTCTACATAACCTGGTTAGCTTCAGCAAGATGTGCTGGCTATGAAGGTGTAGTGGCTTTCATTCCATTATCCTTATGTGGCTGATTTTTCCCCCTTTACTAATTTCTTCAACACCTTTAGAGGCTAGGAAGCAGTTATTATAAACCTTTTAAAAAAAAAGGAAAGTAGATCTCTTGTTACATGGAAAATGGATTGTGTCTGCTTCCTGGGAGTAGAAGCAAACCCTTCCAGAATCTTTCCTACAAGACCATCTTCTGAATCCACTGTTGCACTAAAGAGCTTGCGATGAACATGAATTCAACCTGTAGGGAGCAGAACCTCCTAGGGGGATATACCTCACTCCCCCACTGTTGTGGAAACACTTAGGAGTGGGGTTTATTGGTTTTTAACTGCCTTTTTTCCCAGGGCATAGTATCCTCTTCAGGTAAGCTGTTTGCTCTTATCTGGATGGCACTTTAGCCTCTTGCACTCTGGCTCCTCTTCCCAATCCTACAGGCACACACTGGTACTTTCCGAGGCCAATGCCCCTCCCACCAGCAACCTTGACCCCTGACATTCTCAGGCTACCTGAGGGTAAATACCATCTTTTCTTTCACAGCTATCTTCTTTCTCCATTGTCTGTGTGTGTGTGTGTGTGTTCCTTCCTTTCATGTCAAGGGTGAACAGTAAAGGGGTTTTTTTCTACAGATGGAAATAAATTATGCACTCCATCCAAGCAGAGGTTGCTTTTCTGCCCAGTGTTCCCTTCCAACCTCTTCTGCCTACTCTGTTTCTGTCACTGGAGGGTTCCACTTCTCATCTCTGAATAAGAGACAATGTGAAACTGCCTCTCTTAGCTCCCTGCCTCTTGCCCACATTAAAGAGCTCTGATTGTCTCTGGTCTTTCAGGAAGAGAGAAACAGAACTCAGCGTTCCATCACACCTTCTGCATTCAGGCATGTCCTCTATCTGAACCGCTGCCCAGTCCAAGCTCGGTTTAAAGTTAAAGAACCATTCAAAGGTCCTTAAAATTAGCAACCGGACAGCAGGCAGAGTGTGAACACCGGCTACGTAATTATTGCTTCCTGTTTATAGTGTAGTTGTTTTTCTAAATTTTCATCTATACACACACACACATTGATATATGCAAATTTTATACAAATATTATATTGTCTGTTTTGGTGAGGCTTTTGTGTTTCTGATTTCAGCCGGCCATCTTAGTACTTCTCAGCATAGAAGCAACTATGCTGTAATCCCGCCTGTAGAGAAGTATGTTGGCATGTCTAATGCAATGAATGCATTTAGAAGATAATTCAATCACATGGAGTACTCCCCATAAAATATTCTTGTTTGAGCTAGAAGAATTGTAGCTTTAATTACTGACTTTGCTTTTTCTACAGTCTGGATAGGAATTGTTTCCTAAGATTCCTGTTGTAATGGAATATTCTCAAATGTTGAAGCAAAATGAAATAAATTACAGCTGATTATATGTAACAAGGGCTGCCATACTTGAAGAGGAATCCGGTTTGTCTTTTTGCAGTGTGGTAGATAGCAGCCCCGTCCCCATGCATGTAAATCCTTCTGAAGCCAACGCATGTTAAGCCAATGACAAATGCATGTGTGTTAGGACGGAACAGTCATTTTGGTTTGATGCTATGATGATTGAGGGAACTGAAAACCTGGCAATCACATTTCTGTTCAACTAAATGGAGTGGATTTGATCAAGTTCTGAGAAGTGCAATGAAGAACCTAACAGCAAGTTTATTTATGTATTAGATTTGTATCTCATCTTTTCCTATTTTAAAGAGCTGAAAGCAGCTGACATCATTCTCCTCCTCCTCTCAACCTTATCTCCTCAGCGACCACCCTGTGAGGTAGGCTGGGCTGAGAGTCTGTGACTGGCCCAAAGTCACCCCGTTGGCTCCATGGCTGAGTGGGCACTAGAACCCTGATCACCTGAGTCCCAGTCCTGCACTCTCAGCCGCTACACCACACTGGCTCGCTCTAATCTAAACAGATTAGATTTTCCCCAGTGCTTGGAAACCTGCCTGCTGATTAAGATATGCCTAAGTACAAATTCCAAAGGGCACATAATCTTTTAAACATGATGTAACATTGTGGGAACTGGCTTGGAGCCACCCAGTGCAAACTGAAGAGACCTGACTGGGAGCACCCATGTGATGTGGGACTTGCTCATGTCAGGAGGAACCACTGCATCAGTTTATCTTGGCCTGATCACTCCAGAAGATTGCATGGGTTTCATTATCTGATAGGCCTTGTGAGACGTAGAATTGTCTTTGGAAAACTAAATCTCAGTTCTCATTCACACACCTTGTTTCTTCCTCCCACCACACCCCATGCCACCACTTTCGAGTGGGCAACTGGACAACTATGGAACAAAAGTCTGGTGTGAAGTCAGTGCTATGCAAATGCAAAACTGCAGTCCCCACAGTGACAGCTGCTGAGGAAAAGCTGCCATGATCATGAAAGTGGCCATTGGGGTACCGCTCAGTTCACATTAAACATTCTGGATGTGGGTTCCATTCTAACATGAACTGAAAAGAACCTAAGTTCAGTCCCTAGTAACTGACATTAAAAGGATACCTGCAGAACTAGGAAACACCCTGAAGCCACAGGGCAGCCTTCCCCAATCCAGTCCTTCCAGATACTGCCCATGATGCAATATCTGGAAAGCACCGATGGTGGAAAGGTGCCGCAGAGCGCTAGCTCATGCTGATTAGCCAGCCTCACAGCTCCACAGTGTTTGCTGTGAGCAGCTTTGGGCCGTGATGTGTCCTAAAAATTGCAGGAGTGCCTGGTAAATGAAAGTGTCTGCTGCTGAGTTGTCCAGTCCAAAGTTGGTCATGTTTCTCCACTAATTAGTTCAGCACAGAATCCCGTTAACCTTTTAATGAAATGGCAATTAATCTAGTGGGTGTTTGTGCCTCGCAGGCAAGTCTGTGGCACGTTACAAAGCAAAACAGAAGCCTGGGAAGCTGCCATATATCAACAGATTGTGGTTTTTGGTATTGTTTACACTGATAAGACCTATTGCACACTGCAAATTTCTGCATTTTGCTCTCTGACTCTATTATGTGCACCTTTTCAATGTATTCCTTAAATTGTACTGCTTCAGGCACGCTTGGAAATTTGACACTTTTTTGCTTTATTCAGACCAAGAGAAGTGCCTAATTCTTAAGCCTTTCTTCTGTCTTTTTAAGTTGTGATCTACACATGTGAAAACAGGAACAGGCCTACAACACCCAGCATGCTCCAGCCAGCCGGTCAGGCCTGAAGCTTCTGGGGGAATGGACAAGCTTCAGAACCTTCCTTTGCACTTCCTGTCCCTAATCAAGACATGCTATGCAAACATGCAATAATGAAGTACAATCATATTTGCCACAACTGTGCTGGGAGAACACCTTTCAATTTTCTTCTCCGCCTAAGCAAGCAACTGCATTAGAGAGCAACCTCTTACAATGGGCCTAATATCTCTGCTGGCTGCTTGCCAGGGGACAAACGTTTCTTGGCAGCTCTGAAAAAGAGATCCACAAAAGAAAGTCTGTTACCGCAAGACACGTAACACTAGCCTTGGGAAATATAAATCCTGCTGTGTGGAAACCCAATTAAACACAATCGCAGAGCCCATCTGCTTTTTCTTTCTTGCTTCCCCCGCCCCCTGCATTAATTGCATTAGCAACATTTCTGAGAGTAAAACAAAACAAAACAAAAAAGTATTTTTTGCCAGGATGAACTGATCCTCTTCAACCACACATCATGTGCTAAATGTTGAAAAGCTGTTAGTACCGAGGCACACTTGAAAGAAAAAATAAAATGAATAGCTGGTAGAACTGGTAATATTGTAGAGTGTCTTGCAGTCTGCATTATTATTTTCTTCCAATTACAAAATAGGTACAGTAGGAAGAGCTACAGTTCAATCCCTGTTTAAAGAACTTGACTGTAGATCTGAAATGTCTTTGATCTTTTTATGAAATCTACAACTTCTAGCAGAACTTCCAGCTTCTGACAAGTTCACTTGTCCAACGGAAGATTTTTATACAGGCACATTTCCCACAAATTCCCAGTTCTCATGCTGAAGTGGAAGGTTGATGTCACATGCCTGCCTGAATGTTGAGTCAATTATAGAGCCAGTGTTGATGAGGTGTATAATATTCCAAAAGCAAATTGTGGAGAGACAGTCTTTTTGGTCCAGAATTCACCTTCATGCTCATGCTTACTGACTGGTTTGCACATAATGATGGCAACCCATCGGTGGCCCAGGAATTGCCATCAGTGAGTGAAGCATCCATTTTCAGTTTACAGCAAAGGAATGCCCCATTCCTGGGGCAGTTGCATGATGTCCAGATTCAGAAACTGCAAGTTAACTCTGGGTTAAACAATCCTGGGCAATTCCTGGGTTAACTCTGTATTGCTGAATCCAGACTTAATCCACAGTTCTCGGATTCAGATGCCATGAAAGAACCCAGGAATGAGGCATTAACTTAAGATGCAAGCAACAAGTACATGTTACATTGTTTCACTTGCCAGTGGCAATCCTGGGTTCTTTAACCCAGCAATTTCCATTGTTATGTGTGAACTGGGTCATATTGATGTAGAGTGGCTTCTGTGTGCTGCAGTCCCATGCATCAGGGAACATGTGTTGATTAAGCATCCATACTGGTGCAGTCATTGGGTTAGAAAAACCTCAGCTCCACACATGGGGTTGCACAATCCATTCCAGTAGCAACATGGAGAGATAGCGGTTGCACTGTTCTGTGTGACAGGAGGCATGGGTTAAACGGAGACCTTAAATGTACCTGTTCGGTCCTAAATGCAGCTGGAAAGAGAACTGATAAAGTATGTTGGATATGAAGATGCTTGAAAGTGACTTTCTCCAACCTGAAGCTCTGCAGACTTACTGGAGCACCAGAACCCATACTGTTCTGTGCTTAAGCTTAAATACATGTGTTTCAAACAACGACATGTCCATTTCCCAGGCACTGGTTCCATTTGCTTTCCCTTCCTCTGTGGTTTCACTTGCATTTGTGTTTAGATTACAAGGCCCCTTGGGGTATAATACTGAGAAACTGGAAACATTAGAGATAGAAGGAGGCCACAAATAGTCTGGGACAATTTGATTTTCATACTCTGACCTTCAATTCAGCAGAATTCCCAGAGTGGCTTACAAATTAAATATACATAAACACAATAAAAACTCATATAGCAGCCATTAAAAATGAACATAGAGCACACCTAGCAGTAAAAACACCAATAAAACTGACTTTGAAAGGCTTTGGAGAATAAGATTAAAGAGGCCTTGGAGAATCACCACCCCAACTGTGGCCAAACCTGCCTTTTCTATTCAAGGTATCAGCAAGTCTTGGAATATTAGAGTGAGGGTGGATAGCTGCATTCTCTTTTCCATGCCTCTGTTTCCACAACATCAGCTATTGTGTGAAGGCTCCAGTTTCCTGGTCAAGCTTTGTTGTGCTATCCCCACTGCAGGAATTTGGAATAAGTGGCGCACGGAAGTGTCCATAACTGTCTAGATCCAATCCCACATAGTAAATCATGTATATGTCCTGTACTCTGGAAGGAAGTCTGCTGAATTAAGAAGATGGTAGTGACAAAGGAAGACGTTCTCAACCTCGTCAACAATGCGAAAGTCAGCAAATTATGCAAGCTGGATGGTATCCATTCTAAGGTCCTTAAAGAACTAGAACACGGAATTACTCACCTTCTTATCAAAACAGTTAATATGTCCCTAAAAGCAGCCCTTGGAATTCTCCAATGTAACACCAATTTTTTAAAAGGGATTCAGAGGGGACCCAGGAAATTACAGGCCAGCTAGTTAAACATCCGTTCTGGGCAAACCATTTGAAAGTATCATTAAAGATAGAAACTGTAAACACAGGAAGAGGCAAGCCCAGATGAGAAAAAGTCACATCATCCACAAAGGGAGTTGTGTATCACGACTGGAGTTCTTTGAGCATGTCAACAAGCATGTGGACGGGGGCAACCCAGTAGACATTGTCTACTTGGACTTCCAAAAAGCTTTGACAAAGTCCCTCTGCAAAGGCTGCTCAGCAAACTAAATGGTCAATGGATAAAAGGGGTGGCCCCCATATGGAGTGGGACTGGGAGGAGCTCCGAAGGGATCTCACAAAGCAGGGAAAGGGCTATCAAAATGGCAAATGCAGTTCAATATGAAGTGATGCATGTTGGGGCAGGAAATCCCAGCTGCAAATGGACACTGATGGGATAAGAATTGGCAGTGACTGAGCAAGAAAGGGCCCTTTGATGAAAACGGCCCGGTGTGTGGAAAGGCAAACTCCGTAATTAGGAATGCAATAGGAAGTAGACCTGTCAAGATCTTACCCTGCTTGTATAAATCCTTGGTACCACCACTCTTAGACTATTGCGTCCAGTGCTGGTGGCCTCACCTGAACAAGGACATTACTGAATTGGGAAAAGTACAGAGAAGGGGAACAAATATGATCAGAGAGCTGGAGTATCTCCCCTAGGAGGAATGGCTGCAACAACTGGGACTATTCAGCTTAGCAAAAGAAGATGGGTAAGGGGAGGCATGATAGAAGTGTTTAAAATTGTGCATGGAGAAAATGGAGAGGGAGAAACATTTCTCTTCCGTAACACTCAAATCTGGGGTCATCCCATGAACCTGACAGGGGGAAAGTTTAGGACAGTTAAGAAAAAGAACTTGTTCACACAATAAACTATGGAATTCGCTGCCACAGGGAAGTGATGATGACTACCAATCTGTATGACTTTAAAAGGTGATTGATCGGATAGATGCATGGGAGAAGAGGCTATCTGTGGCTACCAGCATTACTGGCTAAATGCCACCCCCTTCACAGAGGTGGCCTGCCTGCACACACCAGTTGCTGAGGAGCTTAAGCAGGCTGAGGTCTTGCGCCCATCCTGCATCAGCAATGCTGTGGGCTGCTGGTCTGCAACCATATGTCTGGAATGCTGGACCAGATGGACCTTTGCTCTGATCCAGTACGGCTTGTTTTATGGTCTTAGGTTGCAATTAAAGCTTGAAAACAATGGCCCATCATTCTTTCTCATGTAAGTGAAGGAAGTAAAGAATGCCTTGACTTTCTCAGTAACCCAACTTTTTAATATACATTCCCACTCAGAAGACCCTAACAAGGCTTGCAATCTATTCTTCTCTCCCAGCCAAAGAGGCGCATTATATGATGGAAAATCTGGATTTCCCATCAATCATGCAGTACATTCAGCAAGGAATCACAGCCAATCTTAGCTCCTTGAAGAATGCAAACATGTCTGCTAGATGTATCACACACAATTGTTTAGATGCATTTACATAAATCTACCTTTTCTGTGCAAGTAAAAAAATGTGGCATGATGTGTGAAGCAGCTGTGGTGTCCTAAGGATGCTCTTCTGAGCTGGACTGGCATCAGTTCTAGTTTGTTTTTTATTTCAGTAGTGAATCTGAGATTAAAGGATGTGTGAAAGCAAGCCACCAATTCCAGCCAGCCAGGAATTCTTCATTCACCTTTCTCTTATCCCCTGAAGCAGTGATGAGGGATATACATGGCAGAGCATGGCAGACCTGGGTGCCCATATGCATCCCACCATCACCCTCTCTCCAACAATAGCAGACTAGCTCCAATTTTATTCTTTGACAAGCCACATGCTCTTCTTTATAACTCAGGTCTGGTCTCATCAGAAAGTAATACTGGCTGGCAAGTTCTGTTTTAATGGCAAGCATTATACAGCTTGGCTTCAGCGTACAGGTACGCTGTGGCACTCTCAGAAGATGTGGCTTTTCTCATAGTTTAATTTGATAGACGCATCTTCACCACCTTGCAGTATTGGCATGACTAGCACAAATAAGAGTAAAGAAGATTTCTCCCTATATAAAAATGGTCCTCCAAAAGATGCAAAATTCCAGAAAGCAATGATGTTGAGGTCAGTTAGTTCTGGGGAATGTAAGCCATGCCCAAATATATACAAAACGGAGGCTAAGTAACTAGGAGCATGCTCAGGTCTTTTTGCCCACTCCAGTCAATGCTCTGAGGGATGCTCTAAACCAGAGGATCCGTGAGGTACAGAACTGAAGGAAAGGAAAACAGATACTTAGCAGAGGACTGAAACTGATGCTGAGAGGAAGTGATCAGGAGGCAGCATGTCTGTTCTGATCTGCTCTCCTTCAATTGCATAGATACACAATACCTGCAGGCCCGAGGGCATGAACTCCATGCAGTCTATTCCAACAGCTTCCCTTTTACTTTCTGGAGTTACCTGAGTGTTTGTCAGATGTTACTCGTATCCAACTGTGACAGATAGTAAAGATACACCAAGGCCATTTATTCAATTAACTGATGGCAGCCTGTTTGTGGTCTCATCTGGTAAATCAATATTGTTCACCTGGTATTTCCATATTGGTTGTGTTTCTGATTGCCAAGTGTTCAAGGAATCAAAGGGGGATTTACGGTTATCGTCATGATTTCAAGCACATATTTTCCAACCAAATGGTGGCAATGCAGCAGCTGTAGGAAACCATCAGGTAGGATAGGGTTAAACGACTCCTTCTTGGACGTGGTCCTGGTGTCATGAAGAGGGTAATACTGAACTGCAGCAGCACCAAGATGAAGTGGCGTGGCAGACAGAGAGAAACTGGCTCTGTACATGCCTGCTCCCCATTCAATAATGGCAGAATATAAGCCATGTCCTGATATTATACGACCCTGTGGACAGGACTGTATGTTCTCAGCCTCCACATGCTCATTATCCATGATTCATGCAGGGTGTGAAGATGTGCAGGTTTAGACGGGAAGCTGTCCTTCAGCTCTCAGCTTTCCCCAACCAACTGGGAGTTTAAGGATGTTTTTTCCAAGTCTGCAGAAGCTTGCACCATTATTATTATTATTATTATTATTATTATTATTATTATTATTATTATTATTATAGGTAATAGCAGTGCATTGCATTTAGCTCCTGCCCTTTTCTGTCTTGCAAGGAACTCAAAGCAGCTTACACTGTCCTCTTTCTTCCTTTCATTTTATCCTCACAATGACAGTGTTGTGTGGTAGGTTAGTGTGGCAGGGAGTCAGTGACTGGCCCAACGCTACCAAGCAAGCTTCATGGCTGAGTGGGGACAAGAACATGGGTCTCTCTGGAGCAAGTTACACTCTAACTATAGAATACCACAGTGACTTCTATGCATATGAGGGACACGTATGTATGCATGTATATAAATCCTTTATATGTACATTGTCTTTACTCACAAGGAACCCACCTCCAACTTCCTGTAGAGTTGGGGGGAACTAAATATGCAAAAAGCAATGTCCTCCAAAGCCCCCACGTGTTTATCTGCTTGTGTGTGTGTGTGTGTGTGCGCGTGTGCATGTGTGCATTTTGAGAGAGAGACAGAGAGAAATGTAACCACTTTTATTTGCAATGGTGAAATTAATCAATCATGTCTATCAAGCCCATTCTTGCAGCAGTGGGCTTGGAATCCGGTGGCAGGGCTATCTTAGCATTCCTCTTTGCAAGCACTGCTGGTTATCATGACATTCTAAGCTGGGCATAGCAAATGCCCTTAGCAGTTTAAAAATAACATAGGTTCACTAATGCCCTGGAATGATACTCTTAAACTTCCATTAGCCGTCAACTCCACACCACTGTGAAGTGTAAAGTTACAACAAGATGTCAGACTGCACTAACTGGGAACTTGGTATACAATTCAGGTGAAAGCACTTCTAATATAAACCCCTTGGAACTCTTTGCTGAAACCACAATATACTTAAAGGACATGAAATGCTACTGTAATAGTCAAAGGCAGTTGCTGAATGCATGTCCCATTAAGATCGTGTTAATATTCACGTGCACATTTAATTTAGTGGAAAAATGATACCAGTCCATCTTGCTCGCCCAACTTGCTCCAAACTCCAAATCACATCAGCCCCAGCCAGCATGGCCAACAGTCAGAACTGCTGGGAGTTGTAGTTAGAAACACCTGGAGGCCACCACGTTGGGAAAGGCTGCTTCAAACGCTGTGTTAGACTCTGTTAAGGAAAAACTTGGAATGGCCTGGTGGACAAACAGAGCCAGATCCTACATCTAAAGCAAGGCACTGAACGAAAACTGAGAAGACCCATTTGAATGTGAGCCTTTCTGTCTGTGTGTCCTGCTTCCTTGCCATTCCTGTGGCTTGTGAGACCGTTGTCTGAAAGGACAGGTAGGGATTGGTGGACAAACAGCAAAAGTTTCTGTGGTAGCTGAGTGAATTTTGGGGGTGGAGACTTAGGGTGGGTTATTCCATCACCTGCTGTACCTGCAGCTGGAAAATTTGTGGCTTCTCGGAATCGCAAAGGAGCCCAGTACCAAATCTAGAGGCTTGACTTGTCCCAAAGCCTTATCATGCAGGGCCTAAAGTTAATGCTTCCTACCTGTCCAATTCCGGCAACTTATGCAGGTTTAGTAAAGGTTCAGATAAAACCTTCAGGAGCAATCTCTCTCACACACATGCAGACTGTAGGAAAGGATTCTCCAGGGCCAAAGGCAGCATTCATTTCATAAAAAGGACTGATATGATCATTGTGCCCTGAATGGTGTCAAGGAGATTATCTTGTGACTAGGAAAACATGTTGTGTTGAATTTTCTGCTTTAGTATGGATGAGCAGCAAGCACAATGAGAGCATTTGAGTCTCCCGGGACTGCCACCACGAGCAATAAAATGTTGATTGGAGCTGTGAAGCTGGACCACAGCAATATTTTGCTTTAGCTCAGTTTTACTAATGAGCAGAGACTGTCCTCCACCCAGTAGGCCTTGTATGGTTCTGTTGCTTTTCATTATGTGCCCTGCCTTGCTTTGAGGTGTAGTTAAGCCCATTTCAAGTCCTAAGCCGTCTGAGCCCAATCCATCCGGGGTTATGCCTGTTCCCACATGGATCTCCTGGATGACTAAAACCACTTACACTGTTTGGAGAAGTGGTTTTAAACCAACTTCAGAAGTGAAGCAAGTGAAAGTAAGATTAGCAAACAACCAACAAAAAGTAAGCTGTCAATTTACTTTCCCCATTCCACTTTTGGGCCGGTTGCCAGAAAAGTAAGCTTCTACTCTCCAACATATACTATTTATTATGCATAATACATAAATATACATAAACAGAGTAAGAAAGGGGAGTGGTAAACAGACCAATTCCCTGAAATACGAAGCACATCTGAGATGTTGGAGAGCAGGAATGGCAATCCCGCTCCCTCAAGTTTCAGGCCCTGCTCTGCCCGGTTATCTCACAATGTCCCCCATTTCAGAAAGGCATCTGTCGTGTCCAAATGGCCCGGTTGCTTATTTAGCTGTGGAGCACAACAAGGGCTAGATTTAGCTTACACTGTGCTCCTCGTTAGCCCTCCCGAGTTGTTGGTCAGCACTGAGCAGTGAACGCTGGTCCACAGTGGAGTCCTGCGGTGGGGGGCACATGATCCCTGAGCCACTGGAAGTTGTCTAGCTCCATTGTGAAACAAAGTTCAAGGCAGGATACAAAGGTACTCATGATTAAGGATGAGGCAGTTTCCTTATTAATCCCCTATCGGAACGATTGATTATTGAGTTTAATCACCTTTTAGTCTGACATTGAGTCTGTTTGACTAGGTTCAGTTGGTTTCGTTTATGGCAAGATCATTTGTCATTTGTATAGATTTTTCTGTTTTGTCGTTTACATGCACATGCCTTATACATCAATGAAATAAGTGAAATGCACACTTTTCTGGATTGTGTCTATCATTTCGTGCTTTACCTTGTAGGTTTCCGTTAGCTAAAAATCTTGCCTGTGGTTGAACTTGCCTTCATGTTGTTTGGTCTATTGTTTGAGCTACCATTCTTGGCAATATCGAGCTGTATACTGCATATCTTACTTTTTTTTGTCCTTAGCTGGCACTCTTGCTTATATCCGTATTGTTAAGTTCAGTGCCTTTGTTTATTATGACTTGGAGTTTTCTTATGGCTTTGCCTTAAGACATTCTTACTAACATGACCCCTTCCCAGTATGTATGTAGATGACAGAGATTATTAGAAGAGGGAGAGGGAGAGGGAGAGCCTGGAACTCACTTTCTTACCAGACTTCCTAGGGCTAGGGCCAAAGCACAGCAAATTAGCAAATCCATCAACACCTTTGCTGGCTCTCCAAGGGGGAAAAACAGCAACCTACATTCAACACAGAATCTATTTTGTTTTGATAGGGAATATGTATCCAAATGCACTTTGCAAGAAATCGTACCTTGTCTGAATTGCAGCTCTGTTCTTTTTCAGCTTTAGAAAGTGTTTATGACTGTTAAAATAAGAATGAAAAATAGAGATGTGAAACAGATGTTATTTTCTCCTGCCAGACTGAACATTTGTTGTTGTGATCCAGCAGACTTTGCCTATCTCCTGTAGACAGAGGAGTGATTCCGAATGAAAAGAGTGGGGAATGCATCTCAACATGGCAAAGATGTGGAGTTGACGCAAGAGCAGCTGTGGGGCTGTGGCAGCAGAGCTTGTGGCATCGTAGTGGCATTTATTTATTAAAATTGTGTGGCCTCCTTGATCCTAATGTCTTGCAGTCAAGGGAAGCAATGTTTAGCAACTCCATAATTGGTTCCTACAGTGTACAAAACAAAATGACACAGGAAAAACTCAGAATACTTTGCCAACGTAGTAGCATCATCTGTGTCTCGGTTACTGCCGCTGGCACAACATGATGGCGGAAGGTGCTTTTGTCATCCCGGAGAGCAGCACCAAACCCCCTTCGTGCTGGGACTTTGGCTGCTCGTGGCTCTGTGCACAGCACTGATTTGGCTGCAGGAGAGTGGCTGAATCCAGCCAGTGCAGCTAGGACTCAAGGACTGCTTTGTGCTTAGAGATCATTGCTCTCCAAAGCCGGCACTGGGACCCTGCTTGCCCATGGCTTGCTGCTTCGTGGGCCCTGCATACCCAGCCTTTTCGTGGGCAACTGAGCCACATCCCTTGGGGCTGTTGTAGTGATGGTAGATGAGCATTGGGCTTGGACCAGCTGGGGCAAGTGGGCCTATTGACCCAGGCGATAGGCCAATAGGCCCATCAGGCATGCTAGATCCGCCTGTCTATCCATTCTGGTCAGAGTTAGCTCCCCCTGCTGACCACGGCTCTCCATGATCTTTCCCATCACCCGCTCCATGATCCTAGAGGTGTCATTCATGGACCATGGGACCTTTTACATGAAGGGCTTCTGCCCCTCCCTTTCAGTGGCGTTCAGCCTGACCTACTTCACAAGATTATCAGGAAAACATACTATAAACCATGAAATGCAATATCCATCTTGCAGGATATTATTATGTTTGCATTCCATCCAAACATTTAACCTAAATATTTACCCCAGCACTCTGAATTCCATCCTGTGGTTCTGGAGGTTTATGACCGCACAGTTTTAATTATCCTTCTTTACTCCAATTACCCACATTCAGTTAAATGATGAAATATTGGCCTTTTCTCTTCCCTGCATGTTTTCCTTTCTTTATTTTCTATAGATTTCTATGTGACATGAAACTGTGCAGCACATTTGTTATTCTTGAATGCTCACTGAGAACATTTTATAACCCAGGAGAATACACATAATTTTCTGCTTTAAAGTCATAAGAAGTTATTTGTCACTCAATCAAAATAAAAATGTCACTTCAGCATGGATTTGCAGAAATGACAGAATTTTATTTTCCTGAGCAAAATAGACAAATCCCTATTCCAAGCTCAGTAATATTTTCAGCTTTGCTAACTCTTTCCTTCTTCAGCTTGCCAGGAAATGTCACTTAATGGAAGTTTTAAAACAGATGTGGATGTGGTACTACCAAGTTCACATAAAGGAAATGGCAAAATTAACCCTCCATATGAAAGGAGGGGGTTTTCTATAATATTTAGAAAGCACCTTTGACTTTCCCTTTCAAAATCTACTTTGGCAACTTGTTTCCAGACTAGAGCTCTTCAATGATCATCCGTATTACATATCAACAGGGCAAATATTCTGCATCTATTCAGAGTGAGCCAATCATCTGAAAGAGAAATGAGTATTTGAGGGATTCTTTGACATAACCAAAACAGTATCACATATTTCAGTTTTGCTTTCCTGGTTTGTAGTTTATTTTGATTTGGCTGACTATCCCTTTACAAAGTGTGTTGATGACTATATAATTCACATAATTTCAAGACTCATCTATTTGTGCACATGTAACCAAAACTTCACCAGCCAGACACAAGAGGTAGGTAACACCAAATTCATGGCAACCCGGAGTTTAGCAGGGATAGCACATTTCTAAGGGGGGGGGGGATTAAGGGTGGCAACTATCCTGCTCCGCAGCTTGTGCCCGTTTGTGAAACACCACCTAAAAGCATTCACCCATTTTTAGAGATGGATAAGTTGGGGAACTTAACATCTGATGCTACCATCTGCCCAATTTTGTGGGATCAGTATCAGTTGTTGTGTCCTGATGGTGTGGACAAATTGCTCACAGCTGTATAACCGCTCACATACTCCATTGATTCTTGCCATTCCTGGAAAACACAAGCTAACTGGGCATGTGTGTGTGATTGATGCCAGGCAGGTAACCATGCTTTGCTTTCAGTGCCTCCTGAAATATTTTTCTTTAAAGAAGTCTCTCCTTAATGACCACCTGCAATTTTATCCCCATTATCTGATTTTCAAGATTTTAAGTATTTTAATCTTTCCTTCCTTCCTTCCTTCCTTCCTTCCTTGTTGTCCACCATCATTCAGAAGTCTTATGCTATAGAGCACTATATAAATAAAAATATTGAGTGAAATCTTGAAAGGAAAAGAATGAACACTAAATCTGGAGAAATAAGAACACAAACAGCTTTCTTTGTATCTCTCATATGCAAAGAAAAAATGTTTGTGTACTCACATATATGATACATATCTAGTCTCTTTCTCTTCCCACCCTGACTATTATTTTCTGGGAGAGAAACAATAATGCATCTGTCTCTGTGCTTCTGCCCCGTTTGGAAGCTTTGTGGAATCTCTGGCTAGCCTGCTGCAAACAGGGGACTGGACTAGATAGAAATAGATTCCTTTCCTAGTGCTACCCAATTACCACCACTCCACTGGAGTACCAATCTGGATTTTATTTATTCATTTAAAACAGTTCCACCATCATTACTGAAACAGGTCTCAAGACAGCTCACAAGCCATTAACAGCACATTAAAATACAATATAAGATATACACTAAAATTCCCATTTTAATAAACCACCAGCCCTTTAAATACTAGGAAAATAAAAAGGTTTTGGCCTGGCACCAAAAAGAATAAAAGTATCGGTGCCAGGCGTACGTCTCTGGGGAGCAAATCCCAGAACTGGGGTGCCACCACAGAAAAGGCCCTTCTCAAGGTAGCCACTCTGCTAACCTCCTTCAGGGAGGGCTCCCGAAGAAGAACCTCCGTGATCTTAAAGTTCAGGCAGGTACATAAGGAAAGAGGCTCCTTTTCTGGAAGAAGACACTCCAGCACAAAGCATTTCTGCTTAGCCCTGGTTGTGGCAGGGAGCTGCCAGGCCATGTGGAATTGCTTCCAGCGAGCTCTGCCCCTTGGCCTACCTGCCCTTCCCTGGCTTGCTTGGCAAGGCAGTTGAATGTGTAGCATCCCCACTTCTTCGTAGGCTGAAGCCACCCTGTCAGGTGGGGCTGAAAGTGGGGCTAGCCACATAGACAGCTTGAATTCAGGCCTGAGAGCCACCCACAAACCAGATGGGGCAGGTGCCAGGAATCCTCACATCGTCACCTTTGTGGCTGGCGATCAGACATTTTGGATTGGCCAGGCCTGGATTGGCCCAAGGAGCTTTGTCCTCTTTCCTTTCTTGGTCAAAGGTGCCAGATCTCTGTCTGCTGCTGTCCGGCATGCTGCCTCCAGTAGGCACTACATCTCTTCTGACAGAACGCAGCCCGCTGCCTCCGCATGGGTTTGACACCTTGGCACTTCTGCATTGGTGCCATGTGTATATCCTAACACATTGCAGGCGTGAATTGCATGGAGCTTGTCTCCCTTTCTGTCCTCCAATCAAGCATTTCATCTCAGTTTAATTTTTTAATCAGAGCCTGCTGAGTCTGTTTAGAACTTTTCCAGGTGCAATCAGGTACACTTCTTGCACAGTAGGAAGTCCCTGGGAAAACTGGGCATTGTAGGATTTAATAAATGGCCATAGAGTTTTCCTAAGACAAACTATGTTTCTCCCCACCTCTGCACACACCCTGCCAACTCTAGGAATTCAATGTGATACTTGTTTGAGCTTCAGGGTTTTATCAATGGGATCCTTTCAATGCTGTTGCCCGAAAAACTCAAAAATGTCTAGTAGTCTTTTCCATTGTGTAAAGCATTAGCAAGGCCCTTCTGTCAACAAATGTCTAAGCAAGCCACCAGACTTTCAGACACTTTCATCTTCATTCTTAAGTCATTTCTGCTGCAGCACCTGGTCCTCCACACCGAATGACATGCATGTTTTAATTCAGTCTCTGTGTGTCCCTCCTGCCAGTTTTCATTCTGTAATGTTGAGGGGTTTCTTCATTTAATAAAAATCACTTTGGCTTGGTAGAAAACTGAGCTTTTTCTTGTCAATGTAAATTTTCTTTAGCCTTGACTTGTCAGCATTCTCTTTCAAGCCCTTTGCCCTTGTGCTATGTTTTATTTCTTTTCTGCAATCTGCCATTTTTTATAACCTCTACAGCTCTTCACCAGATGTGGCATATGCAAGCTTCAGATCCATTAACTGTTGTACTTCATTCCAGCTGATTCCAAAGCACTTTGCAAGTTCTCCACTTCACAGCACTTAATCAATGGAGACACCAAACAATAGACATGGATGGCAGACATTAACACAAATTGAGTACAAGCTGCTTGTCTTCCATCCCTTCTGATGCCTATCTCATGTAAGTTACTTTACTATCATAGAGTGGCTATGCCTCTACTCCAGGTTAGGATAAATCCGGAGAATAAACATAGATAATCCCTGCTTAGGAGCCATTAGGCATCTCTTTCACCTTTATTAAATCTTAATTTTGCATCTTCACCCTGGGAGCATAGCTGTAAATGTGGGGTGGACACGAGCAATGATGGAAGTGTGATCACATTGCTAAGGACCAGTTGTCACAAATGCGGGAAGTTCATAGCTCAATGTCATGGCCAAGGACAGAAAGCTCCCAGAGTCTGGGCAGCTTTCTAAGGGCAGTGTCTCCGAGGAGGACTCAGAACCAGTTCTCAGACCTTTGGGTGTGGAATCCCCCATCCTGCATATCACACCCTGTCTACTTATTCCACCAGAGATGCCACTGCCTCCTCTTTATTTATCATTAGATTTATATCCCACCTTGTTCCTTACAAGGAACTCAAAGTGGCTGACATCATTCTCCTCCTCCTGCTCCCGGCAGCAAGAAACCTGTGAAGCAGATTGGGCTGAGAGCCTGTGACTGGCCCAGAGTCACCTGGATGACTTCATGGTTGAGTGGAGACTAGAACCCAGATCCTCTGAGTCCCTGTCCTGTGTGTTTGATCACTCAGGGGTAAGAGATCAGAGTCTTTCAGTGAACAGTAAGCTCTGAGGAAACATTCAGGTCATCACTGCCCAGATTCTCACCATCCCAAAGAGGACTGCTACTGCAGGAGAGGACACTGGCCCTTTAAGCAAACACAGTCCAAGGTAATGCTTCTGGGAGGATTCTTCTGACCTAGCTATGTGACCCTGACAGTTGCTCCAAGCCACTGTTGGAGTGGCCTGATGGTGCTCTAGGAACAGGACTGCTTCCTGTGGTCCAGAACTCATTTTCTGGCCAAAGGCGGGTACCTGCAGCAGGGGCTGTGGTGGCAAAACTGCTTGAGTCCCTGTCTGGTGTCCCAAGGCTTACCTGCTCACCTGTGCAATCACCCAATGCAGATGATGGACTCCAAGGTGGAGCAAGGCATTAAAAAGTCTATGGGACATGTCTACTGCTGGTCTTCTACCACTTCAGAAACTGGTTCTAGAATTGTAACCAGGTTTGAATGAGAATCAGTAACATATATTTCAAGGAAGATACAGAGCAGCCCAAAGTATATTCAGCTTCCAATACCAATCATCCTAGACCCATAGCCACAATTGGCCTATTTCTTGAGATGGGATCAGAAATCCACAGTACAGAAATTGGTTCAGTTGATGCTACCCAGCGGCTCTTGTTCTTGCAAACAAGTCATCAAAACCACAGCAGAATGAATGCCTGCACCTTTTCGTTGTAGACATGTGAATGTAACTCCAGTGTTAGGGACACTTCTGGGTATGTGCTCCTAGAAGTGATGATTTTACAGGAAATAAACTATGCATTTGGATTATACATTTCTATATCAACTGCAATTAGATTTGGCTTGGCTTTGAATAAAACAACTGTGAGATGTCAGTTTAAGAAAGACTAAACAATTCTTCCATGAAAGTGCAAACACTTTCTAGAAAAACAGTGCAACAAACATCAAAAAGAACTTTGAAACTGGTAAACAATAATCAATTATTTAAAATAATTCTAAGGAAAACTGCAGCAATTTATCCTTTTCGAACAAAGATAGCAAGAAAATCAGTTTGAAACTGTCATCATATCAAATTGAATATATTTGCTACTTAAAGCAAACCAGCATTGAAGTGAGTCTTTGTTTTATTC
This sequence comes from Varanus komodoensis, assembly GCF_004798865.1. NCBI lineage: Eukaryota > Metazoa > Chordata > Lepidosauria > Squamata > Varanidae > Varanus > Varanus komodoensis. The sequence goes on along the minus strand of NW_025336087.1, from coordinate 45,561,788 downwards.
CCAATTTTCTTTCCAAGGCGTGGCTTTGACTCACCACTAACTCGATGACACAGACTTCTGCTATTCATTCTTATCAGGATCTTTCCCACTGACTTGGAGCGGCATCCTTCTGAGTCAGGACAGGCAGTCCAAAAATGTAAAATAATATAATGGATAGCATTAAAATTCCAGGCACTGAAATTTACACGTAAACCATTTATATATTTTATTACAATTGTAATTCTTTTATTATTTTCAGTGTCATGGTTTTCAAAACCATGATTTTAATGGTCTTGATATCCTATATCTGGTTCATAATCTGCTCTTGTGCCTTTTACTTTGTTCCAGGCTGGATAAATTGAGGTTCTGTGATGCTCTGTAATGGTACTTGTTTTGGATTGCTGAATTTTACTGTTACATTAACTTCATTTTTAATACTATTTTTATCGTATGCTTTTAACTTGCAACCCACTCAGGAAGCCTTATTGGCTAATGTGGTGGGATAAAAATCCAATAAATACTAAATAAACATATGAACAAACCAAATGAAAAACAAAACATACAGTGCCTAAAGTCTAATGGACAGTGAATCCAAACAAGAGATCTAACAACTGGGATATACACAGATTGTGCTGGAATAAAGTAGAGTCAGGCTTGATATGGTCTTTGCCCTGCTACTGAATCAGGTGGCACTGGATGTTTTGTTTGGTTTTGCTTTGTTGGACAGGATTGGAAGTTTTAGAGCTACAGAATGCTAAAACAGCAAGATTTAGCTTGTTTGCAAGCTATAATTGCTGATTTTTTAAAAGAAAAAATGTTGAGTGGAAGTTCTGCAGTGTTTGGGTGTGTCTATAATCCATCTCTGGTGTTAAAAGTTCCTGGGCTGGCCCTGTCTTGACCTTTACTGATATCTGAGATTATTTGAATGGGATCTGCTCCGGATTGAATGCCATCTTCATACATAAACACACAGCTGTAATTGTTACATCTCATTGCATTTTAATCTATTGCTTTAATCAATGTAATCAGAACAAATGTAATTCTACTGTAAACTGCCTTGAGAGTCATTTGTTGGTGGAAAGTCAGGGTACATGTTAAGTAAATAAAGCACACAGTTTTGAAAGCACCTAATGTTTAATATTATATTCAGTATTTTTGTGTGCACTGTCCCCAATATATACTTTTCTGTAATCTGTTCTTTGAAATTATAGAACTCTATTGCAAACACCGAAGAAGTGCAAATTTGCAAGGATAACTGAATATCAGTTCATGAATAGTTTGGAAAGAGCAAAATTAGTTCCTTTTCAGTAAATGGGTGAACTGAATGCATTTTGCACCCATCCCTAACATTGAGTCCCAAGTGTACATGCTACAAAAGGTACATCCTCCGGCAAAAGACCTCTTTGCCTTTCCAGTGACGATCTTCCCCGTTTATGTGATCTTCATCTCATAAACAGAACTGACTCACCGATTCCTCACTTAAGTATGGCGTTGCATAGATTTGATGTGAATCACTCAGACAAGTAATGATGCGGTCCAGATGGCAGAGTATCCAACATGAATGTGAGTGAATTAGCTGTTGATCCATGCTCTGACGCTGGCTCTGGAGATGCTTTGGACCACTCCACAGGCTCACCTCCTAGTCTGTGCCCTCCATTAACAAAATGAGATCTGCAATGATCCACCTGAGGTCATTACAAGGAAGGGGAAGAGAGAGTGAAAAGCACTCTGTGTGCTGTGGCTATGATCCACAGCAAATTTGCTGCGGTGTAAATCTCCTTGTACAGTAGGAGGCAACTCTAAAATCAGTGACTTTGGATTGCAATCTAAAATCCCTGTGTCAATGTAATTACCAGTTTAGTTAATGTTTTAAAATAACTGTTTAAAACAGCAGATTTCTAGAAGTGATTAAATCCCTCCCTCCCTCTCCCTCTCCCTCTCCCTCTCTCACCTGGTCAGAAAAATCAGCAGGGTGATTGGCTGATGTACTTGCCAGGGCTGTGTATGTTGGGAAGCCTGGATAGCACCAATCTCTTGTACTACCCAGGAGGGGTCAAGTCACCAGCACACCTCTGGCCACCAAACTGACCATGTAACTACACAAGGCACAAGCACACATTATAAGTTAATATATTGACAATTTTTTGAGACATGAAACACAGCAAGAGATAGACTCCTTTACTCTGGCTCATCTTATATCAGTATCACATCTCATAGAGTCAGCGGTAAGGAAAATAATGGCTGGGCACACACAACACAACAAACAACCCTGCATGCTTAACACACTTCACAGGGGTTTACCCCCCCGCCCCCGACTATTATCTACTCAAAGACAATCAAGTAGTTCCATGCTATTGTGCTTTCCATCCTCCCTCCTCAGTTCTTCATCTATTAGAATGTACCCCATCAGCCACTGAGCCTGAAATTCAATCCAGAGCTGCATTGCTCCCTGCCTATGTTGTCTGCCTCCTCCTCATTGGCCTGTACATCTGTTACTAGGCAGAGAAGATAGTAGAGGCTAGATAGCTGGAGAGGCTTCTAGAGTGGTTGCTCTTTCTAGGAGACTCTATGGTAGTTGCATATCAGGAGAGTGTATAACATAATTGTAGTTTGGACAACATGACAAGCCATGATGGTATAGAGAAACTATAGAATGAACTATGTTTTTCTTTGTATGATTTCTAAAGAGCCAACTTATCATGGTGAAATACCATGACTGGCTTTTGATAACATGACTGACTGACTCTGCTTCTCATGCTATCTGAACCCAGCCAATGAATTAAGCGTTCCTTCTTAAAGCAAAGTATTTCCTAGAGCTTGCTTCTGTGCTCTAGATTTTTTAGAATATCTATGTGATTTTGTTGCCAGTTTTAATAATTCCTACCCACAAGGAAATGGGAGAAAATTTGTAAACCAAATGTATTTTATTCATGGCCTTAATGTTTTTATATGCTAGAAAGTATAGTGAAATAGTTTAAAGTGTAGGATGAATGTCAGCAGCTACTTAAAGGATTGTGTGCCACTCTTGTTAATGTATATTTACATTTACCTCATGATGTTCTCACAACATGCATAGCCTTGCTCCTTTTTCAGGGTACTGGCTTTTGCTGAAGGCAGTGGAAAAATGTATAGAGTCACATGTAATGACATGAGAAGTGGGAACATGACACCAGGATGCCATTTTTGCAGCATCTGCTGGAGCACGGCCACCTTCTGTATATTCAGTATTAGACTTCCGTTCCTTGTGAAGGAGTGGTGGGCAAACAATAAATTCAGGCAGCTGCTTGAAATGTTTAGGGACAAATAAACTTCATGGTCCCAGGGCCCTAGAATGTTGTTCTGTGAGTCTGGCTTCTGGCCACCCCTCTGCACTGCATTAGCAGCGGTGCTTAAAATTGTCAATGACGAAGACTTTTTAATATTTACCACTTTGCTTATAAGGCAATCATTTCTGACAAGCTAAGAACTTGCACGAAAGCCCAGTAGAAAACAGTTACTAATCCTCTTACATTTGTCACCCATATTGCTGGGGTCAAAGATGATGTCATTTTTCAATGGTTGCTTGCAGCAATAGGCTCTGGAATCACAAATATTATTAGCATAAGCCTTTCTTTTTAAAAACCGTCCTCAGTTTATGTGTAAGCACTTTCATGGTGTGAACTGTCAGAATTCCAGTGCGCCAAGAAAAATAAGTACTAATGCTAATAATCCTTTTAGCGTTATTAGCCATCTTAGATCCCATAAGCACTAATATTACAATCCCCAGTCAATAGCCTTACAAATTCATAGGAGATGTTATTTTTAGCACCTTTTAAAAGCATCATTTGTTTTAGGAAATGTTAATAATTACACATGTAGTAACACAATCCCTTGCCTTCTATCTATTCTCTCACTAGGAAAATGTCTGATTTCCCTGGCAGCCATTTTAGTGATCATCAGAGAACACAACACACCTGTGGGAATCTCCAGTGGCAATCATGAAACTCTCCTCCCCATGCCTAATAATAATATAAAATTATTATTATTAATATTAATAATAATAATATCTCACCACCACTCAGCCCCTGGAAAATGTTAGGGCACTCTTCCTTCTCTCTGTGTTGCACCTAGCCTTGCTCTTTCTCGCCTCTTCACCCCTTAGCCTTGCCCGCCCCCCCAGCTTCTGGCATGGCTATTTCCCTCCCCACTTAGTTAACCTGCCTCCTCCAAGCCTTGTTCTTTCTCTCACCACTACCTGTTTTCTTTGCTAGTTCCCTTTGCCTTCCAGCTACTGACTTTCTCTCCCCACATGACCTTAGCACTCCTTTGCCATGGCACTCACGATCCTCTGTGGGAGCCATCTTGAGGTGCCTACAGCAGTTTCTCAAATTTAATCTGTGCTCATGGATCCAAAAAGGTTGGGTACCACGGCTCTGTATTCAGTAATGTTTCAATAACTCAAAAACATGAAAGAAGTGGGAGAAAGTTACCTTTTGGCAAGTGGGTTGTTTTGGAGGCAGTGCTTAAGGGTATTGAATGTGGATTTAATCAATGTGCTAACAAACAAAGGGTAGTGAATGTGGATTTAATCAATGTGCTAACAAACAAACAAACAAACAAACAAACAATCACATAGAATATTAATAATTCTTCCCATGTTCTGATAGGTACTAGACCTGCTTTCCAAAAGGTCCTCATTAGACGTGTTAAAAGTGTACTCATTATAATAACAGTGCTTCAAAAGGCACCCACATAATCTTTGGAGTTAAAGAGTATAGATGGAAGAGCATTCCAGGCGAGCAAGACTGAGTTCAAGCCATGTTTTTCTCTTGAAACTCTAACTGGCAAGTGCCTGTCTTGGCTATCGGGGAATCCCAAACTCTGTTGTACTATCCCAGGAGGCTGAGGCTCTTTTTATAGTTCCACAGCTTTTCTAGCTCGATCTTAGCTGCAAATAACAAATTGGAAGCTCATGCTTTTTGGGGGAAGCTGAATAAGGCTACGAGAGTGCAATTCTATGGATATTTTGACAGAAAAAGTCCCACATCTTGCAGCATTTCCTAGCTAGCACAGAGGACTACGTCTTCTTCTGTTGTAGGGCATTTTCAGCTTAAACAGGCATAGGATTGCTCTCAAAATGGCCTAAGGCAGGAGCATAAAAGCCTGAGCCATGGCAGTGCTGATGCACATAACCTTGGCTATTATGTGGTTCCCAAGACTGCTGATCCACTACCATTCCCACCACATACGAGAGAACGTTCCTGTAGTTTTCCAACATGAAGACCTCCAGCAGAAATGCAGAGAGCGAAGTATTTATTTATTTAAAGTTTTCATATGCTGTCCCAATACTAAAAGTCTCTGGACAGCTTACAAAAACCCAAACACAAAGCAACCATATACAACAAACGACACACAATCTCTTTGTCCTTTAGTGAGACATTTGTTTTTTGTCTTGAACTGGATCCACACTTTGGAGGGTGTGCGGCAGTGGCAGTGTTACTCCTGCTGCTTTGCCGTTTAGTAATTGGGCTGTCTGTCTGTCCGTCTGAATATTATATACCTCCCCGTTCCCACAGGCTCTAGGCAATTTTTCTTGCTCTGTTCTCTCAGTGGCTTTGCATTCCATTGCATGAAAGACGGTATTTTCTGAACCCAGATATTCAATTTTTACAGTATGCTTAATATCAATACATTCCATTCTTTATCAAATCAGCAGAGCTCTTATGCTTTCTGATACTCCAATATACATTTAAACATGCTCGCACACATGCGCATGCACATGCACACTAGAAGCCCAATTATTAGCCAACACATATAGGAAAAAATTGAACTGACACCTGAAAGCAATTAAATATTCCTATTTCCTTGCAACTTAACATAAAACAAAAATAGCTGGAGAATTTTTCTTCATTTGTGGATTTCTGCAGCTTCTTACTATTTCAAATAAGGTTTTATTAGCAATACAATTTTATGGCTGGAACTACAAAGCTCTGTAAACAGGTTTTACTTGAAAAATGCTTACAAAATCAAATCCTTCGTTAGCATGACTCCTGAGGCTAGCTCGCTAATAAATTTCTTATGCCCTGCAGTATTTTTAACAGTTAACACATTACCGTGCTTATACAAGATCGATAGGAGAGTTAATTTACATCCAGTAAAGGTGGGAAAAGAGCCCCAAGTATTAATCTTTCTGGTCAAGTGCTAATTGCCACAGTCTTTAAGCATGTACCGTAGCAATGCATGTTAACACCAATACACTTAAGGGTCACAGGTGCTCCCTTTATATTTACCTCTGCTCTCCTCAATACGAGAGTTCAAAATAACAGCCAACTTACTGAAGACTGAAGCTTTACACAATCCTTTTCTCTATGTAACATATTTCCATCCAATTTTTAAACAACCGTATAACAGATGTGGGGGGGGGATGCAGTTATAGAAAAAAATGTGTTTGATTATAAAGATTTGTGAGGCAGCAAAAGTCGAATGCTGCAATACATTTGCTTTCTGACAGAAAGGGACTGATAGAACAGCACGAACTATGAAATCTTTTTGCTGGCCAGTTTTGCAGGTTCTTCGTAATGGCCCAGGCATAATTCAAGGTTCTGGTTATTCTAACTTATTCAGCTTGCAATGTCCCCTGGAGAGCACCCTTCTTGCTATGCAACATTTAGGATGTTTTGTGATATTGCTTGAGATCCATCACCTGCATGCTTAAAAAAAATACTGTGTGTTTATGTCAGGTCCAGCCCCCGCAAGGGCCTGAAGCAGAAGAAGAGAAGCTTAGGCTGAGCTGGCGGGTGCAAATCCTCCCCTTCAGGGGTTCCAATTTGGCCCTCCCATGTTTTCTAGCGGGTCCTTCCCCCCTTTTCAGGCTTTCCCCCTTTCCTCCAACCACCCATTTCACCTTTTGTGCAGTGTTTTCCCCCATTGTAAAAAATCAACATGAATCACCCAAGATTTATTTCCCAGCAGGAAAAGCTTTAAGTTACAAAGTGCTGGTGTATTTTTCTACTTTTTTTGTAGTTCTGGTGCTACTCACTTTGCACAGTACTGCAGAGCCAGTGTAAGTATTGGATGCAGGTGCGCTATGTTTCCAGTAGCAAATGTTGTCCCCATTAGGAAGTATGTTCTCACATTCTGCATCAGCTGAAGACAGCAAGGTTTCAGGGCGAGTCCACCTCTTGAAGTTCTTGTTAAGGTAGGTCACTCTTGAGAGGACTGAGCATTGGATGATGATGATGCTTACTGGCTTAGAGCCAGCTTGCCAAATTTTTATTAAATGAAATGGTGGCAGATCGTCATAGCTACTGTCACAAGTGCCCCAGCAATGAGATCTTGAAACACTGCAGGTATGAGGGAGTTAAAACTCCCTCTGGTCTCAGGGCCTGGTAGCCACCACCAGGTCTGCTTTGGCAGGATTCAACTTCTATGGGAGGGTCTCAGGGTCCTCTCATTTAAATGCACTGAAAGCACAGTGAGACCTGAATCTCCAAGGCCTGAGCTTTTTGGGGTTCTCTGTGTCACACCTCCAAGTTTGATCCAGCTACTTCCCATTCGTAAATGAGGGTTTCTTTGGTACCATCTTTCAAATAGGGGAAATGTGGATTTGGGGGCACCATTTTTAAGCACTTGCTCAAATGCACATGTTTCTTCCCTTCACATCCACTAAGAATAAATGTGCTGCTGCTTTTCTTTCTTTTTTGTCTTCTGTTCCTGAAAGCACAATTTTAAAGTGCAATTTTTTGTATTGGATGCATTTTGTAAATGCAATTGTGAGGGCAGGAACATGCAAGCTTCCCACAAAGTAGCCTTTGTATTTGGGGTGTGTTCTACCCCACAAAAAAAGTATCAAGAGTCTAACTGCACCCTGATAAAACATCACACACTTCCAAAGAGAAGCCGGGAAACTGTGTATTACCCAAGGCAAAGTATAGTACAGACCTTATTACATAGACAAGCAAAAACACTTTTCTCCTCTCTCTGTCTCTTCCCTCCTTCATCTTTCATCTTCATCAGGTCAATTCTGACCCAGAAAATGCCACTGGACTTGCAAAAGGACTCATTTGTTGCTCTAATTGTCATTCATCATGTTTTACATTTCTTCCACCTTAACACAAATAGTGTAGTACTGCATGGATTTTGGGGGAGGCAATGTCTGTACATAAGTCCACTAAAACATGCACACTAAATGGCAAATAGATTTATAATAATAGCAATAACAATAACTAAAGGGCAATGAGTTATTCTCTGCCTGTTTCTTGTGGGAGCTGACATTTGGTGGCCACAATGCAGTTCTTCAAAGAATGATTAACAGATACTGCTTATATCATGTGTGGGGAACTCATCAGAGTCTCAGGCAGACTTTCCCAGCACCAAACGACCCAAATCATGTGCTCAAGTTGGCTTTCCACAAGGGGACAACGTCTTGCCATGGGGAAGCATTGAAAGCTTCAGACTGTTTCAAGCACTGAAACTTGCCGTCTGACATGAAGCTCAGAAGGTGTAAATAAGCCCTTAAACCAGGAGAGGCAACTTGGGACCTTACAGATGTTCTTATGAAAAAAGAGACAATATCTTAAATAATAGTAACTTGGGATATTAGAGATGATTTTACCATTTAATAAATGCAGGGAGTGGAAAATATATCAGCTACATTCTGCTGCTTTTGCTACTTGAATAAATAAATTTTGTCAACTGAAGTCTTCTCTGCCCGCAAGTCCCATAGAGAGTAAATTCCTCACTATGAATGAGCAATCTCACTGGTAAGTGGCAGAGCTGACAAGACTGAGAGAGAGACCAGGGAGATGCCAGCTTTGCAGCAGCAAGGAATTTAGGGGTTTAGGCATTTAGAATTGTGTGAAGCTAATTTTCTTTTTAGGTAGTATGTACATGTACCTGGGAAAGGGCTGGCCCTACCACCTGGTAGCAGGTGCTCTGCACGCCAGCTCTTTCTGTGCCACCCAGCCTATGCAGCAACCCCATAGTTGGCCTGCTGCTCTCAGATGTGGTAGAAAATGCCAAGCTATCCAAAATGTTGAAGTAAGTTACAACAGCTGGTCTGCTTGGTACGTGGAATTGGACGGATGGAGGACTCTGTCTTGTCCTTCATCTCAAACAGCACAATATCTTGGACTGACTCTGATCACTGGAGAAAAGCAAAAGTTTCACTTCCGAAAAGCAGAGAACAGGTGATGGGTGTTGTAGTAGCAGGAAACACGTGTTCTGTTAAAGTATTGGCAAGAAATCTAGGAAACATAAAAGAAGTCGATCCAGAAAAGGAAGAAGGGAGTTAAGAACGATCATTTTTTCAATTATGAGGATTCATAGAAGCTACATACGAACAAAATCTATGTATACCTGTTCTTGATATCACGCCATTCGAGAGATTTCAATGGTGTCTACCATGCTATCCCTATGCCACCAAGTACTCTCACAAGAAGCTGAGGTGTTGAAATGCTGGGACAATATAGAAGGTAGGGGATGGACAGCTCATGCCATGAATGGCCTTTTTCCTGCTTCTTCAGGTTCCCAATCACATGTGCAAGTGAACCTAAGTAGACTGCCCTTCAAAGCTTGCCAGTTCAACACAGCAAGGTCAGAGCTGCAGCGCAGGGTAGCCGGGTGTACTTTTCATGTTTCCAGGCAAACAAACAGGGCTTTTGTGTGCACAAAATGGATGTCTTACGAATTCCGTCCTGCAGGAGCTTCATGCTGGCACCGTCCTGAGTTTCTCAGTCTCAACCCAGCCCAAAGCCTTGCCAACACAGTTAGGAAATTACTATAATTAAAGGAGGAAAGTTGCCTGAGCAAGCTATTATGCAACATAAGATCCCTGTTGCAGTCAGAGACGACCCAGGTTCTTCGAATGGCGCCTACTGTGCTTGTTTGGTGGGGCAGGACAAGATTTCGGGGCAGGACATCTTGTGATTTCAGCATACCTTAAGTGGATTTGTATGCTTGTAGTTTTCTTGTTGTGTAGAAGGAAAAAGTGGCCATAAAAGATCACTGCAACATTGTCTTTAAAACTCAGCTGCTTCCCCTCAAGGGGCTGCAGGGCAAATGCCAGGTGTGCTGCATTATCTGATAACCATCTTTTCCCCTCAGAAGCCTGGTTAATTTGGTTTTGTTTACGATCTGAACATACTTGCACAACATAGGTACATCTTAGCACAGAAATGTCATCACCCCACTCCCCCACATGTTTTGTCAAGAGGGGATTGTCTCATAAAAGATAAAAGCAGGCCTCCTCGCAGTCAAAGATGTCCTTGAGGATGAATAGGATAGAACTTGTCTTTATTGCGTGTATGCAAATGACCAAGCAGAAGATAAATTGCATAAAGAGACCAATTAAAGTGAAGTTGAAGTTGGCAGCCCTGGGCTGCATAGGACGGATTGCATTCAGAACGAGGGTGGCCATTCTGAAAGACCCCTAGTCAAAGCATGGTGGAACTGGGCAAGGGCCAGAAGGGGTGGGCCACTTCACCTGGGGAGGTCAAGAGTAGGGCTATTGAACATAATCAGATGTGGACTTTGAGCCAGATCTAATGCAAACAAGCCAGCCACAAACAATGCATGATAGCAGTCATGGGAGAGAAGTGCATTCCTTCATCAAAGCAAAGCAAATATCTGAGTAAAAACCCCATTCCAGGGATACAAAAAAGAAAGCAAGAGAGAGAGAGAAAGAGAGAGAGAGAGAGAAGCCTTTCATCTTATTGGGACTAAAAGAGAACTATGTTCTGTCATGTCTAGAGGAAAATGTGAAAGGCTGCCGTATCGGCATTGTTTTCCATTTGGCAGTATAATAGCAAACACACAGTAATGTCACTTAATAGTAGGACAACAGCAAGAATTTTCTTCATTTTGTTCAGGATACAAGTGTGTTGCAAAATCCATAGCAAGAAATAACAGTATGGATAATAACTAGACCTAAAAGCCCAACATGTGCAATTCAAGAATTAAGAACATCAGTTTTTTGATGTACAATATTTTGGCTTATGTATGACCATGATATCATTTGAGTCTACTATTAGGCCTCCATTCAGATGTGAGACTTTTTTTGTCTAGTAGCTTATTTGGGGGAAGAAAAGGTGGGGAAAAGGTGAAAAATATTTCATATTCTGAGTAAGCATTTGTTTTTATACATTATGTTTATATGCCACTGGTTTGTTTATTTGTTACATTTATTTATCATATTTTCATAGAAGCATATATTCATAGAATAGTAGCGTTGGAAGGGGCCAGGAAGGCCACTGGGTCCAACCCCTGCTGTTGCAGGACACCAAGTTACACCATCCCGCTCAGGTGGCTGTCCAGTTTCTTTTCAAATGCCTCTAGTACGGGTCGAGCCCACCACCTCTCTAGGCAGCTGGTTCCACTGTCATATAGCTCTCACAGCAGGGAAGCTTTTCTTGATATCTAGCCTGAGTTTGGTTGTCACATCTTAAACTGATTATTCCATGTCCAATTCAGGTTGCGACAACCCACCTTTTTTTTTCCTTTTCAAAGAACCCAGGTTGGTTTACAGGGTCAGCCCCTCTTCAGTTTATCCTCACGACAGCAAACCTGTGAGGCAGGTGAGTCTGAGGGCCCGTGGCTAGCCCGAATCTGCCAGTGAATGTTGCACCCAGTTCCAGTCCAACACTCCAACCCTAGGCCAGCCCGGCTCTGAGACACTTTCAGATAGACTCTGAGCAAAGAAGAAGCTGAAAGTCTTTACCACGCCAAAGGAAATGCACAGTAAAATTGAAACTGTCCTTCTCCTGAGCACCACTCCCATACTGAAGTCGAACCTGAAACCCTGAGTGGTATTTTGTTGTTGTAAAATATCTCAGTGCAAATCAAGCATGACCGACCTGTGATTAAGTAGTGCTTCTCTTTTCATACTGGGGAACTTATTTATTTATTCATTTAAAGCATTTATATACCATTTGATTAGCAGAATGCTCTCAAAATGGTTTATAAAAGGTAGAAAATATAATAAAATTTGTGCTTAGCCTGGGTTTTGCTGACCATCATTAAAAAAAAAAAAAAAAAAAAAACTCTAAAAGCAGCTGAATGATAATCACCCCTGTCCAAAGCTGTGAACCTCTCCTTGCCAACTGGCTTAAAGTTTAACCCTTGTACTTCACGGAGAGGATTGTCATAGTTAAATTGGCATCCCTTCACTGTATCCTCCTCACTTGTTGCCTGCCTCGTTTTCTCTATTCCCTGTCATTGGCAATCACATCAGTGCCTCACGAGGTGTCCCGACATTTTTAATAAAATACACTCCTCATCTATGTTATTGAAACACATTCCATTTTGCAGTCGTGGCTTGTGTCACCAAATACTAACATTTTTTGTCTATACGTGAACATGGCTTTACACAGAGAGATGGAAATTATTAATGTGGCATCATTTGAATCTCACTGGATGGGTAATTACCAGCATGAAGTAAATTAAGCAAGGACATGCTGTATCTAATGAGTTCTTGTACAGCAGTTCTGTGGCTCAGACACTTGCAGGTGGAAGAAAACACTGGGCTTATTTGACTTAATGCATCACAGTGCCATCTCTTTGCTTCAACCAACGGCCATCAAAAATAATCAAAATGTACCATCCCATAGTTCAAAATTTCCACAGTATCTTTAAGTAAATAGTCTTTTAAGTACAGCAGAGCCTTTATTTATTTATTTATTTATTTATTTATTTATTTATTGTTTTGGTACTGCCTAAAATATTAGTATTTTTATCTAGCTTGTTGTACTGTGACAAATTTCTGTCCATGTTAGGAGAGCTGTACAAGTGCCACAAAGTGTGACAGACACTATCACATTTCTATAGAAACAAAAATACTTGCATGTCTTTTTTAAAAAGAACTATACAAAACTGTATAGTATTTTCCTCTGGCAGTTCTCAGACTGTGTAAAAAAGGCAGCGCTGTTCATACCCTACAATTTCTGAAGTGCTGATCTGTAACAGTGATCCATTCTCAATATCTCCCAGCTTCTATTGTGGTGCGCTTGGTCGTCTATTAAGTGTAAACAGCTTGTTGCCCAGCTTGTAGTTGCCAACATCCTGCTATGAAACCTTAGGAGGTAGTTACTATTGGGCTCAGAAGGTATGTGGGAAAAACAGAGATTCTCAGTTTGATAACTGATCCAGACCAGACAGCTCTGTGGGTGACCTAAAGCAGAAAACTGGACAAGGCAAATACGATGCTTCAAAGGTTTATGAGGACTAGGGTCAAAGGGTAAAACATCCATTGGGAGAAACGCAACCAGAGCATGCTCAGAAGGCGAGAACTACTGCTCCAGTGTGGAAAGCACCGTCTTATGCCAACTCACTCATTGCTTTTGATCAATGGATAAGCTGCGACTTCACGGATCTCTATTATTTGGTATATTCTGTGGCAGCACAAGTTCCAAAAGTGTATATTCCATGGATTCATGAGCTTCCACCTTGTACTTTACATTGTTCACATGAAGGAACAACTTCTGTGGCTTGCACTGTGCGTGTCTGGGCACCTTTCCTCCAGGCCAGGGTCAGCAGCCAGCAGTCAGCTGGGAGCCAAAAGGGAGTGGTGCTAGGTTCGAAGTGGGGCTGGCCAGATCAAAGAGGAAAGCCTGCTCAGAAGTATGCGGGGCTGAGCAGCTCAGTAGTGCTTGCAGAAGCCAAGCAGGGTTGGTGAAGCCTTGGACTTCTTACCCAGGATCAGCACCAGGAGAGGTGAGTCTGTTGGCTCGCCAGGCCATGCTATAAGCCTCCAGTAGCTTGGCAACGTGTCAGACATCCTCCCTGTCACAATCTCTACTCCCGGCCTCAGAGCTGCCCTGCAGTCGCCATCATGGCCAGTCGGATCAAGGACCTCCTGCAGGAGTCCCTGTTGCTGCTCTAGCAGACTTGGCGTTGTCCAAGAATGCCGTGAGAAGAGGGGGCATAAGGGACACCTGCAGTGTCAGGGGTGGTAAAAGCTGCAGAGCTGCTGGCAGAGGGGAAGGGCTGTGGTGAGGGGAGGACTTCTGGGTGGGGTCTTGGTGGCAGCAGGGCTTGCAGCAACAACTTGAGTAGAGGAGACATCAATGAGCCGCCGTTCAGGGGCGTGTGTGGCCCCTGGCCATACATTCTCCACCCTGGCTTATTTCCCCTCAGATTTATTGCTTTTGGCCAATGGCCTTGGCATAAACATTAATACAGACACCGTGAAATACCCAGATAGACACAATATATATATAAAACTAGTACATGACACTTAAACATATAAAAATCAATCATGAATCCATATCTAATACAATGCATTCAATTATAGTTAACTATGACGATCTCAGTTGGTAGCTACCTCTGCTAGATACTGCTTTCTCTCTTCACTGCAATGGCAAAAAGAGCGGCATGCCATGTCACATTTTTATCCATGTCTACAAGCAGATAAAAAACAGTATCCAGAGGACTTTGATCAAAGAGGTATTCAATTAAGCAGGGCACAAACCGTTCCCTTGGATTCCTGTATCAAGGACAGCAGAAAACATAATGAATAAGATATTCTGGTTCAGGACAACCATCAGTACTTCAATTCGTGTATGCTCATTTACTGAGACATCTATGTGCCTCCTAGCTCTTAAAGCAGTATCTATTATATTTAATTATACCTCTGTAAAGGCTTCCTGGAATTTTACAGATGTTAGTACACAATTTTTAATAGGTACTCCATTGGTCAATTTAATGAAACATTTTTATCTCCTCTACTGTTATCCATCAGTTGCACCTTGAACCAGTAACATAACCTTCTCTTATCTCTTTGACTCTCCATACCGAACGTCGAAACATACAGGTCTAAGCTAACCACAGCAGATAATAATATATCCTTAGGCAGACTCATCAAAATTTCTAAGAAATAATTCTGGGTGGGTTCCAGACCCGAAACCTTCAAGTTCTGCTTCATATACAGTACGAATGATTGTTTTGACTTTATAAACAGATAAAGCTGTGTTTATCAAGTTTCCACTTTTAGGGACTTTTAGAAAGTTTCAGAATGGCTTTGGGTGATCTAAAGGGTTACAATGTAATATGTGAAAATTATACATTTGATGAAACTGTTTCTGAGTAGACCAATCTAAATGTTTCACTTATTTTCTAGTATGTTTATCCAAATACTAAACATGCTTTTTTAGGATACTTCCCAAACACAACAGCCTATGTCTTATTCTAATTTATAGACATTTCCTCTGCAGTATAAATGAAACTTCACAAGAAGCCATCTAAATCCTACCTGTGTTCTAGATAAAAGTACTAAATCATCAGCATACATTAATAAGGCAAGTTTTGGATCCAAAATTGAAGCAGGGACAAAGAACAGATTATCCATTTCCTTAACCATAATCCATTGTTGAAGGAATAGTTAAATAGGCTGCTAAAAAAGCATGACTTCAGCAAAACGTATTATTTTAGGGGCAGATGGCCAGCCAAATCAATGTTAACCTGTACCAATTTATCAGTATATAGAGTTTTAACTGGAAGCAGTAAGACAATTTAATTTTGTTTCAATTTTTGCCATAATAGGTATCTAGGATGGTGTCAAATGCTGACTTCAGATCAACAAAAGCAACATTCACTTCATCTTGTGACAACAAAAAATTCAACAAAAAACACAGATGCTCTTACCTCTTTGAAAACTAGCTTGTACTTCAGCTATCACTTGCTCCTAGATATTTTTGCTACGATTGCAAGATAATGTCATGTGCAAAAAATGCCATTAATTATCTCTCTGCCTCCCCTGCCTTCCAGTCTCCATTTTGTGATCTTGAGTGCCACTATGGGTTCTTCCAGGCAAAAGCATTGCTAATCAGAAGACTCTTCCACATTGTCCTCCTTAACTGGTTTTCTGAACAGATAGAGAAAAGTCCGAAAAAACATAGGGAGAAGCCCAGGAGAGGGAGAAGCACAGTGGAAGGCCCCACTGCCTGGTTGCCCCCCTCCCTGGCCCGCTCCCTGGTTGAATGCAAAAGAACCATTGCATGATGAAAAGCTGGGGAGGAAAGAGCTCTGTTTTTTTCACTATGTGGAAAATTAGGATAATACTGGTGATATTTCCCTCTCATGCATGTTGTACCACTGCATGTTGTGAAGAAAAAATGAGTCAGGTTGCAAACTAGTACTGCATTTTCATTAATCAGCAACAGGTCATCAGGAGGGTACCTTTGAAAACATTATACCTAAAAATTAACTTCATTTAAAGAATTATCTACTTCATTTGACTTAAACACACAGAGTACTCAGATAAGGTATTTCTCCAACAGCTCTTTTCCTGACTTTATTTTCTCCATTGGAAAAACCCTGCTGAGTCCCTGCAGCCCCAACCAGCAGCCCACGAGGATTTAGGTACAACGGCACCTTCTGCCATGTTTCCCAGCAACTGGTTAGAAATACTGCTTTGGATACTGGAGGCAGCATGTGGACATTTGCACCAGTACTCACTGATAGCCCTCGCACTGCCCGAATTCAAAGCCAACCAAACTGGTGATCATCCCTACATCTTGTGATGACTAATTTCATAGTTGAACTATGGACTGTGTGAAGAAGTACTTCCTGCATGTGTCCTGAAACTCCCACCAATCAGCTTCGTGGGATAACCCCAGGTCCTTGCATCGTTCAGGAGACAGAAAGATGCCTCCATATCCATACATGCCTGTACCTGAGCTTTGCTTTTCATAATATTGTTTGCTATTCAGATTCGCAAAGCCTGAAATGTATCTTTTTTGTTTATTAGAACCAAATATTTTAAGTTGAGGGTTGCAAATATACATCTTTCTTTTTCTCAACAGAAAGTGTAATGGCAGTATAAAGCTATTTTAGGGATAATCTTCTGGCTGAAACAGTATACCCTGAACTCCAAGAGCAAAATACACAAGGAAAGGCCTTCTTAAACCAACATATTGCATCTTCTATTCCTCATAGGAAAAGGAAATTGTAGGTGCACCATAGTCTTTCAAGTTCTCTAACACTGTCTTAAAGACATTGTTACTGGGGAGATTAGTTCCTCTTAATACATTTTATCTTCAAAAATATGCCAGCAAAATTGTTCCTTGGAAAGCTTGAAGCTTGGTGGTAAATGCTTCTTTTCCCTTCCGGTGATTCATCATCGGCATCTTCAAATAGCAGGCACTGTTAATGTCTACAAAACTAAGCCAAGTAAAAGCTTCCTACTGTTTCTTCGTTAATGTGTGCTTTATAATGAGTTGCAGTCTCTCACTTCGCATGCTTGAATATTTAAGGGGGAGCAGGTTCAGAAAGCTCTTTAAAGAGATCTTTAACTCTGTTATCAACTGGATGGGAAACATGAATGCGTACAGTTAAGTTACTTAATAGGTGCTTTGCTGAATCAGTAGCTGTAACTTGGCCATTTTCCTAATCCACTCTAAGCCTTAAACTTTTTTGAGGATGGAAGAACTCCCCGCCCCACCCCCAAATGTTCTCTTTGGAATAAGCTTACTTTGCTCTACTGCCTCGACACTCTGACTTCTAGGAACCCATCTAGGACGTCTAGGAGCTTCCTTGGCATGCCAACAATCTCTTGTTAACACCAACCCATTTTTGTTCTTGATTAGCCAGGTGGCAATGGAGGAATGGAATGGAAGCCCCATAATTATTCAGCATGGTGTGCAGACCATTTCTGAGGATGGTACCATTCTGTCTATTGAGAATCTGTGTGTCAGATGACAATGTCCTATTTTATTTTTAAATCCATTCTTTTCTCTTGAAGAGCCTCTAACAGAAAATATTCTGGGTGCTTCTCTACCGATAAACAAGACAGTTAAGGCATTTGCAATTATTTCTATTACTTCTTACTATAATTCGAAGAATCACTTCAGAGTTACACTGAATTTCTTCAGCTACAGTTGCATAAGCATATTCCAAGTCTGTTGTATGCAATTAATTTGTGGGTACCCTTTTAGACACCCACTAACAAAAGAGTCATCTGCTCGTTCCAGATTCCCAGGTGTTCATAGGTCACTTTCAGCAAGTTCTGTGGATGATCTATTTCTACAAATCATTCCTATGCAACATTCCCCCCACGTGTACTTGTGGTGATTATGCTAAAAGAAAAACAAGGGCAGCTCAATTCTACGTATGAGCAGCTGCTTGACTGGCACATCACTGCCAGTCAGAGCTGGCTGAAGGTCTCTAAGGTCTCAAGGAGATGTCTCGTCAAACCTGCTCCCTTAGACCTTTCCAAAGTGGTGTGCTGGGGGATGAATATGAGGATTCGGGCAGAAAAAGCACTTCTCAGACCATCAAGCTATGCAGTCTCTGTGGCTTGCAGGAAACTGCTCTCAAGGCCCAGCCAGACAGATGTTAAACCTTATGGAAATTCTTATAAACAGACTTCTCTCAGCCTTGACAGAGGACACAAACTGGAATTTGGAACCAGTAGTGTACAACTTGAAACAACAGAGCAACTTCTTAAATGACCTAAATCAAGCATAAACACTAGACTAGTCTGAAAGGTTTTGGAATATGGGGGAGAAAGTCACATTCTGTGGAAGTATGATCCTGCCATTCGATCTGTCGCTGGAATTTTCAAAACATGACACTCCTTGAATGTAATATACTTTGATGATAAACTAGATTAACTTTCTCCAGTACAAGTGAAAGGCCACCTGTTGCCAGAATGCCCATATTCCTCGTTGGCTGTCTTGTAGCTGTCATCACTTCAATGCAATCTGCGCCCAACATGCTGGAATATAATGAATATGTCAGGAGTTGGAGGTCAGCCATCCAAGTACATGAAAACTTGGCTTGCATACAGTGTCAGCATGGAGGCCTCGCCTATCATCTTGTGCAAAGGATTTCTGCACCACTTGATTTGTTTGCACAGGGTTTGTTTTTGTTGGATGGGAGTACATTTACTGAGAGGCTTTTTGACAGCCCATCCAAACATTTGCAATTTGGAACATGGTGCTTCCTCTTTTGAGCCTCTTAACTAATGGGCGGTGTGAAAATCCCACTGCTGCTGATTGTACTTTGGGTTTATTGTTATTATATTATTATGGAAAAGGTTCAAATGAGGCTTGAGTGTTTACACAGGGTAGAATAATCTGTCAGTGTAGCAGGGCTTTTTAATGCAACTCAACCAAGACGTGCACCCTTTCTTTGGCTCTGTGCATTTACGGGGGATTTTTATTTTTGATAGAGCCTAGTTGATCTTTGGAACTCATTGCTATGGAATGTGGGTAGACAAGCACATGAAAAAGAGACATGCCAACAGCTGCTGTAAGTCATCTTGAGTCTTTTCTGAGTAAGGCATCTAGATAATTGTCATGGTGGTGGTCATAGTCATCATCATTTTAAATACATTTCTACCAACCCAGTCAGCCAGTGCTAGCTTCAGGTTCTTGAGGACCCTTGGGCACCGCTTCCTCATTGGCTGCTCTCCTTCAATAAGCCTGCTCTCTCATCACCCATGTCACCTGTGGCTGTTTTTCCTCATCATCTTTCTTAATGCTAGTGCTCACTTGCTTGGTAGGCAAAGATCCAGTGAGCCAGTAGCTGGGTGCATCTATTGCTTCTCCTGCTCGCCACTGCCACTGTCTGGGCCAGGCTGAGAAGCAGATGAACAAGCAGGCTGCAATGGCGAGAGGAGCGGCGACTCCTCAGTGGGGTCCTACCATGGAATTGGCAGGTACTTGAACGTGCCTGTCCTTGACACCAGCCCTGCATATGGTTCCAGGGTTGCAACCGTCCTCCCTGGAATCTGGCCCTCTTCTGTTCACCAGACTTCTTCTCATGCTTGGCCCTTGATCAGGAAGTGAGCGACGCTGAAAGGAAGTGTGCAAGTTGCGCAACCAGCGGCCTTCTGCAGCAAGTGCAGTGCAAACCAAGGCTGTAAGTCACATGCCTGGAAAAGGGACACTGCTGTGAACTCACCAAGAAGTCAGATTCGTGATGATCAGAAAGGGGGTTCCCTTCTGAGGAGCTGAGCCCAGGGAATATGACACATTCTTACTCCCAAAATGGATTCTTCACACATCCCTATATGGCACTACTGAAAATATTTCTGACAAACTGAGAAGCTGCACTCAAAACAGGAAGTATGTGCCAGTCCATTGTTAGATGCAGTACCCAGAATGGTCATCTTATTCTGTCCCGGAGTTAGGGGGAAAGAAAAACCCAACATCCAAACTCCTTCCACATGGTCCAGCCTCTAACTAGAGCATTTTAATTGTTCTCTTCTTGGCTCAGCACACCTCACTGTTTTCCTCTACCCCTGTTTCATTCCACATCTTGTCTTTTAAATTAAAGATGGGGAGGGAGGGACTTGGCCAGCAGCAGCAGTGGTAGCGGCGGCAGCAGCAAAACAACCCTCTTCTCTAAAGTTCTACTTGCCATTACCTGCCTATGGAAAAGGGCCCACAATTCATTGCCAGAGCGCAGGCTGTGCGTATGGAACCAACCAGGTTCCATCTCTGGCTTCCCAATTAATGGGCCAGGTGCCAGGGAAAAGTCTCTGTCAGAGACCTTTAGGCACTCATTGTCAGTAGGAGTAGACAGAACTGGCTAGGGTGGGAAAAGGCAGCTTCTGACATTTGTGCTCTCTCTCTCTCTCTCTCTCTCTCTCTCTCTCTCTCTCTCTCTCTCTCTCTCTCTCTCTCTCTCTCTCTCTCATCTTTTTAGTATTAGTTCTAAGTGCTTCCCTTCCCCACTCTGGCCCTGGAAGACACTGCGGTGCACATTGCCTAATTAAAGGGGCTGTCAGCTTGTCTCTCTCTAAGAACATCTCTCATATTCTCCATCCCTTAATTGTGTTGTGTACATTCCAGTGCTGGAGAGGGGAGTTGCAGAGCTCAGAGTTCTCTGCTGACGTTGTCTCCCGAATTTATCTAACACGAGGAGACTGTGGTTGGCTTGGAACATCCCACGCGGCAGAGAGGACAAGTGCACACTACTCATTCTCTGAGGCCACAATCCCCACGCAGCATTAGGTACGCTTAAACCCAAATTCATGGAAAAGAGAGCTGCCAGTGGGTGTGAATAACCACAATGGTCAGGGAAAACATCTGCTTGCTTAGAGCTTCCCAAAATATTAGTCAGCTGGCAGTGATCACCAGATTCCGGAGTGTTGTAAGAGTGCCGTTTCCAAGATCAGGCTTCCCCTTTCCTAGGGCTTTTCCAGACAAGGGTTTTCTGCCACTAAGAACACACTTGGCTAACCCAGGCATTCTCCGCATTAGCACATATGCTGCGACAGGAACGAAAGGTCTTCACCCCAGCTAGAATATTGCATCATCGAGCTGCGAGGGTTTTTTTTTTGCAGAAGAGATTAAATGACAGATCTTGGACACTTGCAGCACTGAAGAAAAAGTGGGGAAGTGAAGTCTAAGCAAACAAAGCTTTCAGCTCAGTTTCAGTTTCTCATAACAACAGCAAACCCCGGCAGCAACTTTGGGTTGGATCCAGACTTAGTCATACTTCAGGCTGATCCATGGAAGTCAGTAGGAATTATTCCTAAGTTCAGTCCCATTTATTTATGTGAAAAATTCAGTCCCTTGCCTTCGATCGGTCAGCAATATAGTTCCTTTTCATCTCTGGGAATCTTCCTCCTTCTGTAGCTGCTTTCTCTTTCTTTGATCAGGTACACGAGTCTGCTCCCACCTGAGCAGGGACATCACTGAGAAAAAGGATGGCATCTCAGGTTTTTCCATGTGCATACAAAACAAAATAGGAGACATTGTAAGCGCCACTGAAAATGCACACAGCTGTGATGAAACTAAAGTGTGAATCCGACTACAATAACAAAAGCTGCTTTAGGAATTAGAACCACAAAACCATCCCATTTCAGAGGCAGGAGGGAAAATCAGCACCTGGCCTGAAGCTGGAGTATTTTTTCTCAGATTAGCAGAGCGCCCTGCAGATTGGCATCAGATCCAGCTTTGAATGGTACCTAATAGTTTCAAATGAATTGCCTTTCTTTAGGAATGAGTCTTACAGCTTCCCGTGCACAGTTTGCCTTAGTGCCATTCAAGCAGCCTTAACAATAAATGTATTTATTATTTGTTGTATCCCAGTTGTTCTTGAAAGAGCTCTTATCTCACAGACTTATCCCATTTTATTCTCAAAATAGGTGTGAAGTAGATCAGGCTGATAGTGACTTGACAAATGACATTTAGTGACTCTCATGGATGAGCCGAGGTTTGAATCCATTCTATTCTAGTCCAAGTCTAATGCTACAACTGTGTTTGGATGCCACACTAAATTATGGTTTGGTAAGACATGCTTCTTGAGGGTTGATTGCTCCAACTGCTGCCCTCTCCTGGTGCAGCTAGAAAGTCTGGTTAACATCAGCTTGCCCTGTCATAGAAACCCAGAACTGTGGTTAATCTCAGCTATGGTTTGAAGATGGTTTGCTTTGAAATGATACTTAAGAGTAATCACAGTTTGCTGAGTACAAATGACACAGCTTGCTGTAGTTTCTGATTCCCTATGGACATGCCAGAAGAAGAGAAGGAGAGGAGCAAGCATGTGAAGCTGGGAATGTGGTGGATATCTCATTTACCTCTCACAGAATAGTAGTTGAAACACAGCTTAGAACTCCACAATGGCTCATGGACATGACTATGCTTGGTCACTTTTCTTCAGTTTTATATGTTTTATCTTATGACAGGAAAGATAAAGAATCTGTTATATCTGTAATGTATACTATGCTGATTTCTGAATTCAGTTCCAGCCCTTTGGACTATGATTAGGTTAGGTTATAAAATTGGGGGAAATAGTTCAAAATTATCTTTAATGAATTGGTCAGGATTAAGATTATATTTGTGACAATCTGAAATAAAATTAAACTATAAATAGTTTGGAGAAGCAAAGGCCTCTTGGGAATATGCCACAGATGGGATCACAAAGACTTGGACACAAGTCTTATCTAAATCTAGCAGTGAAATAGAACGTATCTGGGTCTAGAAATTAATAATGGAATTGAATTCTGGTTAATTAGCTTGGGAAAGATGCTGTTGCTCAGATGGAAGATTATAATAATAATTCCTTCCCTTGGGTAAGAAAGGAGGAATTTGCTTTATGAACATTTAGAAAACCAAGTTGAAACTGTGTGACTCCGAGGCCCCCTCAAACAGCTGTAAAATTAATCTGTACAATAAATGCACACACATTTACTGTGTATGTGTTTAGCAGTATATGCTGGTTAGAAGTAGTTTCTAATGATTCAAACAAGGTAGAAGGAATGTTAAAGTGACCTAACCAAGCAAGTGTCCACCCATTTAGCATTTTCCTCTTGGTAAATTACTGATTCTTTGTGAAAGACTCCACATGATCAGCCCTCATGTATGTAATGAATGATTTAGATATTATCCCAGCTATAGGGCTCCTCACAAAATGGCTTCCACAAGATTAGGCTTATATCAGGCCCCAAGGGATAGGTTAGACCTATTGAGCTAAATGGATACCTAGGTGCTCCTGTGATCCAAAATACAGGTAGTCCCCAGGTTAAGAATGAGTTCCATTTCTGAGAACATCCTTAAGTCAAATTTGTAAGTCGGATCACATGAGTGAGCCAAATGCTTGTCTTTATATATATATTACCTTTCTATGCATGTATAACACTTTAGAAACACTTCCATATTCACTAAAACATCTTAAACAAAATACAGCAGTGTAATAATGATAATACCACAGTGATCATAAAATAATAAAGATGCTGTCTCACCTTGGTTCCATCGCTTTATTATTTCCACATTAGCTTCCATTGTGATTGTTTTCTTTTTAATCGATGCATCACCTGCTCTTGCATCAGCTTCACACTTTGAAGGATGCTTACAAGGGCAAATGCTGCAGAAAAACCAAAGGGGAATTACATGCCCTTTATGTGCCCCAAAACACACTGGCCTGGGTACACCTGTTGATGCCATGGAATAAAAAGTCATGAATACTGTATCTCTAGGGAACTGAGAGATACATCCCCAAATCCATTGTGTAGTTCACTACAGAGAGCCATGACTATTGCTAGCAAAAAGCCACTAGTGAATCTCTCTTTCTAGCAAAAAGCCATGAATCTCTCTAGCAAAAAGCTGTGACTATCTCTAGGGAAGTATGTAGCCACTGACCATGTGTTGCCAAATGCATTGCATAGTTCCCTAAAGTTAATCATGGCTTTTCACAAGATACATTCATATAGACTTTATGGCAGTCTGCACATTCAGAAGTACAGATTGTTGGTAAATCGGACATCGGTAACCTGGGAAATACCTATAAGGTGGCTTATATAACCAACCAGAGAGGAAGAGAGAGTGAGTTTGACAGACAGAGCAGATTAGTGAGTGACCCTGCTGTCACGTGATCATGGTTTTGCAAGTACCTTTGATGTTTAGGAATAGTTAACCTGTCAATCTCAGCCTCACCCCCCCCCCCCCGTTTCTTTTGGGTTCCCAGTCTTGAGTTTGTTTTATCCTGTTTCCATACCACTTGGATTTTTTAAAGTGTGCATGAAAAGTTTTACACATTTTATCCATATTTATCCTAATTTATGTATGCTATTTTGTGTAATATATGCATTCTTGCAAGCAAATGCAATGCTTTTTGGTAGATTATTATCATAAATCTGTACATATTTGTGTCCATTTTCTCCTAATATACAAATCATTGTACATATTTTGAATCAGAAAATTTCGTCAGAATATTTAGAAAAGTGTGCCTCTCTAATGCTAACCTGCAGTTTAGTTCATGTGTTTGTTTGGCAAGTGCAAGTTAGGAGATTTTGCAATAAAATGGGGACTGAACACCCATTTCATTTTTATCTGTAGTTATGTGATAGTTCAATCCAAAGGCTCATGAAGATGCTTTTTTAAACACAAGTTTATTGCCTGCCCTTATTTCTGAAATTCTGGAAACATCTCTCTGAATATATTAGCAGATTCTTGGGAAACTACAAGTTAAGTTATGGATGACTACCATCATGCTTGAATACACATTGCAGGTCTTGCTTTGGAAATCTAGCTCACTAATTTGTTGTACAAACAACAGTGAGTCTAGTGGCAATTTGACAAATCTAACAAATATATTATGGCATCAGCTTTTTTGGACTAGAAGACCTTCTGGCTATTTAGTCCATTCAAGCTGATGTCATAATTAATTTGTTACAGTCACTTTAAAGACTTTGTAGGGTTTGCTTCAACAGACTAAAATGGCTACCCTTTGCAAATTAGTAATGCAAAATGAAAGCATGGCAGCAAAGAACTCTTTCTGGAACCATTTTTGATAAAATAAATAGTGTGCAGTCCCAACTTCCCTCTCATAAAGGCCATCTGAAATCATTATACATACAGTATGTTTCGTTGGCACACTTGCCATTCTGAATGGCCACTACAGGGAATATCAGCACCCTATTTGCCCCAGAAAATACTGATCTGAGGCTTTGGTCAAATGCAAATGAACATCCCTGCGCAAAACATGTCCCCTTGCTTTATCCTAATAGCTCATCCATAACTTTGAAGTAGTAAACTGTGTGAGACCAGATACTTTAATCTTATAAGACACCAAAGTCAGAGATGCCTTTTGACCTTCTATTAATATATTAAGAAGATTTATCTTCAAAGGAGAAATTGCCAGTCCCTGCCCGCCTGACCATGGCAGTCATGCTAACATTGTTTGATGCAGAACTAGCAT
Source organism: Varanus komodoensis (assembly GCF_004798865.1). Lineage (NCBI taxonomy): Eukaryota > Metazoa > Chordata > Lepidosauria > Squamata > Varanidae > Varanus > Varanus komodoensis. Next base: position 45,536,186 of record NW_025336087.1, on the reverse strand, counting down.
TCTAAATTATCTCACCTTCCTAATTGGGCAAATGACCCAAAAGTCTTTCCTCTTTACCATGAATACATTTTGAAAAAAGATAATTTCCTATAGAGTATCTCACTCCAGCCTAGCAAGATTTAAAAATTTCAGCACCAGCTCAGCATGACAACACCAATATAGAGCCATTTAGACAAGTTTGAATTGTTTTTATCTTAAAACCAAAACAGTTCCCTTTCCTCTTTATTGTTTTCTATTTCACTATGTGTAACCAGCAAAAATTGCTTTTCTGTATGCAAGTCCTCTGGATTGGTGTGATTCTGCAATGGCCTGGCATAGCTGCTTCTGAATGTTACTGAGCCAGTAATAGACTTTGTTCCAACAGAGATCCAGCAGTTATGGCAGCTTCTGCTCAGAAAAGACACATCGCTACATAGATTAAAGGATGCATTTGTGCCCAGAACACAACAAAGGCCAAGAGCTTCTTCCGAGGCTCAATTTCATTTCCTCTGTCCATTTCAGTGTCTCATTTTTCCAATATTCTCGAAGGTTGAGAATGTCTCTTAAGATGGGTATTGCATCTCATTCTACATGTTGAGATTGTTTTTAAAAGTTTGCTGGAATGCCATGTTGTGCACATTTCTTCTAATAGAAGCATATTTGCTGAATATACGCATCTTTTGTAAGCGATGTCACTAACGCAATATATTTTTAACATTATTTCCTCTCATACATGCACAGTTGTATGTATTTTTGACTGGAGAACTCCATTGCCAACATGGAAGAAGTGTGTTGACTCAGTTTTGGTTCACATAGTGCTTTGCAAACACAAACTTAAGTAAATGAACTTCCAAATGTACAATGAACGAATATCTCCACTATCCCTATCTCAGGCATCTTACAACAACCAGGTGCTTTTCTTCCTGGTGCCCCTGGAGATGTCCCTTCCCGCAAATATGACTTCTGCATGGATCCTGGTCTCAGCCGTACACTTTATCACAATACTGAGAGGAGTGTAACTGGGGACAGGAAGAACTGAAGTGTTCCACAGCCTGGCATCCCAGAATATCATGTGAATCTCACTGTCCGCATTCATGCTCACAAGGCCACTTTTCTTTGGGAATAAATCCATTTCCAGAAGACTGATGTCAGTTCTGGAGTTTGAGTTTTGCATGGAACATGAAAGACTCTGTGTAAAAGTGGTGGGTAAGCCTTCTCAGATGAACCGGTCCATGACAGTATGCCACAGGATCAACTTCACAGAACAGGGATTAGCAGATCTCAGTTTTGCACATTGCTGTCTGTATTTCTGCTGTTTGATAAAGGCTTGACAAAAATGAACAAAATCCAGTCACAGAATCTGCCAGTTTTACATATCTATGGGGGTAGGGTTGGAGGTGGGGAAGACAACACTCTGCTCTGCTAAATATTTAATATAGTAAAGAATGGTTGTGCAGCAGTTCAGTATGTATCAGGGAAAATGTCAGCTTCTACAAAAGCATATGTATTCATTTACAATACAAATGGGAAGGAAGAATTCTTTGCACTGCTCTCGTATTTTTATTAAAGGTTCTTGGAACGCTTTGTAAGCATCTATTAAGCGATGGAAGTAGGCGAAGTTTAGTTCAACGCCTGTATAACATAGCAATATGTAGGAGGGGATTTTCAATATGGCTAATTGGGATGAGCTCTTAGGAAAGGTATATAAGAGCTGAACACTGAAGCTGCTTCAAACCTTTTCAAAATTCCCTTCTTAGGGTGCATTTGGTCACTTGAAATTCTCCGCCACTTTATTGAAGCAACAGTAAGTGCAATTTCTGTGTTCACTAGAGGATTCACATTTTACCAAAAGCATTTTGAGGTTAAATCTGATTTTAGGTATTCCTGGAAGCAGTGCAGATTGCCTTGATGGAGCCAATATTAAGTGGGACAGTACAGATGGTTCCGGAAGGCCAGAAATAGTTAGCTGGAGCATCTTCATTAAGTGCTGTACCTTCCATATTCCATATACTTAATGCAGCAGAAAATGAGAGCAACAAAGGAGTTGGTGGTGATGGAAAATATTATAATGACATCTGTAGTAATTACAGCACATTGGTAGAACAGATACAGTATTTTTACCAGGGGAAATAAGTACTTGGAGGTAAGGAGTTCTGTTAAATCCTTTCTGTCCATGTTTCACAAATTGCGAGGTGTCTTTTCTTCCATGTTCCACTCATTGATGCACTCAGATTTTTTTTTTAAACCAGAATTTTGTTCTGCTTCTCCTAGTCCTTGTTTGCTCTAGCACAAATGAGATAATGTTCTAATTTAATGTGCACCACTAACATGGATTAGTGCAAATCCCACTCCCGCCCATCCAAAACTGGTCCACAAGTCTGTAGAATCTACATATCCTGGAAAAAGCTGCACCACTCTAGAATCCACCAGCAGGAGTCATAGACCTCTAATTTCACTTCACTTCACTGTGGATTTCTCTGGCATCCCTACTTGGAGGGTGCAATGGGAAAGGTTCAGAGATGCTGCACATCAGTGTCTTCAGACATAATCGCCAAATGCATGTAGGCCTTAACCTATGCAGAGGAGGTGGACATGGGCATCCCTACAAGCTTGACTCCCAAATCTACCAGCACCTCAACTGCGTTAAAAATCTGTGAGCAGTGAGCATGAAGATCCGAAGAGGGCTTCGGAATCAAGTCTGGGTGAATGTGCTTACATGGCTTGCCATGACCCAGAACTTTTTCTTTTTCAGGTTTTCTGATCGTGGGAGATGTAGGTCTGGTCACACTTAAAATCACTGGCTCCCGGAAGAGTGTGTTTGGGACTGCAATTTTAATATAAAACTTTCTTGAAATGTACCCTAAGCAAGTGAAAGTTTAATAGCACGACAACACAGTTGGAGCGCATGGCAGCACAAGCCCCAAGAGGTGCATCTTTAGCTGGGCTCCAAAATCCCTGACTACACTTAGGCTATGGGTGTTTTACATGAACAGAGGCAGAATATTTAAAGCTGATGAAAAGAGGCAAGACTTGTTAGAGAGAATTGATTGCTCTAGTTGCTAGTTTTCCATGTATCAACAAGGAAGGAAGACAAATCCCTTCGTGGACACTCAGGAAATAGCTACTTGACTAGGACAGCCAGCTCCATGACCCATGTCCAAATGCTTTCATTCAACAGAAGTTGCTTCCACATCTTCAGTAATCAATGTTGCAAAGGACAAAAGTTAAATGCACCGGGGATATTGGCAGCTTCATTCTCGTGTTGTTTAAAATGCATAAGCACTTGTCTGTCAGCTTGAGGAGCAAGAGGCTACTCTATCAGTCTGCTCTCCATTTTTTAAAGTTGCTCAGCAATCGCAGTTGCCAAATCAGCTAAATGGTCCAGATTCTATTAAAATGTCATCATTCCTAACTGCTACTCAACAAATCTGCCAAATAGGTTTACTCTTGCTATTATTATCTTCAACAGGACAGTGGTGCAATGGCATCATCACACATAATTTAGCAATTCTCCTGGCCTCCTTTTGCTTTGTTTGGAGGGATGCTCGATTCAGTGACCCAATACAATTCCTTGTCTATTTAGTTTAATTGTCCTTAGCAAATAGTGGGTCTGATTCTCGCAGATGCTGAATATCTTTTCACCACAGTTTTCTGAGCTTCCACTGGGATCTAGCAAACTAATCTAATATCTAATATAACCATTTCCTAAATCTACTACATATTGATTTTTGATTAGGTCATTCACTTCCGGGGCAATCATTTCTACAGACTCTGAAAGTGGGGAATTACTCCGACGTGCACATGCCATCTATGCTCTGTTCTGACACATGGGAACATTGCACACAGCAGCAATCTCAATCAGATGCACCATTCGAGTTGCAGGTTGCAGGTTTGACTAAAATTAGGAATATGTTATTTTAGAACCCATTGCTCAGACTTCAGTTTGGGGTTTATGAAAAGTTTGGATGTGAACTTTTGTAAAAAGTAGGATTTGGATGTGACGATACTGTGTGGATTGAAACTTCCTGTCCTCATATAAAGTCCATAGAGATGGCTCTACAGAGAGGAAGTGGTGTTGGTAAGGAGATGCTTTAACTCTGTAAAACATGGGAGTAGGTGGTTTGCCCCACATCTACAACTATGAACTTTTTGGGTTCTTTCATACTGATGGTCTGGGGTTTGACTTAAAATACTGTATCCACCCATTTGTGTGGGGTACCTACACATGACATCATCCAGTCAGTGTCTTCCGGTTTATTCCTCTCTTCTGTTGAGTCTTTTCTCAGACAGTAGGAAGTGCAACATTTTCTCCCTAAAAATGGAAGAGTAGTTGAATCTCTACCAGTGTTAAAGCCTTTAGCACAGTTCTGTCTTTTTAAAGGCTGAGGTGTTGATATGGACAGAGATTATTGGAAAAGCAAACTTACCACAACTCAGCACACATTCAGTGTAACTACCCTGGTGGGCTTTCTTTGATGGTTTATTTTTTGCTAAACTCAAGGCTGTTGGTCTTCCTCTTCTTCTACCTTTGACTTTCCCCAGCATGATCGTCTTCTCCAGTGAGTCTTGCCTCCTCATGATGTGTCCAAAGTATGACAGCTTCACTTTTGGTTCCAGGTGAAGTACTGTAAAACCTCAATTTTTAATTGTTATTAAGAAAGAAAAGAAAACCTTTTCTGATCCATGCCAAATGTGGGCTGACTGGAAACTTTTTTAAAAGTATTTTTTAAAATTAGTATTGTTGTACGATCATGGTATATCCCTATAACACAATCCTAATAGCATGCTATTTTAGTGCTATAACATACCATGATTAACATAATGTTAATTTTTTTAACAATGAAAAAGATCTGGGCCAGTCATCACCATCAAAGCAGTAATTCATTGGGTTGTTTATTCAGTTTGAAAAATTAATGTTATAGCTTTGCAGTGCTATACCTCTCTCTCTCTCTCTCTCTTAACCTAGTGAGAAAAGCATTTTAGCAGTTATTCAAAGATCTGAGAAAAACAGCCATGAAATGGTGCCTTCGACAAAGGTTACACAGAATGGGTGCTAAGCTTCAAGTGCGTTTCCCAGCTGTGGCAGCTGCATCATGCCCACTCGTGTGGCCTGGGCATGACACAGCGCTCTAGTGTGCCGAGTCCATTCTTGGTTCCCTTGTGGTACAAAATGGCGGAGTGTTTCAGAACGCCTGAAGAGCTGTGGGGTGGAAATCTCTCGTAAGGAAATTTTTACGGGACAATCATGCACTGAGCCTGCCTGCCTGCAATGTTTACCTTCCGTCATGATGACAAAATGAGCTGAACCCTGCCATCAGGCCCCACGATACCATGTCTCATATTAGCAGTGAAATGAGAAACCACAGAATTGGAGGCTGACTTTTCTTCTTGAGAGGATAATTTACAAAAGGAACATTATGTTTACATCCCAGCTTTTCCCTCTTGGGAGGAACCCAAGGCAACTCACATTGTCATCTTCTTCCCCATTTTATCTACCTGTGAGGTTAGTTGGTCTGAGAGTCTGTGACTGGCCCAAAATCACCCACTGATCAGTGGGGTGAGTTCTTCTGAGGCCCAGTCCAACACTCTAACTGCTACACCACACTGCCTTTCAATAATTCCCTTAATTTCCCTGCCTCCTCAGAGGAAATAGTAGAACAACCCTCATCAAAGTGTTTGAGGACCAAGATACCATTGCTATCAACTGCCTCATGCCCTTCCACCATGACAGCTGATCAGGGAAGGGTAGGGTAAGATGGGTTTAGAGGAAATGTCCTAAATAGTTCTGCTTTAAAAAAAAATAGCCAGTCATGCCAATTTGTACAGAAAATGACCAGATGGAGATCAATTCCAGAGTGGCTGCACTGAAGTTAAGATACTAAATTAACTGTTCTTGTGTGATTTTGGGAGGTCTACTTAAAATTGTCTGTCTTTTATCACACATACCAGATGGCTGGAAAGTTCTTAAAAATAAAACTAATCCATATTCATCTAATAAATAAGTAACAAATGGAAAACACTATATGCGAAATCATAATTGTTAGGGTAGTGACAACTACTACATGTTATATTCAATATCTCTAATTAGGCAGAGAGAATTAAAAACTGCCAAACAGATGTTCCACACACCACAGTTAATCTCTTGTACCATAGAAGTATTTAATGTTCATTTGGTATTTATTAAGTCAACAAATCCCTTTTGAAATCTAAATTAATTATTTAATTGGAGACCTTCGCCCAAGAGCCTGCCACAAAGACGAGCACTGATTCTCTGCTGAAGTGCTTGGGTCCCAGCCATTCATAATGGGTAATGCAATAATTTATGAAATTAAACCCAAAGGCAAATGTATGCATTGCATGTGTGAATGGCTCTCATAAACAAGTGAAATGGGAACATTTGGAAGGAGGGTCTTACATGGCTTGCTCTATATTTTGGCTTATTAACAACGAGGAGGAGTAAAGCTTCAGAGGCCCTGTGAAAGAAGCTTTTTTACAGCTAAAATTAAACATGCACCTTGATCCCCAAAATGAACAATTTGGCTCAGCCTGTGTCTGAAGGAACATCTTGGTGGAAGTTATGTCCATGAAACCTTACCCCAAACAGCTTTCAACTTCCTTTTAATTAATCCTTCATTTTTTTTTAAATAACAATTTCCTATGAAAAATGTTACCTGTCTGCCAGATAGTCTGAGCAGTTGTACACCCATTGAATTCAAAAGTAGACTAATTATCGTTTCTCACTGGGAAGGGTGAAGTGTGGGGCAAGCACTGAGTTGGAAGCTGCTTTCATACCTCTCCCTTTTCCGAGGAAGGGGATTCCTGCAAAGAGGAGGAAACTTTGTACAGCCTGGTAGGACTTTCCTGACCATTAGAGAAGTACAGCAATGGAGCAAATGATCTGGAGAGACCATGGGCTCTCCCACATTGGAGGCATCCAAGTGGCAGTTGGACAGCCATCTCTCAGGGATGCTTTGACTGGAGTCCGGCACTGGGCAGGGGCTTGGACCTGATGGTCTTAGAGACTCCTTCCAACTCTACTATGATTTCATGGGAAAACCAACAGGCCAAATCTGACCAACAGGTTGGAGTTACTCTATACCTGAGATCAGCCTTTGATTCTATCCATTCAGCAGGATTGTCCCTGTGTCTTATACAGGAGGTTTGATTTGGAAAGTCCAAATCAGTTGGGTGCTATTCTATTTTGAGTCTTTTGCCCCAGTGGCATTCTGTTGCTGCTATCTGACACATTCATTGGTCCTCTGCAGCCTAGCCAGCCCTGGGTATGAAGCAGGCATTGTATGCAGACAAATCCCAACAAAAGATAACCTTATTGAAATAGTTATCCCCATGAGCCTATAAAAACACCCCAACCATTTATAATCCAGACTTTATTATTAAGGCTAACACAAGTTTCTAGGAGTCGAAACAGGATTCATATTGCTGATACTGCCATTTTAGTAATTCAGGCTACCCTGGAAAATTTTGGAAATGACACAGATTTACCTGGAGGAGGACTTTCTCTGCGGTGGCACCCCATCTATGCAATGCTCTCCCCAGAGAGGTCTGCCTGGCGCCATTATTATTTGTTTTTCGTTGCCAGGTTAAGACCTTTTTATTCCGGCAATATTTTAATAAGTTTTAATATTGTCTTTTCTATGTTTTTAACTGCAGCCAGTGTGAGTCGGGAATTTATTTATGTTATATTTTATGTTGTAAGCCGTCCTGAGGCTTTTTGTGACAGGACGGCATATAAATATTTTTAAAAAATAAATAAAATTCATTGGGAAAGAAGAAACCCTGTATGGACACTGCAGATGTGCTCTGCACAATTTGGAACAGATTACATTTTTAACTTGTGTATATTAACCATATGCACATTTATTGCGTTTGAATGAATTGCTAAATAAACTCATATAGAGCTAGGGGCATACATATTCAAGAGATAATTTATTTCCCTTTAGGGAAAACATTGATTGTTGCCTAAAGCTGGGAGGACAGAACTGTTTCTCATTTATTGTCTCATGTCTCCTCGTTTTGGGATTGCTTTGTTTATGATAATATCTTCTATTAGGTTGAGAGCCAGGCTTTCTTGCTGCCCCCTCCTCAACTTCTGCCTCTCTTCCTCCTCCAAACATGGATTTATTTATTTTTTTTACTTCAGAAAAAGAGGGAGGGCATGGCTTCTCTAAACCAACACTGCAAGAAGAAAACAGCAAGCATAAATCAGTACATCAAAGTCCCACCATGCCTACAGTGTACAAATAGCTGTTGATGAGTTTGCCATGCTTACTGAACTGAATAAATATAAAAGTGTTTCCTGTGCATTCCTATTTTCAGTCCCAACGCAGTGCGTTAACCTTCGAATATCAAATTGAATCAGGGTTCCGAGAAGAGCTGCCTGCAAAGCAGTTACGATGACACTCTTCATTACCCTGTCTAGATGCAGGTTTCAGACAACCAGAACCAGTGCTTGCACAACCTCTCACCTAAAGTCAAGGAATGGAACAGCCACCCAAATAAGCGGCCGCCTGCCTTCTTCCCCGCCTTCCCCCACTGGCAAGCGCTTCTGAACCTCTTGAAATGTGAAGCCTACGGAGGCCGTGGAAGCTGAGACCGAAATTGTTATGAAGAGACTTTTACTGGATGAAATTTTTCCTTGCCAGGCACAAATAAACAGCTCTCGATAGGGTGCTCACCACACAGTGTGTCAGCACATATTATGCAGTCTGGTGCTGAGTGGATGTGTCAGCTGCCCATTAGACCACACTAAAATAGAATTGCCAGGAGCCTGAAGCATGAAGCATGATATTAGATAAAGTGATGAAATTTCACTCGATTAAAGAGCCAGGTCAAGGACAGTTACCTCAGGAAATTCCTTTTTCTCTCCTCGAATATTTCTTGCACTTTGATGAATTTATCCCTTTTCAGCTTATTTCTTTATTATCATATTTCAAACTATCTGGGTGATGAATTTTATGCTCTCCAGCCTCTGACAGATTGAGAATGCCTGAACCATCATAGTTTTTTTTTTCCTGCCCTAAAAAAGAAAAAAAAGAGGTGGGGGGAGACCTCTAGAACAAACTGACTGTCCCCACCCTCCCCGCCTGTTGGTGTGGACATTGGATTGATTTGTTAAAGATGTGTGTTTTTGTCTTTATTTATTTATTATTTTACAGGAGGGTGGAAGGGATGGAACTGGCTGATATCTTTATTTTATTTTCTGTTATTTAGAATGGTTGAGAGCTGAGGTGGTGAGGCACCTGGAGGCACAACAGATATTCCTCTTACCACACAGAACAATATAAGTTGTAAGACAGGGAAAAAATGGATTTGTTTTGCAGCTTCCTGACAGAAGCCCTGTGGCTTCATCTAAAACACGTTCTGCTGCCCGAACTCATCTCTCTCTCTCCCTCCCTCCCCCCTCCCCCACCCATGTGTGCGTGTTTCAGACAGGGCAGCAATTAGCACAAATCATATTACTCAAGCTGCTTTCTGAATACTGCACAGTACTAGATTGTTTGCTGATAACATCGCACAGACCTGATTTAAGCAACCAAAAATGGTGCCCTTCTCAAGCCAGGAGGGCCCCGTCCATCAGACCCCTTCTTGGAGCCATTCTTCACCATGAGCCCAGAGTTAATTTTCTTCCAACTGTCACTGATTCTCTATTTACACACCCAGTATGCTCCGATGGATATCAGCCCAGAATCTAAATAAACATTTTTGTTGCATGCCTGCATTATTCTGTCAGTGCAATCCTAATGCACCTCTACGTGTATGCAAGCCTCACTGAATTCAATGGGATTTTTTCCCAGGTAAGTGTACATAAGAGTGTGGTCTGACCATTTAAATCTTGCCAGTCCTCATAAATGGATGCAAGGGTTGTGTCCTGGGCATCTGCAGGTCTGCACCTTCCAGAAAGTTCCCTCGTTCTCCCTCTGGTCTGGACTCTGCCTGCCTGCCTGCCTGCTTGTCTGTCAGATTCTTCTCAGATGTCATGGGATCATCAGTTGAGGATCTCTGTCAGCCCCTGCCAAATGAGTTACAGCAAATTGCTATGCAATTAAGGGATTTTTGAGATTTTGCCCCTCATGTCCAGAGAAGGTCACTTGTCTTCTATTTTAATAGCATTACTACTACTATTTTGCACGAGGTAAGGACCTTTCTGAAAATTCACAGGCCTTTTCAACTGTGTTTTAGCTTTCTAATTTAAGCAACAACATTTTGATTCTCTGTTTTAATCATTGCCTTGATACAGTGTTTCATTCTCTTGCTCTCTGTTTTTAGATGTGCTTTCTTATGATTTTATCGGCCATGATTTTATGCATTTTAATTGTGTTCTATAGTTGTGTGCGTCCGTGCGTGCGTGCGTGTATAGTTTACTCGATACGCCAGACATAGAACTAATGTTATGGGGTGTCTTGTAATGTGAATGTATGGATAGATGAACGTGCAAGTAAAAGGCAGCTCACTGTAGGCCTCTCAATTCACAATGGCCTAAATATTTACGAAGTATCAAGATGATTTCAAGAGTACCAAAAGGCTTCGATTCACGATCTAGGAAGACTTACAGAAGGCTGCCTTGAATTAGTGTTCAAGGAATGGGACTACTCTTCTAACCTCACATCCTCCCAACTTCCCTGGGAGTTATTAATCAGATTATACAACCCAAGCAGTGATCTTGTTCCCCAGGCTTTCCTGTAGCTCCCTGTCAGGTCTGGGAATTCCTCAAGTTCTCCAATGGAGGCTCAAACAGCCTGGTCATGACTGGAAAGTTGAGGTGAACATTCAAGTGATGTGTGAGGGCACTGTGGAACCTTGCAGTCAAGCCCCGATCTGTGCTGCTGGGATAAGTACGCACCCTCTTTTGCAGAGTACAGTTCTCTGTTTGATGGGCTGCCAGAGGACTGTCTTCTGTACACTGTTCTGAAGGTATCATCGATATGAAGGGCTGTCCAGTTTAAAGAAAGAGAGAGAGATCTCTGAAAGAAAAGCTGGTCCTAGAAGATGTCCCTCAGCAGCACCTGGGCAGCAGGCTCAGCAAGGAGCACAAGTCACCCGGTCACGGTCTGCCACTCTGCACTGTGATCGCTTGCCTATTTATTTTATACAGATTATTTGAAATCTGCATCTCTGTTTATAAATCAGCATATGCCCATTTTATGCAGAGTGTCCTCTTTTGCTAATTCATCTTCTTGTTTTGACACTTCACAGGTGGCCATCCTAGTAGGAGCCATGCCCCAACCAAGAGTCCACCTCTCACCATGTAAAGGGACAATGTGCACGGACATTGGTTCATATAGAGCGACTTTTCTCATCTGTGGCTGATGATTTGTGTGACCAGAGTATATGTTGGTGGGCATGACCCTCTCTCCCCAACACCGAAAACCAACTATGATCTGAGCACCATGCTTCAAATCATTGCATATTTCTTGACTGTAGTCTTGGTAGACTGATTCTACTTAGGACAATGCTAAAGCAACAGCACTGTGTGTGGCTGTTGAAGAGATCAACAGAACAGCCTTATGGTCCCTAGAGAACATCAAGATGGCCGTAGGATTGCTCGGCTTCCCAGCGCCTGCTCCTCTGCCCTTGGAACTGGGGATCCATGCTCAGCTTGCCCGCTTCTCCTCAGAGCTGGCATGGAAAGAACCACACTGGTGCTTCTCTGAGACTGCAGAAGTTCAGTGGGAATTTCAGGGCATAGTGAGAGGATGAGATTGGTGCCACCAAAATGTGATGGCTCACTCCCCATCCTCCTCTGAACTGCTGTAGTCAGTCTGCCAAAATCAGCTCTTTAGCTGTTTTCCAGAAGAGGAAGAGAGGGAAGCGAGCTCGGCTCTTCTCACACGCTGTGCTGGGTGCTCATAATCTTCTGAGTTCAGAGGGTAACAGGCTTCCCATAGGATTGTTCTCTAAATCATTAATTAAAACATCTTAATGCTGCCCTTCAATAAAATCTTTCTAAGACAGTAGGCAAAAGGTCATAAAACACCGAGACAGCCGAAATCTAGATAAAAAAAGCCGCTTGACAACAGTAAAGAGCAGCACTAAAACCATTGCAGCATAAATAAAATGGGTTGAGTGGAAAAATTAAAAGCTATTTACCTAAACGGTATTAGCAGGAAGTCCAGGGGCTTCTTCCCAGCCATCAACTGCCTCACCTTAGATCTGGGGTGGTGGTGGGGGGGGGTAACTGAGAGACTTTGAAGAAGATTACAGTGTATGGACAAGAAGATGCTTCTCAGGCCTGTGGGGTGACAGCTGTGCAGTTTCATCAAACATCTAATTCTTCGCAGTTTCCTACCACCATTGCAACATTCTCAACAACCCAATGACGGAAAACTGACATTTATGCTTATTACTATGTAACTGATGCTGTGTGGGAGAAATTGTATCCCCACTGCTGTAAAATATACTGCTGTGAGCCCTCATGTCCTAATAATATACAAAATACAGAAATGTTTACGCTTTGCTGTAGGTCAGTTGATGGGCGAGAGCAGGCAGAGTAAGTATTTCCTGCTCCAAGCATCCATCTTGTGTCATGCCCTGTGCTGTTGTGGTCACTTTTGAAATGCAGGTGTTCATCATGACAGTCCTTAGAATCATGTCTTGATCCATATCTGCAGTGTGGTTCTAGAGGTTCCTTCTACTGGGAGCAGATCTGTGAAACAGCCTTCATTGCCTGTTCAAGACTGAGGGAGAGAAGAGTATGTCAACAAGAATGAGGTGGAAAAGGGTCTGCCAGATAGAACATGGTGGAATGGAAAGAAAGAGGCCTCCATGGGGAGGAAGATGTTTCTCCGTTTACCTACCCCCCTCTGTAAATAAAACTCTTGAGCATGCACAAATGGGTAGCTTTTTCCAAATCGGCAAAACGTGAGAATATGCATCAGCAAAACAGAGGGCCAAGGAGAGTGAACTTTTGCACTAAATTTGGCTTCCCAGCTCCTGCTGCTGGGAATTTTGCATCTTCTATTTCATATACATTGATACAAAATTAGATATTATTATATTTTAGATAGAAAAACAGTAACACTATAGTGCAAGAGGCCGCCTCTTGATGAGTTGGGTACTGCTGTCCAGGTGCTGCTGCTGACGAATCTTTTTCCGGTTCTTCATCTTTCACCATCCATCCTCCCTCTTGTCATTCCATGTCCCAGCTTTCCGAGGTGACTTCTCATTCCCTGATGTGTGGGGAGAGGGTGCAATGTGTTACTCCCCATACTGTCTGAGGACCAGCCCTGAAGACGTGAGCCAGAGCAGGTGGGCGTACCTTATCCATCCCTCAGTTTGATCTATGCTATGCTAGTCATGAAGTTGCATCTGACCCATCGCGGCCCCATGGCCAACATTCCTCCAGGCTCTCCTGTCCTCCACCATCCCCCGGAGTCCACCTAAGTTCACACCAACTGCTTCAGTTACTCTCTCTAGCCACAGCATCCCCCAAAGCATCTGAATCATCCCCCATGGGCCTACTTCATTCATTCAGAGAGTTTATATACTTTGCAGATGTGTTTCAAGTTGGAGATGGTGAAACTGATCTCATCTACAACATGCACACGTCTGCCAGCCTTGTGTGAAGACTATGCATTTGTTACTTTTCATCTGCATGAGGTTAAGATAAAAGTAACATAATCCTTCAGCAGACAGTAGATAGCACCATTTGAGAAGGGTGGATCTTAAAAAAAGAAGAGCAGCCTCTCTTTTCAAATACTCCTTGAGCTGCGTTCCTCAAAGCCTCTCTGTCATCACGAACAGACAGAGCAACCTGAGAGAGCCTTTGTTTTATTTTCACTGTGGTTTGCACTCTACGCAGAAAAGACGCCTGCAGCAAAGGACATGTCTTTCTTGTTCTTTGTTTTCATTTAGTTTCTTTCTTCAGCATCTTGGATCTCTTGGCTTTTTTTTTCAACTTTAGAGGATATTTCATAAAGCAATCAAAACGCGGTATCTGAAAATTCAGGGGCAGCTGCTAGCGTGAGGGCATTGCTGTCCCGTACAGCTCAGCAATGGGCTGCTCTGCTCCACTTCCTTGGCCCTAGCAGACCGGAGCTGCCTTTCCTGACCTGCTGCCACCCACTTGTGTGGGTCTCCAACAACCATTCCATCTCGATGGCAAGGCCATTGACCATGATGGTTGGGCATGATGAGAGATGCAGTCTGTCCTTTGGAGGGCGCTGCATGCACACGAAGACTGCACACCGTGACACACAGCTCTTTCCCTCGGTGAGGCTGACTCAGGGGAGGCTGAGCAAGTCCTGGATCGATGCCTAGGGTGGAGGAGTACAGAGAAACCTGGCAAGACAGAAGACCTGTGGCTGAGTGGTTGAGTCTAGGAGACAGGCCTCAAGCTTGTTTCTCCTTCGAAGAGTCAGATCTGTAGTCTGGAGAGACTTAGATGCTTTGTTGTCACTGGAGTCTCCACTGACCATGGCTGCCTGGCATGCCTTTCACCAGCTTTGACAGGTTGACCAGCTAGGGCTCTCCTGGACAGGGACATAGTTTGGCCATAAAGGGAGAAGCACTAGTAATCTTAACTGAATTACGGCAATGTTCTCTGTGTGGGGCATCCCTCAAGGCTTATCCGGAAGCTGGAGATAAGGCAGTATGCATTAAGAGCTGCCCCTTTTCAGCATGCGGCCCCTTTTCTAGGTAACTCTACTGGCTTCCTGTTTGCTCTGCAGCTGCTGGGACAAAAGCATCAAGCCCTAAACAACTCAGGATCAGGATCCCAGAGAGAGCACATTCTGCCCAGTCACTGAAGAGATCACATGGCACGTCCCTTGGTGGATCCATATGCACCAATGGCCTAAAATGGAGTCTGCCAGGAACAGCTCCATTTCTCCATTTCTTCTGCCTCTGGAGGTCTGGCTGGCACTAGGGATGTGTGAGGAATGCAGTTTGGAATGGGGATCCATCGGATCCTCTGGGCTCAGCTCCCCAGACTTGGGTCCACTTTGTCACAGTCCTCAGTCCAAGTTCCCGGAGAGCACACTCGGGGTTCATGGGCACTCACCTGCAGTTGAACCCAGGTGTGACACAGGCAGCATTCCCCTTCTGCTCCACCTGCAGCATCCTTTGTACAGAAGAAGGTTGCCAGTTGCACAACCTTTGTTCCTCGAATGTCCGCAGATTTCCTCTTGGCTCAGCTCACTTTCTAAGATAGGGCTGAGGAGGGGGAGAAGTCCAGAAAAACTAGAGGATGACTTCTACTAGGTTTCATTCCAACCTAAGCAGGTACCCACACTGTATTATTTCCTGTTCTCTTGAGAACACTTTTATTCCCTTCTTGATTTAGCCAGACATGGCTCTGTTTTATGATCTACTTTTCATGATCTTACTTTTAATACATTGTTTTATTTGTGTACATGGGTTGTCTTTCATTGTTTACCATACCCGAAGCCATCCTGGTATATAGAGTGGTATGCAAATCTTCTAAATCTTCTTGCAGTGGTAGATCCTGCCATATTTGCAGCATATGGCCGAGCAGGAACCCAATGTGCATGCAAGACATTTTGGTGTTCATAGAAGAAAATAGGATTAATGCAGGCATCTTTACTAAAATATAAGCCCCTCCAAATTCAATTTTATTTATTCCAAATAACAGGGTGATACTTGTTTACTTGAAAGTAAGTCCCAGTATTCTCACCAAAGTGGTTTAGCAGGAAAGTATGCCTGGGAATTTCAGTTTAAGGGTTAGGATTCTGTTTAGTGTTAGAGTTAGGACAGCAATTTTATTGTAGGTTGCCAGAATCAGCTATGGTGCTGCTTGGCAACACTGCCAGATAACAGAACAGAACAGAACAGAACAGCCTGCACTGCTCTTTGCAATTTTGCCAGTACTGCCTCCAACTTCTCTTACCAGTGACAGCCCTTTGAAGAAGTGTCACTCATTCTCCACCTTTAGTTTTGGTGCCTTGCAAGCACTCATTCTCAAAGGTTTGATCTTCTATCTATCCATCCATCCATCCATCCATCCATCCATCCATCCATCCATCCATCCATCCCTGTTCTTTCCCAAGCACACTTTCACTTGTCCAATGTGGTTAGTCTTGCCCGGTCAATTTTCCTGTATGTTTCATCTGTCAGAGATTGCTCAAAAAGGGAATGGTGAGCATACAAGGATATTGGTAAGATAAGGCTGCATATGGCTAATGTGTACGTAGTTGAGAAGGACTGGGAAAAGACAGTTCAGTTTCCACATCTCTTTCGTGGTGGCCCATGGTGAATGTTGACGTGATATGATTTCTGCCCAGTGCTCAGAATGTCAAAGGGAGGAAATTCAACTCAGTTCCTCTCTCTCTCTCCCCCCCCCCCCCCATAGTGTAATTTCTTCAGGACTCTGCTAAGTGTGCAGTCCTGCAGGTTAGCAGACCAGCGAGGAGGAAAAATGGTGAGGAACCAGGGCCTGATATGGCTGGCAATGCAATCGAAGGTGATGCTGATCCAGCAGTATGGAACCTGGGACTAATAGTGAGAAAGAGTAGGGCAATAGTTAGAAGAGTGGGACCCAGTAGGGCAATTCAAACCAACAAAATTGGAGGTGGGAGGGGGGAAGCAAATTAAGTTCCCCCAAAGGAGAGGACAGTATCTCCCTATTGGCAACATAATCCTCTCATTTTAAGCTGAACTGACACTTCTCAATGTCCTCCACTTTTTCCACACTTCCTGGAGTCTCCAGATAGTACAGAAAAAGGACCTCTTTTCACATCTTTTTTGGAACAGCTCCAGTCCTTTAGTGGATGTACGAAAATCTCCTTGTCATTTTTAAGCCACTGCAAGAAGGTGGCTCACTGCAAGGGACAGAGTGAATGGACCCCATTGGTTGTCTGTACTACTGACACCATTTGTGACCATGCCGATGTGGGAAGCTTCCCCACCTCATTTTCATCCTGAAGTTCCACCTCGCCATGCACACACTTGGCTGGGAGGCTGTAAAACAAGGGGCAGCAGTTCCCCACTGGTTCCAGTGTGCGTATCAAGTTCAACATACCTCTTTCTCCTCTAATTTGAACATGGCTTGCAACCAGTTTGAAAACATTTATTTTTAAAAGAAATATCAAAATACAGGGAAGTATTTACCTTGTATTATAAGAGCCAACTGCCTGTAAAATGTTGTTTGTCATTATAATCACTCTTGGCCTAGTCTCTAGAGGCTGCAAAAGGAGGTAGCTGAAATCATCAGAATATTATGTTTTGTTATGCATTATTTTCAATCTGCAAATGAGAAATGTCTGAGGAGATTTATATATTTGTTTAAAACATGTACTACAAGCCTCTCATAATGATTTCTCCCACAGAGCTGTCTTTCTATCTTGGCAGGTTCAGCGCTTGTGAAAATAGATACAAAGATACTATTCTGAGTAAATTTTGCAAAATTATTTTGCTAGGGAAAAGATCTACTTGCTGTAAGTCCTAAAGTATGTGTGAGCCTTTAATCTTTCCGAGCCTGATGCCCTGCAGATGTTTTGGGGTTCAGTTCCCATCAGCCCCCACCAGCTTAGCCAATGGGTACACATTCTGAAACAACTGGAGGGCACTAGAACTGAGAAGGTTCCTTAGCCCATGATAATGCATGCTTTAACTGAGAGTGAACATATTTTGTTAAATTTCTTACATATCCTCCCAGAGATGCTGCAGCACAATTGGGCAGCATACAAATGTTTTAAATAAATAAATATGCATTTCGTGGATCGCCGGGTGTCTTGTCTGTTTTCTGCTCATGGATGGAATCCTATTTCTTTTTAGGTATGTTCAAGAATTTCATTCATTAGCACAATACACACTTGCACTAATGGACATTTCATTAATCCCCCCCAACTGAAAACAAAATAATAAACAATGGTCTTCCAATAGTGGAAATTACACCACTCAGAAGAAGCCAGTCTGCCACAGAAATTGCAGGTTAGATTGGTAGAAATCCAAATCCCATTGTTTTAATCCATTGCAGATTTCTTTGACATCCTAAGCTTCAACTGGCCCTCCTTACCAGGAATTATATTGGGCTGGGTGATCTGGAGGTGAAAGACCTTGATATAGCTCCACTGTTATGGGTAGAATGAATGGGTTTTAGAATGCATGGGACTTGGAATCTCTGCAGGGGCAAAAGATTGATTGATTGATTAGATTTATATGCCGCTGCAATAGCCCATAATTCAAACACATGTTCATGAACCTCCTCACCTGCTGGAAGCTCCCTGGTTTTCCAGCAACCTGCGGCTGATGAGATGAATGAGATGGCAACTGCAACCATGTGGGCAGAAAACCTGGAGTGGAACGTGCCTTACAGTTCATCTGAGAACACACTCAATGGTAACAATGGCAGGAGAAACAGGGTTCTTACTGCCTCCATTGCAAATGTATAGAAGCATACAACTGAGATTTTGGGTGGTCAAAATCCTAATGTGAGACGGGGTTGTGGCACTCTTCTCTGGAAGCTTTTCTGTTCCTCAGACTTTTTGTGGTCACACCTTGCCTAGGAAGTGAGCCGAGCCGAGAGGAAAGTCACTAATGCTCTGGCAACCTTCTTCCATGCCACATGCAGCACGAACCAATGCTGCAAGCTGTGTGTGCAGAAGAGGGGCACTGGCTGCTCAGTATTTGCACAGGCTCACCTACTGGCAGGTGCTTGCAGGAACACTCAGCGCATTCACTAGGAAGTGTGACTCTCAGCTGCAAGAGTTGGAGCTGCCGGGCTCTGCAGCTGAGACATGGGTGTCCAGAGACAAGGCAAGAGCAACAGAGGCACCCAGACAAGGGCAGCAGAACTTCTGGAAAGGCAGAGGCAAAACACCAGGTTTAACGAGAAGTTCAAATCATAGTCATGGTCCAGGCTGAGGTGAGGAACCAGAAGAATGCATGAGGGTAGAACAAGGACCTGGTCAGGAACAAACCAAGAGTCAAGATCCAGGAGGACAAATGGAAGTGCAGATTCCTTGGACTTGATAACAGGGCAGAAGGCATAGCACAGCAGGTTACATGGGAAGGCAAGATCCGTGGGAGAACAGGAACAGGACAACAGATGCAACAAGGATCTGGGAAGATGCAGAAGCTGAACCAGTTTGTGGGAAGCCCTGTGTTACTGAGGCAACATGGTGAGGCAGGACACACAGGCAAGGCAGGATAGAGGTCAGACAAGAGGCGGGCACAACAGTAAGGCAACATGGAAAGGCAAGAACCAGGAGCAGGAAAGGTCAGGCAAGGTGCAGTCCCAACAGCAAACAGGAGGATCTGTGCTGCTGAGGCAGCAGGCAAGGTAGGAGACATGGCAGGAGCCCGGAGTAGGGACAGGAAAGGTCAGGCAGGATGCAGGCTCTGCAGCTACAGGAAGACCAGTCTTGCTGAGGCCACTTCTGGAGGGATGAAGCTTGCTCTTTCATAGCTCTTCCCCGTGACTAGACTGAGAGATCCAGCAGAGCCTGGGTCCAATCCACAAATATGGTGGTAGTTGCTCTGGCCACCAGAACAGCCCATATGTTGGCACAGGGAATCCAACAGATTCCCACCACCAAAATATATTCCTCACACAGCCATGAAACTCAGAGGGGGACTTTGGGTCGGTTCAATGATTATCTTATTGAACTAAACTACTTCAATGGGTTGTTTGGAGGGTTCTAGGATAGCCAATGTGACCAAATGATTGTAAAGTCAGCACAGATTTCCAAGTACATGGGTAGGTTATGTTGACATTAAAGATGGAAGTGATAGTTACTTCCTGACTACAAATCACCTTGTCCTTCATCCCGTTGAATGCTGACTGAGTACAAGCACTGTGTGTTCTCCAAATAGGGCCAAAAGTTTTACTCTGGGTGCTGTGAACATTCAGTCAGGATAAAAGGGTACCTGTAGCATTTGATGCACTGTGGAATTTCTGCTAAACAGGTCTTCTGCTGCCAGTCTGGCCACCATCCACTAACATCGGGCCATTCAATTTCTTTCAAACACTTGCAGTTTGGTGGTACTTTGGAGAGAAACATCGGGGGCATTCTTGCCCAGCAATTGGCCCATGTGAGATTGGCCCATATGAGATTGACAGGAAAAAAATAAGAGAAATTCACCAGATTTTAGACATGGGGTGATAAATCTGTGCATCTGCATGCTGCTGTTTCTTTGTTGTGATGACCTACCACATAAATATTTTAACGGTTATTTGTGATTTCTAGCATTTCTACTACATGCTAGAAATCATGCCTTTCTTCTATATCTCTCACCAAGCATTCAGCTCAGGCATCTATTTTTAAATCCAGATGGAGTCCCTTTTATTTTAATTATTGTTGGTTATTTTCCTAGACTTCCTTATATATTTGTGCCACACCTAAAGTAAAATGGGCCTTTGCAGGGAGGCAGATAAAGCAAAGTAAGGATTCTTTGTCTCTTTACCACCAAGGTTTGGCACCTACAACTACTTCTATGTATTTAAGGGAGAGAAAGAGCAATGTGGATGGTGAAGAATGCAAAGTGCATCTGAAGGGCACAACAGAGGATTATAGCATGGTCAAGTCTTGTTCAGACGACAGGATTCCTTCACACAGTGCACACATGCAGCAGGAAATGGCTGTTTCCATCCCTGCACTATGTATGTCGAAAACACCTGCAAAAATCCCATCTCCCAATCGCACAGAGCTCTGCTCTTGTACACACAGCCAAGAACCGGGGTGGAATATGCATGGAGCACGGGGTGGTGGCTGTTGCCTCTGGCCGCTTGACCATATGTTCGTTCTGCCCCGCTCGGGCTTCTCAGCTTGCTATTCTGCGTGGGAGCTCGCAGGATCCCGCAGCCCTCTCTTCTTCTGCTCCTGGCTGCAGCCTTGCGGCGTGGCGGTCTGAGGGGCTCTTGGAGCTCACCTTGTTGCACTGCTCCTTCCCCAGTTTTGTGGGTGCTGGATAGGACAGCAGTGGGTGGCAGAGACCCAGGGTGCCATCCGAGTGAAAAGTTGGGTGCCTACTGGCTAGGCAGAACATCAGAAGGCTTCTCAGCTGCAGCTGAAGTGGCAGAGATGATCCAACTGAGGGTCCTTTAAGTAGCTTCATTGTACTAGAAGGTATAAGATGGAAAGCAGGTGACCGTGTTTGCATGATGCAGCAGCCCCTTGTGGGTGACAAGCTGGAGTGTAGGATTAGGCAACTCTAGACCATTTCCTTCAGGTTAGCTTGTTGTCTTAGCTCTAGACCTGGAGGAGCTCTAGACCTGAAATGGATTGTCATGGCATCTGAACTCAGGTGACCGGTCCCATCATGGCTACTGGAACCAGCACCTGAATTCAGTGGCACAGTGATGACAAAACAGCAGCCATTCTGATTTAAAAAATGGCTTGTGAAGAGCTTTCTGAGCATGCAATTCTGCTCCCAAATAAGGCATGCATTCCCAACTGCTTTTAGCCAGAGGAGGATGGGTAAATGGGGATAATAGGCTGTGTGTTGCCTGTCCCTGGCTTAGATACCACAAAGTCTTCAGCATTAAAACAGCTGTGATGTTCAGTAAGCATCATCAGTGTGCTGGTGTTGTCCCCGCGCACAGCAACTCTTTGCAGCCCTGGCACAGGTGATCCGACTCTCTGCACTTTGACTGCACTCTCTGGACTGGGCTGGAAGAGATGGAGCGCGAGAGGCCGCAGGGGCTGATGCGCTGCGCCTGGCTCTGAACGAGTCCCGGAGAGGCAGTGAAGAACGTTTGCCTGGGAGCCGGAGAGGGAATGGGGCAGCCCCACACGATCATTTCCTCAAGTTGTGTGTGCTCTGCTGGAGTACTTCTGTAAACCTTCTTAATTACAAAAAGCTTGCATTTTGATCCTTCCTAAATACCGCCTAAAATCAATTCGTTGTCAAGCAACAGCTGCAGCATTCATCATGGCTCATTCCCTGGAAAAATGGTTAATTCTAAAATATGTTAATAGACATGGCTTTTCAATGGGAAGATTTAATAATCACGTGCATGCACGCACACACACACACATATATATTAGAAAGAGGGGGGGAAGAGAGAGAGGGAGGGAAGGAGAGAGAGAGACTATATAATATGCATACATTTAAGACAGGTTAGCGTGACAAGAGCAACACTTCTGATCCAGCTGAAGGAGGCAAGAAGATTGTATATCCTCGTTAATTCCATAATTGGCATCTGGAATCTGTTCAAAAATTCTGATTTACTTTGTAACAGAGGATTAGGGTTGCCTTTGGAGTTCTTTATGGTCTGCAGAAGCTTGTGAAATTCAAATGTAAAAAACTGTCAGTGAAACAGTTTCATAAAAAGTCCTACCTTCTGCTAATCCACAGAAACACAAGTGAGTGCTAGAGGGGATAAAAATCCACAATATGTTTTGGTAGCTAACCACTTAGGGGAACGTTAACATTCTCGGGCAGGGGCAATAGGAGAGTTTCTGAAGTAACTGTCAGGATTCAGTTTTGAACAGATTTCCAAAGTGGTTTCCTAAAAAAAAAAAAAAAAAGCACCCCAAATGAGTCGGAAGCTCTAGTATTTATGAATTATTAATAGTGCCTTTTTTCTGGGTTTTGCTTTTCTTCTTTTTCTTTCATTTTTTTTTAAGTTTGGCTTTTGTGTGTGCACTCAGCTGAGTAATTCAATAGAATGATAGAGACATGAATAGATATGCTAACTAGCATGAGGGCTAACCTTTAAAGTTTGTTAAAGCTGCCAGAGAGCTTTCACTGAAATATTTGTATTTTTATAATCTGAACTGGAATCTATAAATGATTTTCATAGCCATCACACTGGACGGTGGTGGTGGCAGGAATTAACCCCCACCCTCCAAAAAAAAAGTGGGAAAGAATGGGTTTTAGAAGGGTGT
The DNA here is from genome assembly GCF_004798865.1 of Varanus komodoensis. NCBI lineage: Eukaryota > Metazoa > Chordata > Lepidosauria > Squamata > Varanidae > Varanus > Varanus komodoensis. Next base: position 45,513,399 of record NW_025336087.1, on the reverse strand, counting down.
CAGTTTTGCAGTGTTACATTTACAGGCCTCGTCACCACCATAGATTTGTGTCGTGCCAGTGAGTGCTCTCAATTCTCATTACCATCATTGTCATCTGAACATGGTGATGCGACTTGACTATCTCCTCCGTGTGCTCCACACACTTTAGTGGATTCTGAAAGCAAACAAATACCTGGAAAAGATGGGTTGTGTCGTCGTGTGGGCAAGGACAAGAGGAATCTCAAGTTCAGACTGAAGATAGACATTAAGGGTTGCAATGCACCTTTGACCTGCTGCCAAAAGGAGTAGTGCAGGCAATCGCCTTATGATGTCAGGTGTACTCTTCTCCTTTGCAGCAAGACAAGTTCATTTAATTGTGGAAAAAACAACAAGCACCTGAAGTTCCTTCTTTCAGGATCAAATATAGCAGTGAAGCCTGCATGGGCCACAGGCTTAGCCTGCCAGCCAGTCCATTTGGGCTTCAATCCTCTGGTTTTCCATCCTGTTCCTCCCACAGCCTTGCTTTTCAGAAACGTTCACACAGCTGTGTGGGAGAAAGGCAGTGGCCATGTTGCTCCTTCTGCAGGGCAGCCAGTCTCCAAGCCTGGAAGGCCCTGGTGAGCGATCAGCTTCTGCTGGCTTCTCCCAAGGGGTGCAAGGCTGGTGGAGAGGCCTGATCCACTCCAGGCTTATCTGAAGGAGCAGGTGTGGGTACCGAACAGGTTTGTAAGATTTACCCCACTGGGAGAGAAGGGGTCCCCAAATATATTTGCACTCCTAGGAAAAGTCTGGTTCCTCCAAGAATGTAGCTACCTCCCTCTTGCATGTAGTGCATGTAGTATTATTTTGGCTACAAAAGCAATAGCACTCACAAACTCAGTACTGAAAATTCCCCTGAGTAAGTACTAGCTTTCTATATGCCTACTTAAGAAAACAAATGCATATACTATATATGTGTGTGTGTGCATGTGCAATATATACTTTATTACAATGGGTACCTTATTCAGCTTTGTTGTAGATGTATTCCTATATACCTGTGTGCTCAGGTGTCCCTGTGCATGCACACACATGCAGCATTATCTATGTGTATGCACACACCCACACCCACATGCATTAAATTTATTCAGGTCTGTAAATTAAAAAGGACTTTAGCATCTAAGGTGTCTAATATCAGTATATACTGAATAATATCAATTTAAGAAGCACAGTAAGTTTATCAACAGATCCTGGCTTTCATACCAGGGAATTCTGCGAAAGAGCTATGGTAGAATAAAACATTTCAGTAAATTATACAATTCTCAATTTCTGTATTAGCTTTTTCACACTCATTTTACATAAAGCAACAAGGAATTGAAAGTACAGAGATTAATTTAGGTAACAATTACCACAATTCACAATTGCATTAGCACCTATTAAGCTTCATTGTTCTGTGGAAATTTTAATGATATATTCCTGAGTGAATAAAAGCAGAAGATGATTAGAAGTAAAATTGTTTCTGTGTATGCTGACAGGACTGCTGAGCATAATAATACATTTCTGAGAAGACCTGTTTGGAGTTTACTCCATAATTTTATGTAAATTCCAAATAATGTCATTTTATTCCAGGTTAAATGTGAATGTGTTATTTTTAATCCATGGGGCGTACTAATGGACACACAGTGCCATTGATTTAGCTACTGTCAAGCAGAATCTTAAATATCTCAAAATGGTGGATACTTTGCTTCTTTCCCTTTGCTCAGTATTTTAGTCTTGAACCAGCTGCAACACTGATGACACTGCTGCAGTTCAAATATTAAACCAAGCCTTTCCATACGATCTTTACTATTTTCTTCCAAAGGCTAATAGTAAAACATGTTTGTGCTACTGCAGCATGGTTTGTAACACCCTGATGTGTTTTTTTTATTTCTCTTCATCCAAGGATCTTCTCATCCTCCAAGGATCCCTGGATGGTGTCTGTGGTTCTCCTTCCATTCACTCCAATCCTCCAGCTACCTGGTGAGGTGGGTGATGGGCCCCCAGTCTCTTGGTTAGCTTCATAACTGATTGGGGATTTTACCCTGGGAGTTTCTCCCTCGTTTTAGTCTGGCATTCTAGTAATGACAGCACACTGGCACTAAAAGAAAACTTACCAGCAAGATTTCTTTTAGAAGGGGTGGGGGGTCAAGTGATAAAACAAGCTGTAAATATATCATGTTATGCAGCAGCCTTCAAATTCAGGCATTTCCTCTTTGATGTGTTGAAGGCCATGATAAGGCAAGATGGATACATGAGAGTGAAGGTCCAAACAGGATTGAAGTTTGAGCTCTGGGGTGCTAAAAGTGCAAGATAGTAATAAAGACGATGAGGATGCTGATGCCAGCTCCATCAGCATCTCCTTGACAGTCAGTTGGTATGTGTTTCTCCTGCGAAGTACGGTGATGCTTATCATAAGGAACAGCCATTTTTCTTCCTCAAAGGAAGCCTAACATATTGCTTCCTGGACTCTTTGTACAGATGTGGCCTCAAAAGGCTTGTGTTCCATTTCACTAACTGCTTTAGTTATGATGGAGAAATATAACATTAGGCTTGTCCTCCTGGAATCTTGACTCTCATATACATGAAAACAAGAATTTGCATAATTGGCTGAAGCACAGTGGCAGGCATATATTTTTGCATGCAAAGGGTTCTGGATGCAGTGCCTGGCATCTCAGAATAGGAGAATTCCCTTCCAGTCATTGTTGAAAATACAGATGGTCCAAAGATCTACTCAGTATAAGGCAGCTTGGTACATACTAAATAGGGGAGAACTTCTGTGAAATGTAAGGTTGATGAAAGCTCTGTAGAGATCTGGAAATGCTGGGTGTTAAAGCAGAGGTGCTGAACCCTTCTCAGCTTGAAGTCATATTCCATTTTGGAGAAGGTCTTGGGAGTCTTCTTCCATGGGCTGAAGGAAAAAAAAAGGATATGCCAAAAATGGAAGTATCTTGTCGCTTAACATTCTTGCAAACAGTAATTAAGCCTTAGGAGAGGCATTTTAACCATTTAGAGTTGAGGGGTGCACAGAGCTGGTAGACCATCCAATGGTTGGTGGCCAAGATCAGGGGTGTGAGCAAAGGGCCTTTGGCACAGGATGCCAAAGGCCCACTGCTGCCACCCACCTGCTGTTTCCCAGGACGCCACAATCTGAAAAGATAATGCCAATGATGGTCCAGGACATGTGAAGATGATGTGGTTTATGCAACAGCAATGCTAACTTTGTAATTTTATGGTGTTTGAAAGTCTGGATGGAGAAATGGAGATCTTGTGTTAGAGGAAATGTCAACATTCAATAAGTAAGAATTAGAATTTCACAATTATGGGGCCATGATGTAAAAGCTACAAAAGAGGTTTTACTCTTTTGCATTCATCGTTGTACAGCTATGTTAAAATGGCTGTAAGAAATAGGAATAGAAACACGCCACTAGCCCCCGTGCTCCACAACTTCACACCTTCAAAAAGCTCTACACCAAGCTTAATTACAACAGATTCAGGTTGCCTATTCAACAGTTGCATTAACTTGCTTTTCATGCTTGTTAAAAGCCAATGAGGGCAAACAACTGTGAAAGCCTATAGCTGTGAATCTCTGAGGCATAACTTTTATACTCTGGCTGATATCAATAGGCTTGTTGTGTCGCACCAGATGTATATGCATGAGTTCTTTTAGCATGATGAGTCAGAAGAAATTACAAGAATCAGGATGTCTGATCTTATGAATTATTAACCGAGCTTTTGTTCCAGCATCAGCAGAAATACTTTTGGAACAAAAGGGAATGCTGTTGCATCTCTTGGTAAAAGGTCAACTTCCTGTCCATTAAACGTGGCAACCCAGTGCTTTTTTTTTTTTTTTTTAGTGAAATTGGGTAGTTCTTAAAAGATGCACATTTTTCTTTCTTAAAAAGTGGTATCGTTAGGTCAGGATCAATGACAGCTGCTTTATGGGAGCAAAACTAGCACTGTTATTGACCACCAAATTAAGTATTTAAGAAAATATCCCAAACTATATGCTACAAGCCCAGATGCTGATCTTGGCAATGTAGCTCTCTCGTCTACTCAAGAATAGCACCCAGTGCCAACTGATGACTGAAGACAGCCACTAGAATTAATTAATAGATGCTACCTTGATCCCAGTTGCAATGTATGGCTGTGAAAGTTGGACCATGAGGAAGGCTGAGCACCAAAGAATTGAGGCCTTTGAATTGTGGTGCTGGCGGAGACTCCTGCGAGTCCCTTGGATGGCAAGGAGATCAAACCGGTCAGTCCTAGAGGAGATCAACCCTGACTGCTCTTTAGAAGGCCAGATCCTGAAGATGAAATTCAAATACTGTGGCCACCTAATGAGAAGGAAGGACTCCCTGGAGAAGAGCCTAATGCTGGGAACAATAGATGGCAAAAGAAGGGGATGGCAGAGGATGAGGTGGCTAGATGGAGTCACTGAAGCAGTCGGTGTGAGCTTCAGTGGACTCCAGGGGATGGTAGAGGACAGGAAGGCCTGAAGGAATGTTGTCCATGTGATCACAATGGGTCGGACACGACTTCGCAACTAACAACAACAACAACCTTGATCCCCTGAACTTTGGTAGGAGCACAACCATATTTCTATTAAAGGAGGGGAAAAGGAGGGGAATAACTCAACCTGAGTTATAGTGTAGTGGTTACTTTACGTTAGGTCCATACCTGCTTCTTCTCTGATCTGGAGTAAAAAGAGGCCAATATTTAGGCATGCTTCAGAAATTCATCCTTTGATAAATGAATGGCCCCACAGCTCTTGGACTAATGAGTAGACTGTAACTCAGCATCCACTGATCTTTGCACTTCTCTGCCTTCCAGTTCAATTTTTGGCAACTCAGACACAATATGCATTTACATGTACTTTTTTAGAGAAAGACACACATTTATAAGAAATGCAGACCAAAGCAGGGATGGACAAAGCTGTTAGTGTTGGTTTCTCTCATTTTTCCTGGCTTGTATTTGTCTTTTCATGAACTTTGAGAATATGTTTTTGTGTGCTCACACAAAATTCATATGTATTATTGACACATTTCTTCTAATACGTTCATCTTGTGTGCATTTTTCCTATTCTGCACATTTTTGCTCTAATCTTCTAAGGTGAATTATTGGTGATAATATATAAGCATTTTATATGCATATTTTGATTGATGAGTTCCATTGCAGGATTGAGGGACATATGAATTTCCAAGACTAACTGAATATTGAATTGTGGAGTCAATTGAAAGTATGAAATCACAATAAAATTAACATTAAATGCAAAGTGAATTAATATTTCCCATCCATAGAATGAAGTCTACCTTTCCACAGTGGCCAATAAGGTACCTGTGGGAAAGATGGATGAGAAGACCAGTCTAACAACTACCTCATATTGGTGGTTATACACATGTGACTGGTAGCCAATAGTAGCTTTATCCTCCTTGAATTTGTCTAGACCCCTTCCAAAAATATCCATATTGGTGGCTGTTATCAATATAACTTACAATAATTTCATATTGTAAAAGGGCTTCTCTTTAAAATTTACACATTGACACATAAAATATGGAACTGAATTATGGGTAAAAATATGATGTAGACTGGAGAGATATATAGATCCTCCAATCTCTGAGGCAGTCTTTCCTAAGAACTGGTGTGGCTCCGAGTTTATACCTTTAGGCATGCTACTGTATCTATTTAAGTATTTTAAAAACTCAACTTTTGAAGAACTGTAACAACTTCAGTTCTACTCATGGTTGCTATTCTTTGTAGCACTCACAGTCTGAAACACTGAAAACCAATTTCAAGAATTGTGTGTTCGATCACATTGATTCTCACTGTCACCAACTGTGACCGTAAAACCTGATTAAGGAAGAAAATGATGCTTAAAACAAAAAGGCATAGCATTTGCTGTTGGACTGAACACAGTGCTGTTTGTCTACTATGGGCCTACACTCCTATTACCTAACAGATTAATTTTAACTTGCTTTCAGAACAGCATACAGCGAGACGGGGTTTGGAAAAATGAAATAAAAACATAATGGCAAACAACCCTAGTGGGCGTGGAGTCACATAGCCTGCTTATACTTCAATAATCTCCTTTTGGTGCCCATCAATTGTTCTCCTGAAGAGCTGTCAATGTGTAGGCATCAAGGAATGACAAGCAACCTGCACATCAATGCAAGGATGCGTCCAGATACTATGATGCTGCTTATCAGGTAGGTAGCCCATTCAACATTTTAGGGGTTTGCAAGAACATTCATTCATTTTGCTTCCATCTTTAAAGATTCCATTCCTTTGGGTATTAATTCCTATCTAAATTCCCCGAACCCTAAGCCCTACCTGGACACTATTCTCAACATCAGAAACCACATGGGACTTGCAACAAAATTGCTCCTGCTCAGAGATCCAGTCAGCTATGCCTTCTTTTCGGAGACTCCATCGTGTCACCCATCCTTCCAGGCTGCTCAAACTTGTTTCAACAGTGCAGCTAGAAGCTACATTTTTAATACCCATTACTCAGAAGAAAGTGTGAGACCACCTAGTATGGAAAACAGAAGGACTTTCAAACCCTTTATCTTCCCCAAATAGTCTGGAGCGGAAACAGCCCCCCTCCCCACTGCAATGCCTGCAAGATGCATTGTCAAAATCATCATCAGCAGCAGCAGCACCACCACCACTACCACCTCCTCATCCTCATCCTTTTAAAAAACACAGCATCTTTTTTGGCAAAGTAATGCAGCAGGGGGAAAACTTTTGGTCTGCAAAAGGAGGCAGATTAAATCTCACTACCTCACCACACCACCAGTGCCAGGGCCCTGATATAGACTGGGTCTGCTATACTTACTTTTGAGTCAGGGAGGAATAGCAATATCTTAAAAGTAGCAATATCTTAAAAGTAAGATGTAGTCAGTATTCTCTGGCCATTGAGCATACTTGGACCTCACTGGGATTTTTGGTGGGGAGTGGGAAAGTGCTTCTGTTTTCTACTTTTGCAGACCTGGGTGTACCTGGTCATGTTAATACACCCCTTTATTTCTCAGTAGCCCTACACAGTCATAACACAACATCTGTGTTACAATTATGATATGGGATTCTTGACAATTTCAAGAGCAAGCTTAGTGCCTTTCACATCTAGTGAGGATGCTACTCTCGTTCTCTCTCTTTAAAACAAGCAAGCAAGCAAGCAAACTTGAGATATGCCAGCTAAAGAGTTGGTCTGCGGTTTTGAGGTCAATATACATATTTTAATGTTGACAGTGTATTAATCCAAATAATCTCACTCCTCTCTGCCATAAGTCACACCACCAGCAAAGTTTGCTGAATGTAGGCAAGCTATAATACATGAATGAAACTGCAGAAGATTTTCATCAGTCATCAGAAAGGAAGCCTACATTTGCTCATTGTGTGTTAACATCAGTGTAATTCTCTTTCAAAAGCATCAGATTAGCCAATCTTAAATTTTTGCAGTTAAGAGGATGTTCTGTTGCTGAACCTGCTCTGGGATGGATTAACATTGAAAAGTCAGTTTTAAACTGTGGTTTCTAGGCCATGTAAGGTTATACTGATTTAGTTCATCTGAACTGAAGAGAGAAGTGCAAACCAAAGAAAACTTCACCTTTTCAAACCTTAACACGAGAGGCTTCCCACATGAGGGAGGGCAAGGGGGAGGGGTCAAAAGACCTCAATGCTCCCAGTTGGGTATTTTTCTAAAAGGAACTCATTCTGTGGTCTCCTGAATATGGAAACGGATGCCACACAAGAATCTGATGTAAGAAGCGTTTGCAAATTGCTAAGTCTTACACAGCCCCTGTTGATGTTAGCAGAAATTGCCTAAGCCACAACCATAAGAATGCCCTCCCACTTGTGTGGGCAGGTTCTTACATACTTCATGTGCATCCGCTTCAAGCAGAGTCCCTGTCACAAAAGCCCGTGCTGGCCTCCATTCCTCACAAAGAACAACCCTCAAGATTTCAGGATATTGGCATACTGCCAATTGCCTGCTTGATTTAGATTCATATCTTTTCTGACCTCCGAATGTGTGATGTGATGGATTATGCAATTATTTATAAAAATGAAATCAATGAGTGACTCTGTGCTGTCTACTGTGAATACAGCTGAATGATTGCTAAGCTCCTAGTTCATAGCCAGAAACTGGCCAGAAGTGGGTGGGGAGGGTTTGGAGGCCCCATGGAATGGCAGTTAGGCCTACTTCGATCCGCTCCAGGGTGTTCACTGGAAAGCAGCAGGAGGAAATCATGCTGTGCCTGTCCTGCTGCTGGCTTTGGCCTCGAGAAGCAGCTAACACGGTTTCTTTCTGTGGGAACATAACCGGAGGGGGGAGAAGTGCTTTCTGATGTCTGACTCAGGTTGATGCCTCAGCCCTGAAGAGTGGAAGGGAAACTCCCAAGTGGGACAAGGGCCTCATGGATGAGCCAGTTCCTTTGTCAGCGACTGGTTTGCGGGGAGCGTTAGTGTGGCCACAAGTTCACTTTTAAGTCAGGGCATATCCTCTGGAGCAGTTGCTAGAAACATCTCTGTCTTTCTGCATATTTCTGTTGGAACTATCACTGGCTGAGCTTGTGGAGACACTCTGCACAGACCAACTTCTCTTCGGATTCAAAGGACTGTGCATAATTCTGAGCTACAGTTTATTTACTTAAAACATTTTTATGCCGCTCCCAAGCCTCGGGGTGGCTCACAACAAGAAACAAATTACATAAATATAACAATTATACAAGTAAAAATATTAAAACCCGGTGCATCTCAGCTTAAAAGATTTAAAATCCTATAAATACAAATAAATTAACAATTAAAATGAGTTTTAAATAAAAAGGTCTTAGCCTGGCATCAAAAAACAAATAACGATGGCGCCAGGCGGACCTCTCTGGGGACCACATTCCATAGATGGGGCGCCACCGCAGAGAAAGCCCTCCTCCGGATACTCACCCTCCTAATATCCTTCACGGAGGGTTCCCGGAGAAGGGCATCTGTTGCTGATCTCAAGGGGCGGGAGGGCATATATGGACGCAAACGTTCCTTTAGATACCCAGGGCCCAAGCCGTTGAGGGCTTTATAGGTCATAATCAACACCTTGAATTGAGCCCAGACTTCAATCAGGAGCCAGTGGAGCTGGCGGAGAACTGTTGTGTCTTCATCACTGATGAATCCAGAGCTGGGTGGCTTGGGCTCTTTCCTGACCTTTTGGACCTCTCCTGACTTTTTGACCCTTTCCTGGACTGTGCCTCAGTCCAAGTGGTGTGCAAATTCCCAAGCTGGGAGCTTTGGAAATTGGAATCTCTGCATGTGAGGAAATACTTTGGGCTCAACCCTGACCTTGTTCTAGACCCTAACTGTTCAGGGGCCTGGACACACACTGCCCAGAATATCAAAACAAAGTGGCAGGGTTGGCCTTGACCAACATGAAGGTACGGATGGTGTTTCAGGCCCTCTCTGGAATCCCTTTCCTAGCCTCATAAGCAATGGAGTTCATATTCTGAGGAACACCTAGGAGTTACTTAGATCTTAAGGCCAAGACTCACAGCATTCAAGAGGCTGCAATACAGTGGCTAAGTTGGATCAGATCCTGGTGTGGGTGTGTGGGTAAATCAGGCCTGTTGTTAGAATTCCTTCATTGTCACAGGGGAGCTGGAATTGGCTCCAATCCTTCCTTGTCTGAGGAGCATCTGGGATTGGTTCTGGTCTCTTTTTCTGGTATGGAACTATTTCAAGAGTGCATAGCAGAATGCCATCAGCCTTATGATTTCTGAATACTGTGACTATTAAGCTTATGTCACAGGGCTTACTTGATTGGAGCTTCCAGTGCTACAAGGTCTGATTGCAGGATTGGGGCCAAAACAATCATGTCATCCGAACATGGATTTCATTTGGAGTGCAGGGAAGTCGTGAGCAAGCTGCAAGGCAAACATGGCCAAAGCTCGTTGACACTGTTGCTGAACCCATCCAGGCAGCAGTAGCAGCCCCCTAAGCAGCCAAGTGGAATGACTGTCTTTGGCTTGGTGGCCGCATCACAATTTGAGTCCTTTTTCACTCACTGTACCCTTTTCTCTTTTTATTTATTTATTTGCAAGATTGGTGTTGGCAATATCCAAGCTGGCAGCCAGTGACTACCCCTCCAAAGTATCCTAGCTGCACATTTGAGGGGCTGCCACTGGTTCACCACTAGTCCACCCTCCCCGACCAGGTTTAGCGGGAGGTGCCAAAACTCGAGGCTTTTTTGGGATATATTTCATTTATAAAATATTTTATATTTTATTTTGGACAGGGCTATCCATCAGTGTTGGACAGACAGCTCTACCTACACACACACACATGTCCCTTTTAAAAAACTTGATTAGATCTCAAAAAAAGAAAAGGGAAGGGAAAGGAAGGGAAGGGAAGGGAACCAAAACTTTAATGGCTCTCAATGACCCATGTTCCAATGTGCTGTAGTTCATACATTTGCACTTTCCTGAGCACCTAGAGTTTTAGAAAAAGGTGGAAAAGTGTGAAGACACATGGAAAGAATCAGGAACAATAAAAGAACCTGGATGATTTATTTACCTATTTATTTATTTATATCATTTTATAGGATGGCTTTCTTGCCATTCTCATTGAAGGGCAAAGATCACTCACAGCTTTTTCTTTGACAACTCACCTTTTGACAGCTGTCAAAAAGGCACAAAGTAAAAACCAAACCTAAATGCAGGCACTCAGTGTCAATACACATGATTGGTACCTCACTGGTACCTCATTGATACCTTTGAGAGTAGACACTTTTAGGATACTGTCTTGATGGAGCTTCTCATTTTGAACTCATGTTGGTGCGTGCCTCCACATTTTATTAATGATAGTCAAAATATTTGCAACATTTCTTGCTCTTAAATATTTTTAAAGGGGTTGATGAACTAGTGACAGCCTCTCCAATGTACCAGTTGGGCACATTGAAGGGGCTGTCACTGGCACTGAGTTTGGAGATTGTGAGCGAAAGTGGAGGGAAGCTGCTGTGTATGAAAAGGGCTCAAAATCACAGTGGGAAAGGAAATGAGGTGTGTCTAGCTGCCAACTCCCTGCTGTATCAGTTGGGGAACTGGGGGAAAAGGGGGCAATGTACAGTGAGTTCAATTTTCTGCTGGGCATACCATGAATTATGCTTTAAGCAACCACCTACTTTTAGTTATTGTCAGGCTAACATACATTATGTACCAACATGGCCAATGTGTTCCCTCTTTCCACTGAATTAAATCTGGGAAGCTCATGGTATGACCATTTTTATGCAAATTCAACAGAATTGACAGCCATTGAAAATGGCTGTATTTTGAAGAAAGAATGTCAGATCGAGGATTCCCTTGACCAGCCCTTGAATGCATTTTCTTATTGAGCTGAACTGGAGGCCAAAATGTAGGTGAAGACAAAATGGTTCTCCCAGTCTTCAGGTTCCATTTATATTCAGGTTATTTGAGGATGGTACTCTCTTGGGTTCTGTCATGCGGCTGACAATGTCATCTTTTCCTTTCAAAATGCTCAGTCTGTGAATACTTTTGGAGGCAAAATAGCAACTTTCATCTGGCAAAAACATAAAAAAGAAAAAAGAATAAAACATGAAAAAAGGTAAGGGTACAATTTTCCTAGAAATTGGCCTAGGAAAAAAATGGTTAGAGCATTTTTCCTGTTCAGCTGGCAACTGTGTTTCTGCTAAGGAATTATCTCAGAATTCACATTTCCTGCAACATTGAAAGCTCCTCACAAATACACTTCCAGCCAGGCAGCTTCCATGTGCACATAAGGAAATCCCACAGGGTTTGACAGGGCTTACTCCCAAACAAGAATGCACAGAACTGCAGCCTTAGGCTCTAATCCTATAGGTGCTTATTTTGGATTCAGCACCACTGAATTCAGTGGGTTTACTTCTGAGTAGAGATGGATAGTCATAGAAGTAGCAGTGAATCCAGTGATGCTGGAGATGTGAAAAACCAGCACAGGAAATATAAAAATATATTGGTCTGCATATACATGCTGCAACTGATCTTCTTTCCCTTTTTGTCTTATCTTAGAGTCTTGTCTTTCTCCCTGTGTGGTGTTCTTATTGGCATTTCTGTTAGACTTGAATAGATTTCTTGTGCAAAAACTGTAGTCCACACTAGACTAATCCCCTGCCTCCATCTCTCTCTTTCTCTCTTCCTCTCTCCCCCTGCATTTGCAATTGGGTATAATATAGAACAGTTAGCATTGCTAATCAATTGATTACACATTGGAGTCTCCATACTTGCCTTGCTTAGCCTAAATTAGCAGAATGGTCTTAAGGGAAGAAGGTTTTTACAATCCCACCATGAACAAAACTGCTCTAATTTTTTGGAAAGAGGTAAGGCAGAAGGCACAGCCTCCATGATCCTTCAGTTCCTCTAAGCTACCCTGTCTGTGTGAGGCAAACAGCTCAATTGGGTGAGGCTTGATTACTCCAATGGGTAGGCTATTAGGAGACTGAGAAGGAATAAAAAAGAAAACAGCTAAGATTAAGGCCAAAGATAGGACTTCTTGGAGGAAAGCCACAGGATTCCCTTTTGTTGCATTTAGTGAGACTGGGGATGCTGTTAACCATAAAAAGTTCTTGGGGTTTTGCTTTGTTTTGGTTAGGCTGTTTTGAATCTTTCTTCCAATTTCCTTTCTAAGAGAGAAATCCAGGAGAACCAGGCTGAGATTCCCACCAAATCAGGTAGGCTTGAAAGCACAAGAACGTTGACGTGAGTGCAAGAGCTCCCAAGGCCTCGAACAACATTCAGGGAGGTCCATTCATGCTGCATCCCCAAAGCTTTCCCTGCAGCAGCCTGTGCCCACTGAAGAGCTGTTTCAAGGGATGAGAGGTCCCTCTGGAGCAGCACCAGAGGTTGCAGGGGAGGGGAAGGGGGAATAGAAGAAAACGGCTTCCCCTCCTTGCTTCAACAAAAGCCCCAGCTCAAAGGCCGTTCCTCATGCTGAAAGAACCCCTCACAAGTGGAAGGGCAACGCAGCATCCAAGCCTCTGGCTTTGACACCAGAGGCCAACAGGGTTGGAAAGATGACCCATTCTATTGAGATGTGTCCTATATCTAGAATTATGAGATGTCCCTTACAGTAAAGGATGCCAGTCATCCTTAAAGGGCATCCCCTGATGTCAGAGCATCATAATTCAGTGGGATGTTACAGATGGCCTTTATTTCCACGCTTCTGTAGCATGTAATGTGCTCCCATTACTTCTGATGCCACAGCATCAGTTTTGCTTTGGTTTTGTTTCCTGAGGTGTTGAAATGTTGTGCTGGCCCCCTGCGCGAGGCAGAAGGTTGCTTGTTCAAACCATTCAGTGCTCTGAAAGCTTTCTTAGCCGGTTCCCTGTGTTCTTGGGATGCACCGAAGAAACTCAACCGTGACATGTGTGGCCAGCAGAGGCTCACTTCCTGTTCTCACTGCTGCCACCTTCTGACCATCTCTCTGCCTGTATCACCTTCTGCCCCTGCTCCTGCCATTTTATTCGAATAAGCTGTGATGCTCCCACCCAAAGAGTGATTTCCGGACAGCTCTCAACATGTACCTTTGACCAGCCTGTTCATACTGGGGGATTCTCTGCCATGGCCTATGGTGTTTGTTACTAATTCACTCCCCCCCTCCCTTCTCCCCTAGTTTAGAGTTACTTTGTCCTTCCTAGAGCAATCCTAACCAATCACAGCTCACATAATGTCAGAACATGTCACAAGCTAATGTTTCCCCCTTTGCACTTCCGAAACAACAAGCCATTGTTTGGCAAAAGCTCTTTATTTTCCAATGCACTTCCAGTAACCACAAGCAGCAAACAATCAGTCTCTGAGCATGCGCAGAGTGGTTTGTTGAACTCAGTCTACGAATTACTTTGTCAGGGGGCTGAGAGTCATACCAGGCTCGGCTGGCTACAGAGGTTCTTCCACATTCCCCCCCTGCAGTTGTGCATCCTGACTATTCTCAACATCCACCTGAACACCTGGAGGCTGCCCTTGGGAAAAGCCCCTCTGCTTCTTCCATCTCATTGTCAGAGAATTCTGGTTCCTCAGCTGAAAAGTTGGAAAAGGGAGTGGAGCATATGCTCCCGAATTCCCCATCTCTTCTTCAGAAAATATTATTCCTCTGACATGTGAATTAAAAGGAGGATAGTTCCCTTCATCTGTAAATTATTCAGATATAATTCATATTGTCAGAGAATGTTGAGCAGGCATCTTTTTGTACATGGAACGTATTTCTGTGACAGTAGCAGATGCCCGTATATAAATATGAGTCTAGCAGTATCTGGGATCTAGAAAGGTTTCATAAATTATCGCTGGTTTCAGCCCTTCTAATTAAATGTTATGCTGTTCATAGAGCAAAAAGGGATTAGGAGGCCTTCTAGTTCAATCTGTGGCCACAAAGCAGGGCCCTCCATATATCAACTTCTTACAAGTTAATACACACTGGAACCCATATGACATTGTTGGCAAGAAGTTAGCTTGCTGGTTACTTAATTCTATTAGTCCACATGTTCATTCCAGCAATGCACATGGGACTGTTTTTCAAGTGAGAATTTAGGCAAATAAAGATAGAGATTAAGCTGCCCAGCCCAATCAATCTGCTCTTTGTTCTCAATCCATGAGGTGAGAACAACAACATTAAACTGTCAAAGATGTGGAACCAGTGCCAGTTCACTAAATTGTTTCAATTATGTGGGAAGAAAAATGGGACAGGGCTTCAACTTGTGCCACATGGACTGAATCAAGTCCTGGTTCAGCTTTTGACATCCCAGCATAAAATCCATATTTAGGATGGTTTGTGTTGGTGTGCCAAAAATGAAGGCAGCTCATGTTGATGCGGTGTAGAATTTTTCTGCAGTTGCCACCCATCAAAATATTTGTCTGTTTTCAAGTGTGCAGAGCTTTTTCAAATCTGCATAAGTACCTACTATCCGAGGGATAAATGATGCAGTACATGAAATACATGATATGTGGCTGAGCCCTAACTTTTATCTTCATTGTGGGTACCTGATCTGGGTTAAGATCAGTGCACATTGATGGCTGAAGAAAGAAAAAAAGGCCTCTGTGGGTATCAATGGAGATGTTAACAATATTTTTATAATCTTAATATTTCTGAGTTGTAACACTTGTATTCCCCCCCCCCACCCCAGTTCATATGAAGAGTCAGTCCAGAGCCAGGCTAGTAACCAAAGTAATGAGATGAAGTAGCAAACTTACCCTACCTTCCAAAGCTTTTAGAAGAAATGGGAAGATAGTTTGGCATGAGGTGGAGGGACCATTCCTCTTCCCTCTGACCTCTCCTTCTTGTGCTTGTCTTGGATCAGCCAGGTGGGGCTACATGCAGTAGGGGAAGTGGCTGCATGGAAATATTACCCCACCCCCCATATGCCATGAGGTTTGGGCTCCCTTGTTTAACTGAAGAAAACAAAGTTAGGCTCAGCTACACACAGCATGTAGCCAAATTAATGAACAGCATGAACCAGCAAGCCTTAGCTTATGTCTTTACTATTTGCTAACCATATGCAGTTTGGTGGGTACATGACGTAGCTGTCCAGACTCTCCTTCAATCGCACCGAAGACATGAAACATTTTCTGTGTGACCTCTCGTCCCTTGCTCTTCTCCTGGCACCTTCACACTTCACAGCTGCAGAAAGGGGATCATCTCCATTTCGTTTTGGCTCCTGTGACGGGTCATTCTGTCCTTTGCGTGCTGTCCAGCATGCTGTGAAGCCAGCATGTATGGCTTCCCACGACTCTCCCAGCTTAGGAGCTGCTGGGTATTTTCGGCTGGATTAGGGCCTAAGTGACAATCCCCTACGTTCACTCCTAGCTGCCTTTAGGGCCAGCAAGTCAAAAAGACTTTCGGCTTGTGGTTAGCTGACAAGCAGGAAGTTCTGGGGAGAGAAGTATGTGTGTGTGTATGTGTGTGTGAGGGAGGTAGGGAGGGAGGGAGGGAGGGAGACCTGCATAGGGCAGGGAGGGAAGGAGGAAAACAACATAAGGGGCTTATTTCCTTGCCAGAGTTGCTGCTCTTTTGTCAAAGCCTGAGAGGACACCTTCTCTAGTAGCATCCCTCCTGCAATCCCACAACCCACTGACAGGACGGCAGGTGTAGCATACATTGAAATATGTGCCTCAGGAAAAAAATGCAACAGATGGAAACAATGTTGAGAAGGATGGCTGGGGTGCCACCCAGTCACCCTAGCTGAGGACCCCATCTCTATGCCCGTGGTTAACTGGCACCCAATCTGGGTACTGCACTTGGCACCAAGTTACCTGCTCCTCCCCAAGAATCCACCTCACTAAGAAAACTTTAAAAGGGGAAATAGCAGAGTACTAAAAGGGAAGAGGAGCAACTTTATTCAAGGCTAGTGCCGGGCAGCTGTTCAAAGGAATGAAAGCTTCAATACAGAGGACAGTCCTCTAGCAGCCAATTCAGATAGAGGACTGCTTTCTGTCAAAAGCACATATGACCACGCGAGCTGGCAAGCATCCATGTCATTCCAGCCCATGTGCCCAACCTTGACCGATAAGTGTTGCTGCCCATGCAACCCTTGTGGCAACCCGGCACGATCCTTGTGATTGTGGCAAGCACACCCCGTCCGCCCCATTCCTGCCCTGCCTAGTGTAGCGGAGAGGAGAAAGAGGTCAAGCACAGCACAGCTGCCCCAGTGATCCAAGGCAGCCAAGAGGAATGGATATAGATCTCATTACTGTGCCTACCTGTCATTTCCCCTCAAGGCATTGCGAGGTGCAGCATGTTGCTGTCCCTTCTTGTGTCCGCAGTCGCTGTCCTGCTTCCAGACTGAATCTGCCTACAGTGATGTGAGTGGAGAAAAGCAGAAATGCTCCTAATCCATTTCCTTCTTCCATCTTCATGCTATCACCGTTGGCAAGAGAAATGAAACACCCTCTGCAGGTCAGGGATGGACATCCAGAAATCTGCAATCGCCCCAAGACTTAATGAATGGTAGGGCAAGCTGCAACATCAGTGTCAAGTTGGCAGGTTTGCCACTTGGCTTACAGGAGATGGTGAGATTGTGCTGGTATCAGCACTATTGTGGCAGATGGGGACTGGTAGCAGGGGATGAACTGCTTCAGATCTTTGCTCCCCTGTTGGTAGACCAGACTGGGTCAGAGGATGAGGAACTGAGTTGAATTCCATCTCTTTCCATGAATGGAGGGTATCCTTCCTCTAGAACCTGTGGCAACCACACACAGCAGGCTTTTAATTAGAATTACTTAAAGCATCTCTTAGCAAACTAGATTAGTACAGTTCTGATTCTCACAGGCTGACTAGCCGATGGACTATACACTTGTTTACATCTGAGAATAGAGGCTTAAACATGGATGCCATTCACAGGACCATTTTTGAGGTAAAACTACTTTTGGCCCCTTGTGTTTCAATTTTAAAAGAAAATGTACAAAACCAAAAATCAAGCCAACAATTGAAATGTTGCCGTTCTTATTGACCTCACAGCCTCCTACACCAACTCCATCTCAGTGGATGATTCTGGAGAGGAAAATTCACCAGGAGGTGGTGTTTCCATTGAAGAATGGTAATGAAAATTGGCAGCTGATAGAGTAGTAATGCCGGTCATTCTTGATTTTAAAAGCCCCAAGATGGGCTGTTTACTTTATACAAGGCATGTCCAGATTTCTTTGCACATGAATTATATAGTAGCTTTTATCCAGCGTGTGGCATTCCTCTTAATGTTGAAATCCTTCTGCCTTGATAAGCAAGAATATCAGACATTTCTATTCTTTCCTTTTGGTGTCACCTGTTTGAATCACATCATTGATGCAAGTCCTTATCATTCCAACACTCCATCTCTAATTAAGCAGTTAGGTGATTGTGGAGTATGTAGAAGGAGATCAGAAACATGTATCTCCTAGAACCTTATGCCCAGTGTTCTATTTTCCATAAATATGTTGTTTTTTCCATTAGCCTCCTCCATCTGTTATAGTAAGGGTATCAATGCACCTGCTGTGATATTTTCAGTTTGCAAACTGCTGTGATAATTGAATAGAAAAGTTTAGGAGCTCTTTAGTTGAACTTAGGGCTGATTCATATCCCTTCATTACTTTTGCGCTTATCAACAACTTGTAGGTATAGCATTCAGTCTCTCTGCTGGATTAATACAACATGTTACACACATAAGGCTGCCTTTGAAAACAGTCCACAAACTTCAGTTGTTACAAAATATTATATTGGTGCTTTGTGATAAACACTGAAACCCAGTTCAAAGAGCTGGTATAAACTTTCAGAGCCTGAAGCAGCTTGGAGTCAGGCTACTGGAATTATTTTCCTATATGCAACTGTCTGGATCCCAAGAGCACCCCCAGAAGTTTTTCTCAGGTGCCTTGCAAAATGGGCTGAAGCAGGAGGCTACTCATGAAAGTTTTGCAAGAATGGCACCCTGTTTATAGAATGCTCCCAGCAGAGAGATTCACCTGATACCCATGTCGTGGACTAGGTGAGGTTCACAGTGGTGTTAGAGCACTATTCTAAATGGAGTCAAGATGGCCATAAGATCATCCAGAGTTCCATCTCCATGACTGGAAACGTGCTCCAAGATCGGACTTGGGACCCTGAACTTGGAGCAGCTCCTTCCCACCTTCAAGCCTGCATGGAAAGGGCCAGCCTGACAGTGACTTTGTGGTCACAAGAGTGACTCCAGAGAAAGGCTGTTGGAGGAAGGTCTGGGCACAGACTCCTGAAGTTGTCAGGTTCTGCCAGAACATGCAGGACCCTGGTAGTGGCTCAGCCTCCTTACCTTGTGCTCCAAGGTTAAACACTTGAACGGCCAAAATTGGCCATCTGAGGGTTTTGCACAGTGGAAAGAACATGCAGGTGACCTTAGTCTTCCTGTTTCTCCCACCACACATAACATGCCCTCTGAGTTTGGAGGGTTATGGGCAACTTTACAGGATCGGAACGTTAGAGCTCTTTAGATATTGCTCTGCTGCTGGTTTTTATTTTTACTTTTGCTCTATTCTTTTGTAGTTTTAAATATTAAGCATTTGCATTATGCTTAATTATGTTTTCATATCACACAGCCTAAGCTTCATTTTGTGAACTCTCCAGAATACTGGGCCATATAGAAATGAAACTGACACATAACCTAGTATTTATGTGGCTTTTGTTTAAGGACAGAATTCTGTTGGCTCCCAACTGAATGTTCCCCCTTGGAAGAAATTCATATTGGCCACTTTTAATGCAGATTGGTGAAACTGGTAGCAAGTGTTGAGAAATGAAGCTCTAAAGAGGTTGTTAGAATTGGCCAGAGTTCCAGGGTTGTATCGACTGGATTAGTATTTCTTTAAGTTATGTCCCTTGATACCTTCTCAATGCCAAATTAATGAGATCTGTCCCCCCCATAGCTTTAAATGCTATAGCTTCCTTAGAAAGATTTCACCTTTACTCTGATAGTAACTACCTTAAATTCATGTACATCTGTTCTTTCCAGCTAAGGTCGCAATAAATTTATTAAAGCTAATGCCATAATAAACATGTCAGTCCTTACGATGTTACAAGAATCTTTGGTGTTTTTGCAGTAATAAACACACACACAACTCCTTCTGGGTGTTGTTTATATTCTAATGCCACTTTTCCCGATGTTTATCCCTATGAGGAAAGACAATGGCATGAGTCTATATGATGAAAAAGGCCCTTTTAAAGAGTATACAGTGCCTTGAGCCATTGCTGCTTTACTGATAGAGCAAAATTGCAGCTTGATTGCACAAAGGACAGATCTGTGGAACTAAATAAGTATAAATTCCTTCTCTGGCTTAGATCATTGGATTCCAGTTGAAAGCTCAATTCATATGTTAGCTCTGCACAGTGTTGTGCAAGGTAACCCCATCATGGTTATGTTCATCCCAAATGGTTCCTCCTGTTCATGTTAAAATGGGTCATGTGTTGCAAACATTACTCATGTGTTGCCAAAGGAGGAGGGCAGGGGAGGCTAAATTGGAGTCAAAGTGAAATAAAAATACTCAACCCTTCTGAGGAGCACATGTCCCAGAGAACAGTATGTGCATGTTCTACCAGAGTTTGAAATGGGGAACCTCCATACCAGTTCCTCAGAACTTGGCTGTTCTGCACTTGGTATAATGATACAGCAATTCATATTTTATTACTAGGAAATATGCTTTGCGTGTGCTTTAATGGTCTAGGAGCTGCAACTGATCCAGAGTGCAGCAAAGTAGTTTGGTTGGCCAGAGCCAGTCCCTGAGCGATCGTATAATATCAGTATTGACAGAGCCCTGATGGATATGGATAAGTTTATAGGCCCCTTTGGATGATCATCATGAGCAGATTTTGCAGAGATTCCTATTGTGCACATGTGATTAGGTCTCAGTTTCCATCAACCTCATCAGCTCCTTTACAAGTGAGATTATCTGGGGGCCTCTCACAGAAAGGAGCACCCCACATTTAAAGCAGTGTTTCCTGTCTTCAGATGGTGATAACCTGAGGAAGTACCAACGGTTCATCTTAAGGGATTCCCCAACAAAGGGGAAGTTCATACAGGTAAAGTGGAAGACAATTGGTGCACGTCTGATGCTGCACCTTTATATCTGTTGGGGATCCAATCCAAACTCCATTTCCCTCTTCCATCTTCATGCTATCACAGGTAGCAAGAGAAACAAAATACCCTCAGCAGGTCAGGGATAGATATCCAGATATTGGCAATCATCCCAAGACTTACGTGAATGGTAAGACAAGCCGCAACATCATTATCAAGTTGGCAGGTTTGCCACTTGGCCCACAGGAGATTGTGAGATTGTGCTGGTATCCAGGAAAAGCCAAATGAGGAGCCAAGACAGAGCCAATGCTTAAGCTTCCCTCCTTCCCATTAAGAAGTCATGCTGCAGTGGGATTGAGGTTTTGTGCTAGCACTTCAGTCCTATCAGTTGGATCCCGACTAAATGGGCCAGACTTTGAAAGCAATGGGATTCTATTAATCAACCTTAGGTCACCGGCATCAGTGAGAACTTAATGGCAACTATCATAGACAGAATCCAGTGCAATGAGATGTTTCTTATGCACAGTGGCTCTTGGAACTTCCAAGATATGAACAGGCCATGTTTTCCAAGCAAAGGTCAGGACTAGCTTTGTAAAATCCAAAGCCACTGTGTTTTTCCCATCATAATACTGAGTCAATGACAGGCAGGGTGACAAGTTGTATATATCTTGGAGTGATCCTTGCATTCAAGTTGCAGTGATTAAACCATTTTTTTAAAAAAAGAACATTCTGTCATGGGAGCAATATACAAAATGAAAAATTAGCACAGCGTGCAAAAATGAAATAAATGTTTTCATCCTTGGTCTAATTTGCTCACAGGTATGTGTACACGAAGTTTAGCATTTAGCACAGTAGTTAGAAGAATTGTGAGCATCAAAAGATCTGTCATCCATCAGCAAACAGTTTCTGTTTGACTTTCAGAGGTTTTTTTGGTAAAAGGTCTGTCACCTTTATTTGGCTTTTTTCTTTCAGAAAAGAAGTGTTGATTCCCCACGATGGCTTTATAAAGCAGTAAACTCATTTGCATAATTGTACAGTCATTTAGCTAGTGTGCTCTTTTTTCCAACTTACCTAACTACAGTGAATGTAGTTTTGATGGCAAAATAGCCTCTTTTATGTAATAGCACTTTTTCCTCCCCCACCCCCTGCTTCCCTTCCTCATTCCTGCAAAATAAGTGCAACATAATTATTTTACTGTGGAGAAATTAGCTCATTTGCAAATGCCACCTTGGAACACAAAACGAATGGCATTTATTGAAGCACTAATAAAGGCACCATGTTAGAATAATTTTATGCTGACGGGCCCACAATCACTCAATATTTTAAGAGCTGTCATCACACCAGCATGAGCTGCATGCACAAGTACAAATTTATGCTGTGACATCATGGCACTAAGAGTATAATTGGAAGAAAATTACAGCGCTTCGCTCTGGCATTCAACAGCAAGGCAGAACAGTTTCGATGCCCACCCCGGCTGATCCTTCACCATGCCTTCGTGTGCCCACTCATTCCCTTAACACACGAAGTATCATGACATGGGATGTGTCCTTCAGGCATTTCTAGGGCAGAACTTTCTGTAGGTACTCAGCAGCCCATGCTGCGAATATACACTACGCTCTGCATCACCACCAAGCGTGAAGACTCACAAATCAGCAAAAGCCACCATTTCAGAACTATAGACATGGCTAATTAAGCATGCAATCAGCTATACAATGGCAGAAGGCCTGCTGAGAAAGGCTGTTTTCAGACCCTTGTGGGGTTTTTTTTTTTTAATACAGATGTTGTTGTTATTATTATTATTGTGCTGCAAGTTAATACATTCCAGAGATGCCTCAGAGCTGAATGCCAAGCTTTTAACATGATCCCATCAACATAACAAAGGTGGCTTCACAAACACAACCTTTTGGCTTTCTTTCTACCTTTGTTCTTTTTTGCAACTTTTAACCTGACAATAGATGTTCGGGGAGAGATCAGGAAAGTGCAATGAAATTACATGTCATGTTTAGATGGAACATTCTAGTAATCTTGCTGGTTTACAAACTCTTTGTGCATCCGCAGATAGGTTTTACAAAGGGGCCGGGGTACAGAGGGAGTGCTCCAGTTCTCATCTGGTCTATAACTGGTGGCCCACAGGTATTGTCATTGTTGGTAGTCATTGATTATCCCATTGTGTACTGAGCTTGCCTTTCTTTGGTGAGTTTGTGCTGAAAGAGACTGTTTTAGAATCTATCCAGTGGGTGTAGGAATGGGAAATTGTCCCAGACTTTGAAGGTTGGCAAACATAATGAGGTAGATCGCTCACTGTAAGTGCCATTTTATATACTCTTGCTTTATCCTCCCACTTCCATTTCATTCTAAACACATATGTTCATTATTTTTAAATACATATGTTTGCCTATTTACTGTGGAGATAAACAAGCCAAATTAATTCCTGGCTTATGCCTAAAATAAAAGAAGAAATCTCGATAGCCCAGAGATGAAACATTATTAACTTCTACATGTTGCTTGTATCCTGCTGCCTCCACTAAGCCTGATGCTATATAGTCTCATTGCTCATGGTACTTTCAGTGTGAGGTCTTAAAGATAATCTACACTACAAAAATCGGATTTGTTCAACTTCTTTCTTCAAAAATTGACCTTTGAACAGTGGATTCAAGAGACAGATGCTGGTGTTCAAGATGGATAGCAAGCGTTGAGTGTCACCTGACTAGCCCTGGGTCCTCCAAGCATCCTCAGGAGCAGACCTGGGTGCTGTTATGTCCCAGTACTGAAGAAGGAGTCCTCTCTTGGTCTGCTCTTCCGTATGTGGAATGGAAGGAAGAGACCATCAAGTCTTTGACTTCAGTCAGGATAAAAGCTTGACTGAGAGACAGTGTGGTGAGCCCTAGTCTGGGATCTGGGAGATCTGGGTTCTAGTCCACCCTCAGCCATGACACTGGATGACTTGGGCCAGTCACAGCCTTTCACTTCACCCTACCTCAGAGTTGTGAGGATAAAGTAGAGCTATGTAAGCTGCTATGAGTTCCTCACAAGAGGAAAAAAGGTGGGATATAAATGCCAAATAATAATAATCTGGTCATGCATAGAATATAAGTCAGTCCTCCATGAAATCGACGTGATCCATTGGGCAGAGGAATCCCCCTCCCCATATCACAAAAATAGTCTCTCATAAAGGTAAAGGTAAAGGTTTCCCCTTGATGTTATGTCCAGTCATGCCTGACTCTAGGGGGCGGTCATGATCATCATAAACTTTTCATATATCTGTTCTTAGGGATGTCTGAAACTTGATCTTGTTCAGGTTCCACCTTGAAGCACATTTGGACTCATGTCTGTGTCAAACAGTAAGCCTTCTTCAATTTTCCACAAAAAGCTATGCATATATTCATAGGGATTTTACTAAACATGCACAGACATTTTGAAAGGCACATATTAAAGTATGTTTCTGCATAGTTTTCAAAGGGGTGAAGTCTCTTATGTGCATTTTACAAATGTATGCATTTTTTGAAAACATCTCTTTTGTTCCACTGGTCCCATTGGAAATACATTGACCTCAATCTCAGAATGCATCAGCTCCTGGAGGTACAAAGTCAGTCACTTTGGTCCCTGAAATTAATTTCTCCTGTATCCCCATTACTGCTGCTTCTGCCTTGTATGAGAAAACACAGAAGCCTTCTCAATGGGGATTTAGATGATGCTGTAGCTGCTACAGTGGCCAGTAAATCATGTGTTCTCTTCACTGTGATCACTTAGGTGCTGTCTCAGGTTGATGCAAAAGAAAAAGGAAAACAAGAACAAAACAAAGGAGAGAGGAACTTCAGCATGCTAATGATCTATATGTGTAAAGAGTTCTTTTCTGCCTTGGCAACATTTATTTATTAAATTTATATTCTGCTATATTGGTCTGAAGACCCTCTTAGAGGATTAAAGGTAAAGGTGTCCCCTTGACATTAAGTCCAGTCATGCCTGGCTCTAGGGGGCGGTGCTCATCCCCGTTTCCTGGCCGAGGGAGCCAGTGTTTGTTCGCAGACAGTCTCCGTGGTCATGTGGCCGGCGTGACTAAACACCGAAGTGCACAGAATGCTGTTACATGCCCACTGAAGTGGTACCTTTTTATCTACTTGCATTTGCATGCTTTCAAGCTGCAAGGTTGGCAGAAGCTGGGACGGAGCAACGGGAACTCACCCCATTGTGCAGATTCGAACTGGTGACCTTTCGACCAACCAGCCCAGCAGCACAGCGGTTTATACCCTCTTAGAGGATTACAATGAGATAAAAACACATCACAACAATAAGAGCATGCAACAATGAACAATAAAACAAAATTGTACACAGCTGAGGGATAATAATTTAAAACTGTATAGATTAAGGCAATAATATTACTAACCTTATCCAGATAAAATCAATAATTAAAATACCTTGAAAATAAAGTTGTTTTTGCCCAGTGCAGAAAAGATTGTAATAAGGGCATCAGGCGAACTGTTTTCAGGAGGCTATTCCACAGGTGCAGTGCAACTATATTAGCCATCTTCCTTACCTCCTTGAAGGA
The DNA here is from genome assembly GCF_004798865.1 of Varanus komodoensis. Taxonomy (NCBI): domain Eukaryota; kingdom Metazoa; phylum Chordata; class Lepidosauria; order Squamata; family Varanidae; genus Varanus; species Varanus komodoensis. Next base: position 45,488,338 of record NW_025336087.1, on the reverse strand, counting down.
TGGCTCTTTCAGAAAAGCCTCTGAAATCAGTCTTAGAGGCCAGGTAGGCACATATGTGATCCAGTAGATACTTTCTGCTGGACCAGATATAATCAAGAGCAGCTGTTTGAAGGTGCCTGAACATTATGAGAAATATGAAGTAGCTATCCAGAACTACTGAAGAAGCAATTTTATGTCTACTCAGGGCAACCAAGGCCATTTGAGTTTTCTGTAAATGGCTAGACATAATGGCATCCCTAAGTGGACATCTACCATGCTTTTAACCTTATTGCTGATGCATTATTTCTCTTTTGAATTTGAACTCTGTGTTTGGTCCACTGCATGAAAAAGCTAAGATAGAAATGGAAAGGACAAATAAATGAATACGGAAGAAACGCTCACCGTCGTGTCACTGGTTTCCTCTTAGAATGCAGCCACTTGGATACAAATGCATGTGGCCCACTATTTTGTGCAATGGCGCCTTCCATGTGTGGGAAGTATGGCCTCAATCAGCAGAAACACAATGCCCAATAAGTTACTAAGTGACTTCCTTCTTTTTGTGGATCAGCTCTTAATTCCTCCATGTGAAAAGTGAGGCTGCTCTAAATTCTCCACATAGAAGAGAGCTGTAGCGCTCCCTCATTCATAGTGGCTAAATGTGACCTCTTTGTACAGGAAGCGCTTGAATAGCACCTGCAGGGAAGTGCATCAGCAGGGAGCTGTTGTTTTCATGCCCTGCTTCTGCATTTCCCAGCGGCCCCCCGTTTGCCAAAAGGTTGGTGGATGAGCTGGATCTCCAGAGTAATCAAGCCAATCTCTCCTTATCTTCTCAGGATGGTTTGTCAGGGGCTGCTTCCAAAACAGGAGGAGCTCATGCTCATTAACGTGACTTCTCTAATGACCTCCAGCTCCTTGAGCAAGCCATCTGCACCACAAGATTCGCGTTGGCATAAACTGGGCTTATAAAACATTAAAACAAAAACAGGCTGTTAAGTATCGGAAGACCTTATGCACAGTATGTCCATTGCAAATTGCTGCTGCCAAGCACAGGTCCCTATGTGGGTATCCATGCAGAAAACATAACAAAGTTTGAGCTATTTACAGTTGGATTTATAAGTATGGAATGAGCTGAGTCCAATTTTCGTTCTTCAAGGGTAAAGAAATTTCGTCGGTCCCTGGTTTAATGTTCTGTAGCTTTTAACAAATTGCTCCGGTGAGATCTGTTTTCATACATTTGTCTACTCTTTGAGGACACTTTTTAAAATGTGCATGGCTCTGTAATTCAGTGTGTTTTCCAGCATGAGGCTATACAAATGAACCTTGATTGATCTGAGTGTACAGGTGTATTTTTACTCCTCAAGAATGCTAAGGGGGGAAAAAGCTTGATTTTAGACTTGAAAGCCTCGTGGATGTAAGGCTCCAATGTGATCCAGGTCTGTGTGTGATTAACAGAAATAAATGAACACCTCTTAACAGTGTTTGAAAAGCAGTAGCTCATCATGCATAGTTATCCTTTTCACTGCCTATTATTTTTCCTGCTCATTTATTCATTATTATAACTCCATCATAAATCCATACTCTTGTTAATATCCATTCAGTGTAGTTTTTAAGGTCCCTTTGTTCATACAGGTTTGAAATGTAAAGCAGCTATCGTGGGCTATCAGCTAAATAATGCACATTTGAAAAATTAGAGTACAATCAAAATACCATTAGTATTCTACTTGGCTTGAAGTCTCTTATCTCACCTTAACAAAATGGATTCACAGTAAGAATATCTTCAGCTACCAATATGTAGATAGCAGCCTTATATTTTTCGTTTTATCACTTGGTGCCAAGAAATGGGCCCTCTGCCACACTGCAACCCGGGGTGGAAATCGATGCTCCTGGCTGACTATAACTCACTGTATTTGCTGGCAAACCTGTGAGCTGGGTGGGTTTTCCAGTTTGCCAGATTGCAGGCATGAACCTTCAGCTGCAAAGACTGTGCGAAGCCAGGGACTGGCCCCATATGCTTGTTGCCTGGAGCCGAGTAGCCAGTGCCCCTGTCAAAATGCCCAAGACCGGCCAAGTTATTTTGTCAAATGAGCCAGAACATCCTGTAACCAGCTCGCCCTTTCCTGGCATGAAGAGAACGACGACGATACATGGAATCACTAACAACTTGCTGCCCTTTCATGTCACACCAAATCAGCTTCCTTGAGGTGCTCTCTAATGCAAGGGCCTATAGCTTCCTTTCTCCTGTGCCATCCAATTTATTTAATATATACTCCTTGGCATGGTAGTGCTATGGAATACGCTTGGTACTAAGTTCCCAAGTTCCTCTTTTCTTCCTTCATCTCCTATCAGAGGTCATTGTTCTTTCTAGAAGAAGGACCAGATATTTCCATCTGTAAAAGAGTTTAAGATTCTGTTCCATTTATTATTTAGCAGCCAAAGAATGTGACTATACTTCTGTTTACTGATGGAATCTCTGTATTTAAGGATGTATGAGAAATTATTTTCAGTTCCTTTTAGTTCAGGAATTAGCCTGTTCACAACTTTTGGACAAACCATGGACTCATAGGCAATCTGTGATAGCAGTCTATACACTTCCAAGCTTGCAATGCCGATTCACAGTCCACAAGAAATGCTTGGCAGCATTCATGCATTTGAAAACTGTATGTGGAGATATGCATGCAAACATGCTTCAGTCAGTATGAGAAGCATGCAGATATTTCAAACCTGAGAGCAATGAATGGTCACATTTGAGGAAACGCACATGAATTTTCATGGGAAAAGAAGATCCCAATCTCATGGCCACAAGGTAAAATGAGCTTTAAGGCATAAGTTCAACAGGGTCAAGTTTTACTTCTATTCACATCCCTTTCACTGATGCAAAAGACCTGCAAACAGGGCCAGCCCTTGTGTGATGTGGTGGAAATCCTCTAAGATGACAAGGGGAAAGACTGGCAAATCACATTCCCAGACCCACCTGGAGGCCTCCCCACAGATGCCACAGGGTGGACGGCTGTGGCTGCGTAGCTGAGGGAATACCACAGAGCGGGCTGGTGCTCCAGAGATCCCTAACGACAACTGCTCCATTTATGAGGAATGGAAGATGGGGGTTGGTGCAGCAGGGGCTGAGTAGAGCTTCAGCACAGGACTGTGGGATGCAACGGGAAAATTGGGGGGATGGCAAGATTAGGGGTGGCTACAGCGGGAGGTTGGCAGAGACATTGTTTTCCACCTCAGGTGACGAGAGAGTTTGTACCAGCCCTGTCTGCAGAACTGGCAATAAAGTTTTATTTATTTTATTTATTTGGAACACTTATATGCCGCCCCATTCGCAAAAGCCTTGAAGCGGCTTCCAATACAAATAAATAGCTATACAAATACATAAAAATCTGGAGACATCCTGGCATAAATATAAAATCAATAAATAAATTCAACCATTAAAATAATGTTTAAATAAAATGTTCTTGGCCTGTGTCTGAAAAACAAATAACGACGGCGCCAGGCGGACCTCTCTGGGGAGCGCATTCCATAAGTGGGGCGTCAACGCAGAGAAGGCCCTCTTCCTGGTACTCACCCTCCTAATATCTTTCACGGAGGGTTCCCGGAGAAGGGGCTCTGCCACCAAAGGGGCGGGAGGGCAAATATGGACTCAAGTGTTCCTTTAGATAACCAGGTCCCAAGCCATTAAGGGCTTTATAGGTGATAACCAGCACCTTGAATTGGGCCCGGACTTCAAAGGGGAGCCAGTGAAGCTGACGGAGGACTGGGGTTATATGAGAACAATGCCCAGTCCCCGTCAGCAACCTGGCAGCTCTGTTTTGCACCAACTGAAGTATCCGGACCATCTTCAAGGACAGCCCCACATAGAGTGCATTACAGAAGTCTAATCGGGAAGTGATCAATGCAAGTTCTGCCCTCTCCCCTCCCTTTCTAGTCAATCCCCTTCCCTTCCCATTCTGCTATTGGGAAAAAAGTATCTTTATCCCCAGTCTGCAATAAAAGCTCTAAGATGCTATGTATGAGATGGGGCTGTATCCCTCCAGTACGGCAGAATGACTTTCAGTGCTGGTTTTTGGCTCATGTGGGCCTCTGGCTGGCTACTGTGGGGGCAGAATGCTGGGCTTAATAGATGTTCTCTCTGGTCCAGAATGGCTTTTATGTTCTTCATTGAATGGTGAGATGTCAGAGGATGGGTACTTGCAGTGAAGTCTGTCCTCCGCCTGTCTGCTTCAAACAATAATCCTGATGTTGCTGTCATGGAACCTCACCTTGGGATGGGATCTGGACTGGCAGACTGACACCTCTGGGAAATACCCTCAGTTTAGTTGCAACAAGATTTCTGGAAATTTCCCCAGAGGCTTCTTTACCAAGCTACGAGTTGAGACCACTCATGGCCTCCATTCCAGGAGAAGCAGAAATTCAGAGGGATGAGGTCCTTCCGGGTGAGGACAGCAGGCAATGTGCGCTGGACCAGATGGGGAAGGCAGCACACATTGGCGACGGGGGTTCGGACACTGGTCCAGTTCCTAACGATCCCAGGCATCAAGACCTCCTTGCTGGGGAATCCATGGTGAGGAAAGCATGAGGGACATGTCTTATTCACTGAAATTAATTACTGGACAAATGTTAAGTGAGTTTATCCACAGATAATCTGATAAGCAATCAGAGATTTTGTGGCAGCTGATGCCCTTTTTAAAAAGAAAAGCATCAGTGCGCACTGTAGGCTGCGAGGTTCGCAGCCTGTGACTTTGTAGAAAAGACTGATCTGTGTGGCAGAAAACAAAAAGGGGTCAGCGTGATTTTCTCAGTGCTTTTTAACAAAAGGCTTGATTTCCCCTGACCTTAATAGATTAAGCCTGGGTGTTTATTTTTGAATCAATTCTTATTGATCCAGAAGACATGGCATTTTAATTGTGTGTTCGCTCCTCTTCTTCCTCTTCTGTTCTTTCCCTCCCTCTGGCTGTTGGAAGCCGCTGTTTGGTATGCTAACTGTATCATAGCCTAAAGGGCTACATTTTCAAAGCAGGGAGCACAAATCCCATTAGCAGCAACAGGGGCTGGTTGTTAATGTGTAACTCCCCATGAACTTGCTTTGAAGAGAAGGCAGGGGAAACCTTAGCATCACTGCCCGTTTTCCAAGCTAAATTATGTTTTCACTGGTACTCCAAATGTAACTGTTATGGATTTCTAATTCTGTTATAGCTTCCTTCCTTAGTCTATACACAAGTGCATGCACACACTAATTATTTAAATATGAACGTGCTATCTAGTAATTCAGAGTACCAGCTAAAACCCTTTAGTATGATTCAGACACAAGCTGATGGAAGCTAAACCGGTTGACTGGAGACACCCCTGCTGTGAATTCAGCCCCTAACAGGTCACTTGTGATTTCAGCAGAGACTGATTTAACATGAATGAGACCTTGGTGGGCCATTTTGTTCTGTCTTTCTGAAGAGCAAATGCCAACAGGGTAAAAATCTAGAAACTTGCACTATAATAGATATGCATTTAAATTAGAAGTAGCAAATCAAAGAATATCTGCATTTGCATAGGATTCCTTTGGCCAGAGGGAAAACTCTGCCAGTTCTCTTCCTTGACTTGTCAGGATTGAAGTGCATGAGGCTTAGACATATCTGGCAAAGAACAGTACATTTTAGGTAGTGAAACATTACACATAAATCCTGTTATTTTTCTTTCTTTCTTGTCTAGCATGTTATTTCCAGACATATGATCAAACAAAGATGTTATTTCCAAACTTTGGGTTTAAGCTTAGTACCACTTCACTGACATCTGCCTTAATGTTACGTTTTGGGAATTTTTAAAAAAGTCTTTAATTGCATATAAAAAGTAGTCTTTTCGTAGGACTTGGCTCTTAAGGTAATACTTGGAGTATGATACTGTCAGTGTTCCACACTTTGTAATCCCACTGGTTCCAAGGTAAGAGTTCAGTGAAGACTTTAATCTTCCCCATGGAAATTAATAGAAATAAAAGGTGCTTAGCATTGGCTGAATTGTGACCTTAGCATTTGATTTTCATGTTGTTTTTGCTTCAGTTTATGTAATTCCCTTACTTTAATGCTGTACTTCAAAATCTCTCTCTCTCTCTCTCTCTCTCTCTCTCTCTCTCTCTCTCTCTCTGCATGTTTATGTGTGAGGGTGAAAGGGACTAAACCCTTTATTACACTCTGGCCTGCTAGAAAAAAGTGTGGGCTATTTGTCACAATCCATGCAGACTTGAATGTCATGGTTGATACATGTCTGGTAGGCATAACTCTGCCCCCTGCTTGTACAGTTACAATGAATGTGGGTAAGTTCCTTGGAGAAGTGAGGCTTACTAGTACAGGTAATTTCATCAGGTGAAGCACCACCACTATTGGTCTGTGATGTCCCTCAGGAATCCATCTTATGTCCCATGCTATTTAACATATGCTTGAAACTGCTGGAAGAGGTTGTCTGAAGAGGACACCTAACTCTATCTTTGTTCTCCATCTAAGTCTAAGGAAGGTTGAAATCTGCAACCTTTGCATAAGACAGGCAATTCACCAGGCAGTCTACACAGCCATCACAAATCCAGCTATGTGTTTCGTTTCCTATGATCAGAAATTCCTCATCTCCCCAGAGGCTGAGGAATTAAGCCCTTTCAGGAAGCATCTCCCTTTTCTTTGGAATGACACCCTCTTTCCCCAAGATACCCATTTCCCATGACAGCAGAGGAGCTGTCACCCAGGAATTGGGTCCTTGTTATGTCGTCTTCAAGCCGTGCATTAGAATACGAATTATTCTTCATGCTTGTGATCTCCCATTGTCTATTTAGAAACTCCAGTCATCTGTTCCAGCTTTGATGCAGACAGTTAATGATTTCAGACAATAATCTGGTTATTCTATTAACTGGTCAAAGTTGGAATTTATCCCTTTTGGAAAAAAGTATACCCCATAGTGTGTCAACCAATTCACAATTTAAACTTTGTGTAGGATCTGTTATCCTACCTGTAAATACTTGTCCTGAGAGACATATCACACATGATTATGTTTAATTTGTGTAAGGTGATTAATGAGGTCTCAAGGGACATTGACAGATGGGTATCTATAAAGTTAAGTCTATGGGGTAGTGTAAAGGCACTCAAAATGAATGTAATAGCTTTATTTGGTGTTTCTTTATTTGCATCTGGGAAGTATTTCCAGATGCAAATAATGTTAACGTTATATTTCATAAATTGTTATGGGTTCCACTCCAGCACAAATATCTGTGAAAAAGATATAACTTTCAATTAAAGGAGATTGATTTCCCAACCTTTCCTTATCCCATCAGGCCTGTTTATTGGCTTGCACTAGATTTTGGACTTCTTTCTTAGATTAGGTTGGTCTCTCTGATCCGTTCTGGAATTTCAGTTTCTGGATCCTGTTCTAAGTGGACTCCACTGGGCTCTCATCATACCAAAGCAGATCATGGGCTTCCTCCAGCTGTGACATCTGGAGAGCTGTGGCACAGATTTTCAGTTCAGTTTCAGTTTGACCTATTTCCACATGCAAAATTAAATTTATGGGGAAATCTGGATTTTAAAAGTGACAACAAAATATTTGTCTGAGGGACTTGGGCAGATTGATATTTAATGGTCTTTATTAGTGATGTGTGAGAAATAGTTTGTGGGTGGGAATCTACTGGATTTCCTCAGCTTGGCTCCCCAGATTCTGGCCTGCCATCTCTTTGTCCTAAGTCTGCCTCATGCAGAGCATTTGGTGGGCATCTGGCAGGAAGCTGGTCTGAGGAAGTCCATGAAGCCGGCTTATGCACACGCTACCAGCTGCTTCTTCTAGCTGCAAGTTCCCAGGCTCCTGGACTGTAGGACTCAAGGCTGAGGGAGACTAGGTTGGTCCCTTCTTTACTGTCCTTCTGCGGGCAGGCAAAGGCCTTTGTATTCAAGCAGATGTTTGGCATTTAAGTGGGTCTGGTAAACAGGATTTTGCTTTTATTATATTATTGCTCTGTTGTTTGGGTTTTAATGGACTGATTTCATCAAGTTTTATTTATGATTTTAAGGTGTCTTGCGTGCTGTTTTTCTTGGTAGAAAGAAAGAGTACAAATTAAATCAGCCAATAAATATAAACCTTTTAGATCTCCTACAACCAAAGGTGGAAGCATTTAAATTGCTAAAAATATGTTGTACAAATAGTGGAACTAATGTATACTTCAGTTAAATTGCTAAGTAAACTGTAAAATGTCTTGGGTATGAAGCAAGATGGAAAGATTTCTGAATGGACAGCTAGGATTAAATTATTGTGAAAGAGAACCCTCAAACTCCTGTATGCATTGGCTTCAAACTGTAGCATTTTAGAAAGGGATAAAAACAAGTAAAAACAAAAGTAAAAAGAGACAGACAGTTATAGGACAGTGTCCAGCGGTGCCCTCCATTTTTACTCTTCAGGTTGTGCTGATAGGATTGACCTCTGGCACAATGAGAAGCTGGTGCTTGCCACATTCAGGGTAGCAGAGGTATTCTTCACGACAGTTTCCAGTGGTGCTAGTAGGAGCAACAGCTAATTCAAAGGTAAATGATGTCTGGTACAGTAACTGGAAACTAACTGGATGCTATCAGTCCTGGAATGGATGAGCAGAACATTCCAGAAACACTATCTTGGGCTAATTCCTAGTTGCTGCAGCAAACGCTGTTTCCCGGTGGCCATGAAAACGTCCTTGTCCTGCCTCCCCACCAATCACACCTGCCTTGGTAGTGAAATGTGGTGCCCTCAGAAGATGACCCAGTGAATGGGCAGACTTTGCTTGAGCACAAGCGGAGCTTCTGTTCAGACCTTGTTGATTCAACACAGCAACATCTGGTCTGGGTGAAGGGGGCTACAGCACCCAAAGGCATAGAGAGCGGGATTAGGGTTTGGGTTTCGGGGAACACCTGAACAGGGTTAATGCTTCCCCTGGAAGTGGGGAGGAGTGACATGTGTCTGCTCTGATTTGTGCGCCAACAGCAGCAATCGACAGCGCTTGCACAAACAACACTGGCTGTGCCAGGCTTTGCCATGAAGGGGTCTCTTTCATCAAAGAAAACTTGCAAGATTTTTGGGAAAGACTCATAAAATATATAGTTACATCTGGTGAGTTAAATTTGGCACTGAAGTGCAGGACTTGGTAGCCCAGGGCAGCAGCAAACAGGTCCAGTGGCAACGCCTGGGCCAGCACAAACATGTACAAGGATGGATGCTGGTAGTGATAACATTCCTCCTCCTTATATGAAAACATGTTTATAGTCAGTGGACAGCATAGTCATCAAGTACACGCTCCTGGTATTAATTTTCCTTCAAACATAGAGCATTATTTTCTATACAATTGGGTGCTTACTCCCAACTCTAGCAACAAGCTAGCAAAAACTCCATGTTCTTTCAGTGTTCTTGGGGACGCTATGCTTTAAACAACGAGTGGGCAGAAGGCTGATGATGATCCATGGGTAAATCTCTTGGTGATTTATAGTAGATTGGCCAAGATGTTTAACTGTAGCAATAGGGTGAGTTTCTTTGCATGATTTAGGGGATTATGATGAAAAAAATCTGTGGTATCCAGGAATCTGCAGTAGCCTTTTCTGCAGTCTCATTAAAGTTCTGGCACTGGAGGTGGTGGGAAATTCCCCTGATGTGTGCTCAGAGGCACCCTGCTCTTTATTTCCAAGTGTATGGATTTTGCACTTGGCTTTGGTTGGCGAATCATGGGACACTAGTCAGAAAGAAAAAAGAGAAGAGAAGAGAAGAGAAGAGAAGAGAAGAGAAGAGAAGAGAAGAGAAGATGGACAAAGCTGAAGGGATGTGTGAGGAATCTGTTTTTCTTGGAAAATGTGCTGGATTCCCTGGTTTTGGCTTCCTGGACTCTGATCCGCTTGGCAGTGGCCCAGAATCCAAGTTCCTGGTGCATGTGCCCAGGATTCCTGGGCACTTGCACAAGCAGCACCCCTTCTCAGTGCATGCAGTGAGCAAGGAAGAAGTTTAGCTGCTGGGAACGGTTTATTTATTTTATTTTATTTATTATTTGCATTTATATACCACCTTAAAGGGACTGCAGGTGGCGCAGTGGTTTAAACCACTGTGCTGCTGGGCTGGTTGATCGAAAGGTCACCGGTTCGAATCTGCACAATGGGGTGAGTTCCTGTTGCTCCATCCCAGCTCCTGCCAACCTTGCAGTTCGAAAGCATGCAAATGCAAGTAGATAAAAAGGTGCCACTTCGGTGGACAGGTAACAGTGTTCCATTAGTCCGGCCACATGACCACGGAGACTGTCTGCGGACAAACGCTGGTTCCCTCAACTAGGAAACAGAGATGAGCACCGCCCCCTAGAGTCAGGCATGATTGGACTTAATGTCAAGGGGAAACCTTTACCTTTACCACCCTAATAGCCCAGAGGACTCGCATGCCTGCTGTACCCCTTCCTGTGAGCGCCACTGCCATGGCCAGCAGCAGTGGGCAGGGAAGAAATTTTGCCACTGGAAATGGCACAGGAGGAAGGCTCCCAGTTGTGCAGCTGGGGGTCTCAGGCATCCGCAGGCTTCCTTTTGGCTTGGCTCACTTGGAAGGCCTAGCTGAGCCTGACAGGAAGTCTGCAGATTCTGGAAGGGCAGTTTCAGAAAAGGGTAATCTAAACCTTAGCTGAAGTCTGCCCAGCCCTGGTTTAATTGAATTTCCTTCTTCTGCCCATCCATCCATCTGACTGTCCATATTTTGCTAACTTATCAGAAATACAGAAAAATTTAAATCATGGAATGGCAGTTGGAGGAATGCTAATACTGCATTTCACAACTCGACTAATGCACATGACTGTCAATAGAGGACACCTCCACCCCTGCTCCAACCCCATTAGCTGCTCTACTGTTTGTCATGAAGGTCCGTGTGGGCCCTGGGCAACCTCCAGTTTAGATATGAAGGCTTTGGGTTTCTTGACTCACTGTCACATGTTCCGAAAAGGATATTTGGAGAGGGAGCTGGGTGGAATGTGATGACAGAAGAAGCAATTATAAGGATTTCACTTAAGACAGCAATATCCCAATGATCAAATCCGAAAGCAGCTAATTAACAGATCCACATGGCATGCGTTCAGATCCAAGTCTCTGCAAAGGAAATGAGCCCTCAAATTTGATTTGTGAAGTTGAAAAGCATGATTATTCATTTCCATCACTCATTTCTCTTCTTACCATCCTTCCCTGCCTGAGCGGAGAAAATATCTCAATCAGAAAGTACCACTGTTATTGGGGTACAAGGTTTTGAGCTCTTGCACAGAGGGGCTCAAGAAGGTAACACTGCTGTCTCGGAGGGCATCAAGAGATATTTTTTTTAGGGTTTCTTGTATATCATTAAAAGCAGAAATCTAGAGAAGACATTATATTTATTTCCTGCTTGCTGATTTTGTACACGTGTGGCTCCTTCTTCCATTCTCCCTGCCTCCCCCCACTTGGATTAATCCCAAAGAAAGCTCTGGGTGAGTTTAGGCCGATTTATTTATTATGTCCAGAAGGTGAATGAATGATTGAGGTGACCCTGAGTGGTATTTTGCTTCCTATGCTCCGGTAGATCAGGCAATTGAGATTGTAAGGTCTTGCGTGGCAAGGACACCCTCAAGGCAAAGGCAGATGTAGAATCTGCTTTTCATTTTAGAGTCAACCAGACTCTTCTTGGCTCATGAATAAGCAGCAAAGGACTTTCTCGTGCTTTATAGATCAGTATGAACATATGCCACTTCAAATGCTTCTTTATATTCATTATCAATAAGCATTTATTTAGTGGATATGGGTAATTCTTTTATATGTGTTTTATACATTCTAGAAATTCAAACATCAGTGAAAAATGGCTAAATGGGTTAAAAAAAACATTTCTTGTATATGTTTAGTCAATCGATCATTAATCAATCATTAATGAATTCTTTAAATAAGAACATATCATGTTTTTCAAGTGATTGCCTCTTACAATGGCATTTTTTAAAGAAAGATCTAAAAAAATTGTATAGTATAAATGAATATAAGAAGAGCAGGAAAAATAGTGTTAGCAAAACTAGTGGCATAAAACCAGATACTCTAAAATACTCAAACTAATGAAAAGGTCTTTGCTGGGTCTCTAAAAGACTGTGGTGCCAAGACAGCTTTCCTGTAGAATGTCTCCTAAAATTAGAGGGCTCTGCTTAGGAAGGTCCTATCGCTTTCCCATCTCACTGATGAAGGTATATTGGGACTGGGCCTCCAATACAGACATGGCCAGAGCTCTGAAATGAAAATGTACCTGGAACTTGTGAGATGTGCTCCATCAGCCAGCAGTCCCAGGCATCGGTCTCAGTGAGCACCTATTTTGAACTAATGGAGTTTTCTGAACTGTCTTCAGAATAGGCCCCATGTTATATAAATTACAGTAATCCAACATGGGAATTATCTGGAAACCTGTGCCCAGGTTCTATCTCTCCAGCACAGGCTAAGTTTCATGTCACTGCTAAGGGTAGATGAAACTCGGACTATGTTCCTTGCTCTTCAGAGGAAGTCCAGCTGCAACCAGAACACACAAGAGGTATCCTTGGATACAAACATAATAGCCATCTTTTCAGAACTAAGCTTCAGTTCATTGACACTCATCTACTTCATTACACGTTGCAGTTGGGAAGGTTACTAAATTGCTGCTCTACACTTCTAGAACTTGCATTATCAACTTTTTTTTAATTTTATTTTATTAAAACATTTTTATGCCGCTCCATTTGCTGAAGCCTCGGGGTGGCTTACAAACTTTTTTGCCATTGCAAGAACCAAAATTAACCTGGAACCTGATACTCACTGCCTAGTAGGTTATTTGCAATAACAAATTTAGGCTGGGCCACCACAATCTCTCCCTGTCGGCAAAGAAATCATGCTCCTTTTCCTTATGTCCATTTCCTTTAATGGCAGGAAACCTTGCTTTTAGGAGACATTGCTTGGCCAAAGTCTTCACAATGAATGTTCATGAAGGGTTGGCAAAAGAGAGAGCAAAAGGGTTTGCAGGAGCAGGCCCCACCCCAAAAATGCTTATCTAAGGGTCTGTTCCTGCATCTCTTCACATGGATAACGAGAGTCATAGAACCCATGCAAAGTATGGGATCTTGAGCAGGGTGTTCAATTTGATGTGGATGCTTTGTATAGATCTGTATACTTGCATTCCCAAATAAACAAGTTCAGTTCTGAATCTTTGCAAGCTTTTATCCCAACTAAGCCATAGGCAGAGGTTACACTTACACACATGGGTTGTCTGAATAGGGTTAACTGGAAGTGTGAGTTAAATAGAAGCACTTTCTAGTGCCTCAGGATTTTTGATTGCACGTCTCAATCGTCCTTTGTGCATATTAGAGATAATAGTGTCCAAATATGAATTATAATAAGAAACCTGCTTGAAAAAATAGGAAGTAAAATGCATTGATTAAGAGAACGATGCATACAATGCTTATGAATTTTCAAACAACCTTATAAACTTCCTAATATTTGAGATGAACTGAATTTAGGACTTAAGAAATTATCAGTGTTCAGTGACTGAACTTAAAAGTGGAAAAATGAGAAACCAAGAAGAACTAACATTTACAAACAGGCTTTTCTGGGTGGGGGATTCCATGGGCTACTGGGAGAAGCAGGAAAAACTTGGTTGTGTGGATGGCCATCTGGTTGCACAATCCTTGGATTCAGTCCACAGACATTAAACATGATGCTTTTCCTGGCTTTGCAATAAAGTAAGATTTTGCATGCTTACTTTCTGCATATCTATATATACAGTTTCTGCATATTCCATGAAAGAAACAGGATTAAGACCACTACAAAAACTTTTTAAAAAGCAACAGACCTATCCACATGTATAAAAGCTATTAATTTTGGAAAATGCAAAGCAAAAGCACTCAAACATTTCCAGTTAGGATCAGTTTGGGAAAAATGATGTTTTATATTATATGTATGTATGTATATTAATCGTTCTCATTTCATTATTTTCTTGAACAATTTGTGTTGTGCATTCAAAGTATTTGTAACTCACTTGTCATAATAATATTCAAATGAATCAGACTATGGAAAGAGTCCATTTCATGAAACAGTAAATTTAGAGCTAGTTTAACACACCTCAGGCATATGACACAGCTGTTTTGAAATATTCTGATTTAAATATGCGGTGCTTTTTTAGAGTTAAGCATATTGTTAATTCTCTTTCTTGTTTCAAATTTCCTGTGACAGCAGCTGAGGAATATTCAAGTCAGTCTCAAAGGCTGATATGTGTGGACTAGTGCTTGTTACCCCCATGGATTATTATTATTTTCTGAATTAATTTCCATCTGGCAGAGAAGGATTTGGATAATTTATCTCTGAGCTCTTTGGAGTACATAAGGGTCCCCCCCCCACCCCATGACGAAGATGTAAGCCACTCTTTTAAGCAGAGTTAGATTAGTATCATTCATTACCAAAAAGATAAAATTATTTGAGAATTTGCTAAATAAATAATGACGTCAATATTTGGCTGTACTGTGCATATTAACTAAGGCATACCTGTTTTAGGGCTAAATAAGATGTATTGCCTTTCAGTTTCTCTTTCCTGTGGCGTAGATATCCAGGTATGGTATTATCTAGATATCTAGGTAGATAGGTTTTAGGTAAGTCTGCAGAGGATAATACTGGGAAAAGTTGAAACCACCAGTAGCAGAAGAATGCCAAATATGAGATGGACCAATTCCATAAAGGAAGCCACATCCTTGAGTTTACAGGAGCTGAGCAGGGCTGTCAAGGTCCAGACATTCTGGAAGGACCTCATTCATTGGGTCACCATAAGTCAGAGATGACTTGATGGCATGGAAGTATAACAAGATAGGTCATCTGATGGCACAAATTCAACAGCAATACTAGCATAGTTTCTTCCACCAACCATCTTCAAACACAGGAAATGCAAAACACAAGGGGAGAGGATACGAATGCTTGCTCCACCCCCATCAGTCCTACCATGAGTGAAATGGTGAACTCTGCCATGAGCCATTTTCTTTACTACTTGTTTGAAGAAGTGGTGCTAGCACTACACAGAATGAGACGGCTGTGTCTAGCACCAAGGGATGGTCCAGGATGTTTCTAACTCATAGTGAGGATGTCACTATGGATGTTGCTAGCTGACCCTGTGCCCTCCATTCTAGCTTGCTGTATTCAGGTGTAGTGGATTTTTTCTTTTCACCCATGCCAAAATTAAGTTGAACTTCCAGCTGTGTATGGAATAAGGGGCTGGCAGGGGAGGGGTCTTATCTCGCCCTCTGCATCAGCGAGCAAATTGCCTTGGGCCATGTAAATCCCTGCAAAATTGATTGGGGGTGAAGTTAGCCTCCTCATCTTCATTCTCCCACTGCATGAGTTTTTACTGAAAGACAGAAGAATGCCTGAATAAATGATGGACTGGAAGAACTGGTGATGCTCAGGTAGTTCTTCCTTGAACAGCCTGAAGGACTGCTAACAAAGCTGAGGATGCTTACTATGGCTGCAAATGAGAAGATGGTCTTACTGGGCAGAGATTTTGTGTTTGGTGGAGACCATACGGTGTTTGGTCATGTGCTATCTGATTCAGTGACAGGAGAATGCTTTATCTTTGCTGTTCTTTTAAACTATGACCTGTTCAACCAAAAGAAACCAAACCATCTCCATCTTCTACAGGTGTTGGCAATCCAGATTTCACAACATTTTTCAGGCCTTTCCACATTTAAGCTCTGGATATAGGCAGTGCCAAATTTACATGTTTTTTGCTACACTTATTTTTTTTTCTAGGATGAGTCAACTCTTAGACCACCAACATAGGCCTAACATAGGCCCAGCTAGCTGAATAGTGTCAAACAGCTCTGTGAAGTTTTTCAGCTCTCCTATACAAATCTTTGCTGGAAAGAAGAGGGATTAAACACATGCTACATAATTAAGCTGTGGTCCTCCCCTGCTTGATAAGCTTCTGTTTTGTTTTTGTCACAGAGATTAATGCTGCAGTCCTAAATACACTTACCTGGGAGTAAGTTCCCTTGAAATGAACTAGGTTCAGGTATTGCCAATAGCTCCTTATGCCATTGGCACCTAAATTATGGACTGGAAATGAATGTTAAGGAGGGAAATGCAAGCAATCAGACTGAGCACCTTGGTAGCTGATGTAGTTTGTGGAGTGCGAGCTGGTGGCTGCATGAGTTGAGGCTTAGGAGGGGATGAGATGGTTGCTTTAGAATGGGGCAGGATCAAGAAAGCCAAATGGTTAACCTAAGACGATTAAGGAGGAAGTTGGTTTGCTGCAGTTCCACCCCACAAAGTCCTGGTGAGAGGAAAAGGCGGCAGCATCCCTCAGAATATGTATAGGATTTGACCACAGAGGTGTAAGCCAGTGCCACCCACATTTGTTGCAGCTCACAACTTAAGCAGTGATGGTCTTGGTCTTTCAGCTTCAGTTTGGGAAATGCTTCTGTTGGGAAAGAGAAGCAACAGTGAACAGTCTGGCCAAGGATGAACTGGGTAAGGGGATATGTTCAGCAGACAAGGTCGACAAAGAGGCAAATTCAGAGGATGCTCAGATCAAAACAGAATACCCCAATAAACAGTGCACTTTTCTATGTAACATGTTCCATAAGCCTCTTCTGATGAAGATTTTACATGTCTGCCCCATTTCTCTTGCTTATACAGAATAGGGAAAAGAGCCTGGCTAGGGTAATTACTGTGTATTTCTAGTTTACTTCAGATTTTGATTCAGTCAGAATCCCTAAATCTGACAACCTATAATCAAACAAAAGGAGTACTCTAGTAGGTGGGGATTAACGGAAGGGAACAGCTTAGACCAATATGAAAAGCCCATTTATGAATCTCTCAATAAATAAGCCTTTTGTTTTGTCTAATTGCTGGTTTGAATATATCAGCCTCATCAATAGGATTAGGGTTAATAGATGTTTGGTCATGCAGAACACGCAGAGGAGGAATCTGATACACACACACAAAAATTGCACTTAATGAGCTTAGCAAATGTTTGCCATATTTTTAATGAACCCTGGGGCTGTCATTTAGAAATGCTTAGCAACTGCTTTTCCATCCTTGAAAATAGAGCAACCAAAGGACATTAACACTATGCACACCGTAAATAAAGCAAGCTATTTAAAGAGGCCAACCAGGAGGTGGAGATGGTGACATTTTCTGTGAAAGAGCCCATGACACTTAACACTTGGTATATGACAGTTCAGAGGGCATCTTAAATTTCCCGAAGGGTGTAGCTGCAACTTTCTGCAGGCTCTCACGTTACAACTCTCCTCTTTCTCACTTTAAGCCAAGCCTGTTCATGAGACAGCTCAAAAATTATTCACTTTTCTTCTCGACCCCTTTATCTTTTCTCCGAACACTTGCAGAGCAGATATGAAAAGAACAAATTATTTGTGTTCACCATCTCCTGAACCTCCCATCCTTGCCTTTGCCCTTAAGCAGGCCTGCTAAAATCAGTGATGTCGCAGACACAGGCAAAGGGGATTGATTGCACAATGGATTTAATGATCCATTCTTTAGCCTGTGGGACTTTTAGCCTGAAACCAGTGCAGGCTAGAGTAATGGGGAATTAGTGGAGCAAACTATGTGTTATGTGGCTGGGGATATTTTTAACTGGACCTAACAGAATCAATTTTGCCTCTGAGGATGGTCTGGGCTGACACGCAAATGGAAGATAATAGGCCATTCATATGAGTTCTGGAGCAAATACATGCTTTTTGAGGCATTCAGTTGGCAGAGAGGCAGTGGCTCTGAGGTCTTCTATCTGCACACAACAATTGCAAGGCATTCGCTCTTAATGCTTGGAAATGTATTTTTCAAGTCTAGCTTTTTCAGGCTATATTCCTGCTGGAATCAGCAGGCCCTGCTGTGTCATGTGAGTAATACATTTTAATCTGAAAAGCTAGAAAGAAACAGTATCATTAGCCGAGGGAATTCACAGATGTCATCTGAAGATAAAGCTGTAGTTTCTTTATTTTTTTCCCCCAAAAATTCATTTTACAGTACCTCATTTTCAGCTAATCCAATAATAAAGCCCTGTGTTATGGTCGTTGTTATGCTAAAGTGCATGACAATTTAGTATATATGGGAGATTACACTGGTTTAAAAGCAGTGGTGGTAAAATAAACAAGACTCGCTCCGGCCGCCTCCCTCCCAGGATGCGAAGAGCTGTTGGTATTCCACCACCACGACTGTTGCTTTATTTGTCTGAAGCTGCATACCTGGGACAGATGGATTAGGTTATATTTCTCTTGACCTGCTTTTCACTAGATCGTCATATCTCTTGATGCTTGGTGACAGATTAGAATATTTGTTTGTTTGTTTGTTTGTTTATGTACGTGGTCACTGTTCATTTTGATTTCTCAGCACACTTTTTCAGAAGCCAGGAAAGGAAATTAGGCCTCCTTCCCTTTTAAATGGCATTGGAGGGCTGATGAGGTACTGAGCCTTTGACCTCTGGGCTGAAACCTGTGAAAGGTTACTAGCGCTGGAAAGTCGTTCCCTTTTAATGGCTGTGTCAAATTGCTTGGTGGTCTCAATCTTGCTCCTTGTACACAAGTGTCTGTATCCCAAATGACATTTTGGAGACCGCTGTTATATTTTTCAGTGTCAGTATCTGGGGACTATATAAATTTAAATGAGGGAAGAAATACTTCTTGAATATGGTTGCTTCCAAGTATCATGAATGCTATATGCCATACTTTTTTTTATTGAAAATCACTTTCTACTTCTCTTTCTTTCCTTTTAAAAAAAATCTTAGATTGGAATGTGCTAGCCAGACATAATGAGAAATAAAGCAAAGAGCGAGTTGGCAAGAGAATAGAGATGAATCTTGGAGATGGATGGGTTCTCCTAGTTCTGAGGGTCAACTGACATGTTACATTAATTGCATAGTGTGTCGTTGAGCCTTCTGTATTTCATTTTTACTTCAGAGTAATAGCACACACCCCAATTCAGGTTAAGACCAGTGTGCAATGGGAACAGAGAATTAAACTGTTTGTTCCCACTTTGAAAATCCATGACACCCCAACCCATCCCAAAAGAGAAGTCTACATCAACTCTAAACCTTCAACTGAGACTTAAAAAATCTCTCTCTCTCTCTGTGCGCACACGTGCACTTTGGGAAAGAAAACAGCTAGGAGAAGAAGTCTTCTATCCTCTCCCTGGTGCAAGCTGTCAGGGCCACCCACAATAACTATACCAAAATGAGAAGATGCAGCTACATTTTAATATATGAATCTAAGATGAAGTTTGAGCCCAGTTGCTGAGGAGGATGCTAGATAAAATGAATCATTAGTTCTTTTTAACTACTCATTTACTCCTGGCTCCTATGATGTATCATGAACACAGCAATTCTTGCTTTCATGCCTCCATAACAGCATTTTCAAGTTAGGGACCATGTGGCCTCTCCCAACCCCAATCTACACAGAGATTATTCTCAGCCTCTGGGAACTTGCTCCGGAGGCTTTGGGGCAGGGGTTGCAACTAGGCAGAGGGCCTTTTCAGTGGTGGCCCATCATCATAATAAAAAGAACGGGACTGGGACTCAGGTGATCTGTGTTCTAGTCCCTGCTCAGCGATGTAGCCAACTGGGTGACTTTGGGCCAGTCACAGAATTTCAGCCCTCACAGGGTGGGCTGTTGTGGGAATAAGATTGAGGGCAGCAAGAAGAGACTGCCACGAGCTCTTCAAAAAACAAAACAAAACAAAACAAAGAAAAGGTGGAATATAGATCAAATAAGTAAATTAAATTTCTTCGTAAGTCATTCTGTAAAGGTTGCTGTCTTCTGTAAAGGCTGCTGCCCATCAGAAGGTTACAGGCATCCACTCCAATTTGTGAAGGGCATGGCAGTGAGGATAGTCTTCACACTCGGCTTACCCTCAAAAGCATTTAGATGGTCAGATTTGGCCATCTAAATGGTTCACTCCTCCTCACAAGGAAGACAGGCTGAGGCATGGCCCAGATTTGATGTAAGCGGTCAGTGTCCCTTCACTTCTTCCCTTCCTAGTCCCGAGAAAGTCTCTCTTCCCAGTGACTATCCCAAAGATGCTCTTCCATCTTTGAGGGTTGAGCTGATATAGAATGAACTGCTCTGAATGAGAGAGCAGATGGAGGCCCCTCCAAAGTTGGGCCCCCCACTGCAACCTAGGAGGGTTTTTCTGGGGTTGCACTTGGCACTCAGCCTTTTTCTATGGATGGCCAGACAACATCTACCAGCCACAGGATAAATTCAATCTCAAGTTATGCTGATAGAAGGGCAGCCCACATCCTTCCTAATTCTGTTTTCTACCTAACCAAAGTAATTGAGACTGGAAGTAGATGAAAATAACCACTGGTTATTTTACATTGTTGAACACTGGGGATCAACCATTGCATATTTTTTCTTACAGCAGTTCTGTGGAGAATTCTAGATGAAACCTAGTAGAGCCTAATTTGAACATCTGCATTTCATCTTAGACTGTGACTAAATGCATATTCCATGGCTTCAGAAGAAGCCAGATTTGCTCCTTCCTGCTCCTTTGCTTTGTTTACCACCTAGCCTAAGGAAGAATTATGGAAAAGCCAGAAGATGGTGCACTATTTTGCCCTAATAAGGATTTTGGAATTTGTTTATGACCAACTCCTTTGCTTTTTGTATGATGGCAATAATTAATTACTCACACTTTGGACTGGTACAGCCATTGTGTTTTCAATCATTCAAATCACAGTTTGGAGAATTGGGGATAAGTCCAGAGCCTGCATACTGTCTTTTCCTTTCATTCTCAGTTTGATTAATTCTGTCCATGTTTTTGTTCTTACTTTCAAGCTGGCAACCTGTGCTTTGTGCACATCCTCCTGGCTTGGAAAGGCTGGATCAAATATCACACCAAACTATGGTTGGAGAGTGGGAGAACATGTGAACACAGAGCTCATTCATGCTCTGTGCATCCATTCAGGTTGCAACTTCTGTTTTTCCTGCAGTGCACTGACTTTAGGTTGGATTGATGTAGAACTGGGATATTAAAAATCCAAACTACAAGCAGTGAAACTCTACAGATGTCATTTTAGTTGCTTCTCTTCTTAAAGTTCTAATCCTCTTTAGCTGAAGTAAAACCTTTGACCAGAGAACCAAATATCCGAACAACCTACCCACCCCAGCACCATCTCCAGGTAAAGCTTACTAAGTTCATCATGAAGAATAACTTACATGATTGTCTCCTCTAAGTTAGGAAAACTGATGCCACTGCATTGGTCAGCAAGTTAAATAACAACATGCCGTCAGTATCGAACGTGATGTGCAGGGTATTGCTATAACTTGAAATTCATAGCACTTTAACACCTGTTTCCATAGCTACAATGTAATCCAGACATCTGAGAGGCTACCCTGCCTTTGCCAGGCCTGTCATTTCAGGGAAATAAATTAAGAAAGCTGATGACAAGGCCTGGATTATACAATTTCTTTAAAGTATAGCAACCAGACCTGAAATCTAACCAGGAGTGAACATAGTTCAGACGAAATGAATAAAATCTATTTCCTGTAACCTTTGTAAGAAAATGTGGATATCGCCTCCTTTGTGTCTTTTATTTTTTTCCCTTCCCCAGAAGCAATATTATATGCTACACCTGGCAGTTGTATTTCTTACAGTGATATATTCTTAAGTGAAAGGGTTATGTGTGTGTGTGTTTTCTGGGGGGGGGGGGCTAAACAGATGGAGGCACAGAAGCAGAAAAGAGATATAGTTAAGCAAATGCTAAAGAGCAAAACTTCAGTGGCAGACACTTAGCTATTTGCATATGCACAATATGTTTCTGTCTAGAGGCATATTTTCTCAAAGTATGTGTATATTTCTCTGTCTCTATATTTATCAGTATCTCTAGCAACATATGCAAGGCTATGAATAGATTTGGGGGGTTGTTGGTGGGTTTATGGTAATTCTTTTAAGTGTTTGAGTTGGCTTGATCTCATGCTTGTGGGGAACTGCTGAGAAATTATTAAAAGGGAGGAGAAGGCTTTCATGTATGAAGCACTGGGGTAAGAAATTATCAGGTCAGGGAGGGAGAGGACCGAAGTAAACATTTCAAAATGTGTGTGCAACTTTCTCCTGAAAGTTTTAAAATCTAAATCAGCTACAGCATATTGAGAGTTTGATTGGAAGAGAGAAGCAAGAGGTATTGATCAAAATAATCCTCCCCACACTGCTTTTATCTGCCATAGGGGAAAATATACTGGCACCATCCATCTTCCTAGGTGGAAAAGCAGTAGGTGAAAAGTAGCATGGGGAAAACTGTTTAGATGGAAAAACTGGCCAGAAGGGAAGGTTAAGCAACAGCTCCCCTTAGCAACTTCACTGCCAGCCACAGCTGCTTTTCAATTTATAAAAAGAGGTAATGCTGGGTTATATAAGTCTACTCAGTAAATCTAGTTTGGCCACAGAAGAAGAACAACTATGTTTGAGGAGAAAGCATCTGATAAAAAAGAATCTTGCATGGTTTTGCTCCTAGAAGTCAATTTCCTGGTTGGTTGGGACAGTGTGTCTATGCCCACTTCATCCCACCTCTGGTAATAAGTATTAGGGTGGTTCATGAGTATGTGCAAAGGGTATTTAGAATCATGTAGGGTAGACTTTCCCCTGTTTGCCACTGATTATGGCGAAAATTGTTCCCCACTGTATGAGTCTTCATAAAGTATGGGGAAGGGCTCTTCACACATACATATGTGGGGGTGTTTAAGGATGGGCTGGACATGGATATGGTAGGCATGTCATGAGTGGAACCAACTGGAGCTGAGGGTCAGACTAGATGGCCTGGGAGACCCCTTCTGACTCACTCTGTTTCTATGTTTCGATATGGATGACAGTCAGTATGTGTGAACAGATACATTTGTGATAAATAAATAAATATCAAGACAATAAACTCAGATACAGAAGATAGGCACTAAACAAAAGCTTGCTTGACTGTATGGACTCTGAACTGCTATTCATGTATCAATGCAGCTGACTTAGAGTGTGTGGCCTATTAAATGCTAACATTTTGAACTAGAAAAGGACAGAGGAAAAGGCATACAGACAAGCATATTGAGCTGGAAAAAATCATCAGTCAAACCAGATCATTAGCAACACTGGCCTTTGGACATCACTTGAACTTATTTTGAAAATATTATCTATAGTGCATACGCTTTTAAGAAAAACCTTCTGTATTTTTATTGAAATAGTTTTATACTCATAGTTGCTTTCCTCTACCTTTATAGACTTTGCTGATGGAAAAGTGGCAGACCAGTGTTTGCGATCAGCCACTCAATGGCCAGTCTGATTCAGTGTTTACAGAGCTGGACGATGATCCAATTGTAGGGCATGCTCTGTGGCTTGTATCTTGTAAATGGCAACAAAATAATAGTGAGGTGATGCGTATCTGACTGAGGAGGAGGAGGAAGATAACCATTGTGCAGTAATGCTGCAAACAGAACCCTACCAGTCCTACTACTGCAATAAAGGGAGCTTGTATTTGAGTGAACACGTTTTAAAGGACTGGACAATAAAGCTGCTACATAGGACAATTAGAATTATTCATGTGGCATTTTCCAAGTGCAACTCACTTTTTCAGTTGTCTGCATGCCCATGCGCACAATTTTTATGAGCCTTACTGGGTTCCTAGTAGCGAGAGAGTAGGTTATAAGGTGAATGCTTTCCCAGTAAGAGGACGTTTTGCCATGTTGTGGTTAAAGTGTGCTATGAATTGATCTTCAGTTGCTTCACCTCTGCTTGAGAAAACCAGACTGCAATCCACTGCTTTCTCCGAGTTAGTTGAAATTGTTTTCTCTCCCTTTCCTCCCCAAATGCACACAACAACTTAAGTCAGGGAAAAATCAAGTGCCAAAACACTGCTCGTCAAAGGCTGTGTGTAGAGCCAACAATTTCTGGCTCCAAATTTTGTAGATTTGCCATGAAGCAGGCCAAATGATGGTTTAGCAAAGGAGATATGTCCTCCATGTCTAAAAACATGCCACGGGCAACAATTTATAACTAGACCTCCAAAACAACTGATCAGAGACACATTCCCCTGGACAAGGAACAGATGGCAAGAAGAGGAGCCAAATCCCTACTCCTTCCCTACTCAAAACTGCAGCCAGCGGTTCTTTAATACCTCTGATCGTATTCAGGCCTTTTGCTCTGTCCTAGGCCCAGAATTTACTGGAAGGCTTAGGCATGTGCATCAAGGCCAGAATTGTCCTTCTCTTTTATCTTTTGGGAGCAGGGCTTTTTGTCTCCTTAATGCTCTGAATGCAAGTAGAAGAAAATAAAACCCAAGAAGCAGCGGCTGGGAGCAGATTGGGGGGAAGAGAGAGAGGAAGAAAGAGAGCGAGCAATTGTATGAAAATAATTTCCAAGAATGCAAGCCTTTACTATCCAAACCCTTCCATCTCAAGTTCAGGCTATTCAAATAAACATGCTGTTAAAATCTGGAGCAAGCCCTTGTCCCATAATCCGGTCTGCCCGAGGTGACATTTGCTGATAGGATTTAAAATCAAAGATCCCTCTTCTTTTCACAGGCCTAAAGCGGGGCCTGTGTGTCTGTAAAGTGGGCCCTGCTTCCTAACACTCGGATCCAGAAGGTATCTGAGTCAGAAGCTCTTGGCAGGCATCAGCATTTCTCACTCCCACCCACCAGAAGCAAATGGCTGCTTGGCAAAAGAGCTTGGATTCTGAGCACTGAAGGTCACTGAATGTGTCTGAGGACAGTGACGGCTTCACAGATACTGGAGTGAGTGCGCCCACCCAAGCTGGCTGTTGGTTCCCTGCCCAGCCAGGAAGGCATTTGGCGATAAAGTCTTCCTCCCAGGCCTGGACTTTGCCTGGGCAACAACAGTCTTTTGCTGAGTTTGCTCTCAGTTGTTGGGCTGCATTTACCCCCTAAGCCCTGACCCCTGGTGCAAACGGAGACTCCTCCAGTCCAGATGCTTGCAGCTTTGCTCTGGCACTTACTATTTCAGCTGGCTACTTGCTAGCCTTCCAGAGATGTGCTTTGCTCAAGCTCCTTCTCTCTGTATCATTTCCTGGGGACAGACTTCACAGCATCTTGGAGCTTTTAGCTCTGTTCAGCAAGGAGCAAAATTTAGTGGTGCAGCAACAGGCAAGAAAGACCTAACTCCCTCTATTTTTTTCTCAGTGTCATTCTGCATGCATACACAAATCCAGATGCACAAACCTCTGCAATATGAAGTGTTCCAAATGATACACTCTAAGCAATTTGATTTGATAGAAATAAATAAAGTTTTGCCTCAGAAAAACCTAGGGGCAACGCTTTTATGATAGAAACACTTTGCTAATTCTAGTTAAGTTAGCTGAAAATGCTGAATTTTTTTATACAAAAACAAAAACAAATGGACCTTGCACTCACATTAATTGGTTTATCCAGCATTGCTATACAAAGCTGCAAAAGATTGGAAAATGCTACTTGGCACGCAGACTCTCATGCCTTGTTTGCTATGCAATTTCCATATTGTGTATTTATGATATTATCTTGTGTGTCTATTTGAAAAACAATAAAATATTTAAACACAAGGAAAAGCCCTTAAGCTCCCCAAACTTGCATGCTGATGCAAGGTTTAATTAAAGTTATTTTCAAACAAGCCAGCTCCCACACCTCTTCCATGGGGCTTGGAAAGAGTCTGACATTTGAAAATAAAAGATGAAATGTTTTTATTCATTGAAGATTACAAGGCCTTGCACCCCTTTAGACCCACACCATTGGGAATTCTCAGCCTTGCAGTTCTGAAAATTTACCATTTCTTAATGGGTCCTAAGAACTGCTCTCAGCTTGTTCATGCCAAGCCTGTTGACCAGTGAGCAAGGAAGCACTTGGCTTATATCCTGCCTATGCATATTCAAACTGAACAAAAAGGAAAGAATGATCCACTCACAGTCCAGCTTTCTGATTATTTTACTGATCAGTTTCCTGCTACATTACAGGGAAAGCACTTCATATCCATGAATATTCAGCGATTTCTAGAGGATTTGGGGGTATGTTCCAAGGTGAACATTCAGTTCGTATGTAGTTCTGGCCATGTCTTTGGAACTTCACTGCTGCTTTGTATGAATGGAGACTACAGCTTCAAACAGTCTCAATGCGGCTCCACAAGGGAAGATAGCATGCAAGCTGTCTTGCAGGAACATTGTCTTCAGTCGTGGATTATTATGGGTTTGAATGTATTTATTGGTTGTTCTGTTTGTAAGCCATCCAGAGACGTGCAACGTAATTGAACGGGATAAAAATACCCAAACAAACAAACAAACAAACAAACATCTGCTGTAGGCCCAGCCTTGCCATAAGAAAGAGTGAAGCAGTCACCTCAGAGAGCAGATGCTGGAAAGTGGAAGCAAGGTGTTGGAGGAGAGGGCTGTGGCTGAAACCTTCAGGTGCAGTGGAAGACACTGTCCCATTGTCAGTGCTGAAGACAAATCCATCTGCCACTTCTACTGGTTTTTGTGCATGGAATGGGAAGAGGAACCATCTTATTCTTTGCTTAAGGTGGCAAAACATTATGGGCTTGTTCTGGTCTACCCTAAGTTATCTCTACTTCTGAGGAACTCATGGAAGCTTTAAAGAAGCCCAGGTTCTTTGCAACACCATTTCAGCTGTGGACTTCAGGAAAAGTAAATATTAATTATTACCTAACAGATCTGAGCCCTGGGCCAGGAAGCCCTAATTCCGATGCTATAGTACCTGCAGTTACATATCCTTAGATCAAAGAGCTTGTTTGGTGTTTCATATTCTATGCACCAATGTGAAAAGATAAAAAATATAATTGATGTTCTTGCAGGGCAAGCAGAATATATAGAGGGGACCAAAGCTCACTCAAGTTACAGTATCCCCAGATGGATTCTTCAGATTCAAATGAGGAAGTGAAGGGGTAAAGGTGGACAAATGACTTTGCCATTTCAAGATTACAAAGAGAAGATGCCAAGAGAGAACACAAGAATCAGCCCATCTTGGGAAAAGTCAAAGATATTTCAGAACATTGGTGGGCTGGTGGTAGAAATTGCAGGGGAATTCCTTGAGGTTGTCAGGAGATGACAGGCAAAGTGAGCAGACAAATTAGGAAGTGACTAGCATTCCTGTCATCTAGTCCTCATGTAGCAAGAGTCACCCTAAGTGTGGAGTCTGAATCTTCTGAAAAGGAAGGAAGGATAGGAAATTTCAGTTTGGATCCAGCTCTTCCCATGGGCAGGTGCTACTTGCACATGTCAAAGATATTACTCTGATTAGTAACTTGTTGAGCTCAAATACAGGGTGTGGCTCTAAGGCTGTGTCTAAGTCTGCTGGAGAGGGCAAAGTGGGGGAGAAACCTGATCCTAACAGAAAATAAAGGCGGAAGTGGCTGCACTGGCTTTTTGTTCCTCAAGTAATGAATTTCATAACTGACTGGGAATTCCACAGGAAGAGAAGACTCCTCCATAAGCACAGCCGATAACGACAGGGCCATGGTGGCAAACAGTTAAGCATGGCTTGTGATTCGGGCTACTGTGCATTAATTGAAGAATGAGAATTCCCAAGAATGCACTTGTGATTTTAGATTAAGCCGTTGTCAGGTTAGGCTCCAAGTTTGCTCACTGAAAAGAGTTTTTACAAGGAAATGAAAATTTTATAAACTGCCTCTGTATGGTAACCATCTTTCCTCCCTTAAATTAGGTAAATTGGAAATGCATGACAGGGTTATGTCCACATTTCCTGGTTTGCTGTTCCACATAATGCCTCATATCAAAGTTGTCCTGCCACCAGTGTAATGGACACTACTAGCAGGCCGAATGATGCCTTCCACCTGCATCCACCACCCCACATCTTTCAAATCGGTATCAGGAGACTGGGAGATCTTCTGGCGCACTTTGGGGTCTGCACAGGGGGCTCAGAGGAGAACAGGAAAAGGAAAACTCCTGGATGAATGGAAGTTTTTAGCCCAGTGATTTCAAATCCATGTCTCTGCCATCTGTTCTTTTCTGTACTACTTTAACATCAAATGCATTAATTCTTCAAAGACAGATTTATATTTTAATGCAGATCCATAAATAAAGAATAAAGTACAAAGCATTAGCCTTGGAATTGCAATGCTCTTCATCTTACAAAAATAAAATGGATGTTTATATCCAACAAGAGTCACCAAGTCTAGTTGCTATTAAAAGGTCTAATTTAGCATCGACTCACTTAGACTTTATGTCACATTCTGGTTACTGGAAATACAAAATTCTATGCACAATGAGGCTGAATACTAATGGTACAAGTATGTGCACATTTAATATCAGGTGCTATTATGTTTTCCATTTTATATCATTTAAAACCACTGATTTTTTATTGTCGACTTTTATGATGTTTTTATGTTTTAATGGTGTATTTTACACTGTTTTAAAAATATGCTGTTGTGAACTATCCAGAGAGTTTTGGCTATTGGGTGGTATAGAAAACAAACAAACAAACTTTTTTTTTTTTCATTGAAACATGCTTTTAAAGTAGGCTTTTGACATCGGTGGCCATCATATTGCGGGAACTGTCAAATATTTCTATATGTATAGAAGCATATAACTTCCCTTTTAAACAGAATCATTTCCCATTCCTTCTACACTTTTGAATATATTTTAAAATATGTGCAAGGTTGCTGAAGGAGGAATGTGAAAGAAATGTTTCCTTTTTATCTCTTGTGGTTTGTAGATCACACCTTTCTCTGAACTCAAGATGGACTATCACAGAATTCAGGCTTGTTAAATCTACTAGACTTTTTTGCCTGAACTGTGAAGTCCACCAGGGTTGGAATCTGTCGTCAATGCAAACACTAGTCAACCCCTTTCTCCATATCCCTGTTGCTAAACAGCACTGAGTCAGAAACACTTGCCAATATATTGCAATTAACGCAGGGATCTGTCACTGGATCCAAAATGACCTTCTGTAAGTCTTGGACTGTAACTTCTTAATATTCCACTTTGAAGTACAGCACATCTTTGTTCAGTCCTAGCAATCAGCTTAAAAAAAAGAAATAGGCAGTGCAGTGAGCATGTTAAAATTTATTTTTTCTACTGATCAGTTACCTTAATTCAGTGTACTCATATTTGGTGCTCGTATAGCAGAAGGCATGACTAGAAATGTCAGCTTTGACATCTAACATGCCTATTTTTTCTTTTAACTCATGCTTAGATACTTTTATTTCCATAGCATTTTTTAAAAACTTTATTTTAGTGGCTTCGGTGGTCCTACATGGACCCGCCCCTTTCTATTTGCATACGGTTGTGCATATACTGCTACCTGTGTACATGGGGATTTCCAAAGCCCAGGGATGGAAGCTCCCTGCATCTATATATTATTTAAATAGTTACAGGGAAATCACAGAAGAAGGGGGAAATAGTGGCATGAGTAAGCTTATGTGTGATTACTTCATTACACATATTTTAATTTAGTTACAATAAGGTATGAAGGGGTGGGGGCAATGACCCAAGGCTTCCTGTAGAGAAATTTGAGATATTTGAGATACTGTCTCAGAAAATACAGCAAGGGAAAGGAGATTGTGTGTTTTTTTCATAGAGCAAGAAACTTTTGGAGTTTGAAAGGTAATGATGCTGTATGAATGAATGTCAGGGGAAGGAAGGTATTGGGATATTCATGGAGAGAGGTAAGGTTAGTACTTTGAAGGTGATGACAAGAAACTTGTGCAGGATCCAGGACCAGACCAGAAGCTAGTGAGGGAAACTAAAGTGCAGCAGTCAGCTGAGTGATGACTAGCAAGGACAAAGCAACAGAGAGGAACAGCGTATTTTGCAAAGCTGTTAAAGGGAGAAGCAACTGCAGGATTCCTGTATTGTCCATTCGGGACAAAAGATTGACTTGAAACCTTTCAAAATCAGAGATTGACCAATGCTTGGGCACTGTCATAGTTTCAAGAAATGATGGCTCTATTACAGATTAGAACGGTTTAATTTTTATTGCAAATCAGTGCACTGTTTTGCTAATGACTTCTGGTCTTGTGAATAGGTCTCCTAGCTTGCTATAGGCGGGGAATAGTTTTGCACAAAGGAGCATCAGCTCATGTGAGTTCTTGCCTGTAATCTGAAATGATATAGTGCACTCCACATCCAGTTTTATTACCTCATTATTGGCCTTGGCATAAGCCATGGGAGTAGAACCTCAGACCTGGGGGCCAGGTCCTGCCCTCCAGGGATCTCTGTCTGGCCAGCTTACCCCTAAGCCTCCACACCTTGCCACCGCCACAGATCATTTGATGGCTTCCTGGCTTTTGTGCAGTTTTTGCACCATTCTAACTCCTGAATCACCTCTGCTGACCGGCTTAGTGGCAATAAGAAGAAGAGTAACATATGTTGGTATTTGTAGTTATTTTAGGCCCACCTTTCTGTCTTGGCTCCTGACCACTGGGATCTTGCTCCCAAGGAATTTTTTGAGAAAAAATTAATAAATGGCAGCAGGAGCAGATGTATTGCTGATGACACGCAGAGCCAAAAGGACACACACTGGGAAACTTGGAAACCACCTTCCCAAGCATGGTTAAGAGTGTGGGACTGGGACTCAGGTGACCTGGGTTCTAGTCCTAGCTCAGCCATGCAGTCAACTGTGTAATTTCGGGTCAGTCACACACACTCGGCCCAACCTACCTCAGTGTTGACAAAAGCAGCAGGAGGAGAATGATGTAAACTGATCTGCTTTCACTGTGGAAAAGTGGGATAAAAATCTAACAAATAAATAAAGGAACCCCCATGCAGAACATGGTACAATAATTCAAACAGGAGGTTAATGAACATGGAAGGTGCTAGCAAGATCAGCTGCAATCAGTGCCCAACCTTTCAAAATGACAGTCTTTTTGTTAACTTTTACTAGCCTTAATGATTGCCTGTACTTTTGTGGTTTTACATTACCTTACAACTTTACCTTATTACATAAATAAACACACACACACAAACATTAATGTTGTGGTGATGATGATGATGATGATGATACAGCAATGGCAACACTTTTTGACTTACAGTAGAATTGATTACTTACAAAGGTACAATTTACCTAATATAGCACAAGGAATGCATCTCTCTGTCTAGGTATCATTAAAAGAAGACTTTTTGGTTTAGCAGACATCATTGACACTAATTTACTCTGCCATTCCTTGGTGGTGCAGATTTCAATTCCATACTGAAATCATATTCTGGAACCAAATCAATGTGCTGAAATCATGTTCCTTTGTAAACCATTATTATATCAATTAACTTAGATTGGTTAGGCTGCTGCTGCGTCAAAATGAAGTAACCTAAACTAAATAATTCCTGACAGTGGTGTTAAAAGGACACACCCCAGAATATATGAAAAAACCTTTTTTGACTAAAAAAAACACATATTCCCCTTCCTAATGCATGATTCAAGAGTGAGGAAAGTTACAAAGTGCTTAGCTTAGACAACTAAATGTAAAATAAGGCATTTCCTCTCATCCAGAAAGGTCTTTAAGAATAAATGGGGATAAAATTGCCTTTGTAAAGTGACAAACAGTAATGCAGGGGCTGACCAAAACAAGGATGATAGGCTTCCTCAGAGTGAGGAATGCTGACCTAGTCCATCCTGATGATGATTCACTACAGCTCCCATCATTGCCAAGCATTGGTCAATGGTCATTTTGGTTGGGGTTGACGGGGATTGCAGAAAAATATCTGGTGGACCACAGCTTTCTCACCCCCTGCTTAATTCCAGTTCACTGCTCTTCAGGATCTTAGCTAGAGCTCTTCGTGTTCCTGAGACTCCTTCTATGGAAGGTGCTGGGGTCTGAACATTTATCGATGGACGTTTATCGATGCAAAGAATGTGCTGTACCATTAAACTACAGCACCTGCCTTGCTCTCGATGGGCTTTGCAAATGTTAAAAACACCAAGATGTGAAGGGCCTTCCAGGGGTGGAGGGGGGCAGAAAGGGAGGAAGTAGAGATAATCAGCTGAACTTGAGTGGGCAGCTGAAAGTTGATATTCAACAATCAGCAGTCCATTTGCTTGACTGAATTATGCTGATCGTGTTTTTAAAAAATAGCAAACGAGGAATCCTTTCCTGTAGTTTATGGCGCCCTTTCTGGGGTTTGTGCCTGTGCATCTAGATGGTTGTGTGATGATTACAGAGGAAGACCTTGAACAGTTTATACTGATTATATTATGTTAGAGAAGCCATTTAATGTAACAAGAGCCCTTCAAAGGTTAGTCTAGGTCTTGTTTTATTGATCAGTCTATGAGTGAGTTTGATTTATTATAGGGAAAGCACATCTTTTTAACACAGGCCCTCAAGACCCAGTCCCACTACTATCCTAAAGACGGCAAAGAAGGTCACACCGCTCTGCGGCTCTAAAATGCATGCATATGCAACGCATTTCAGTCGGTTTGGCTCTTTGCATGCTTTATTTCTACAGTAATAGTCTAATGTCTGCATAAATAAAGAGATCATTTTCATTGCTGACAAGTGCTCTTAGCATCCAGTTTGCTTGTCTTCATGGCAAATTCTAATGGAGCAAGCTAAGAGACCAAAGGGTACCAGAGAAAGAACGACAGCAATCAAAGCTTGGAGAGAACAAGCACTTTCTGCCCTAACCCAAGCCCAGTTTCAGCCTGGAAAACACAACATGGGTAAAATGAATTATTTTAGGGTGGTGCAAACTGTGGCAGTTGAGAAAACTCTTCAACAGAAAGAATAATGCTTAAGTAGTGATCTCCTTGATGAGTGATGATTCATAAAACTCAGGCTTCTCTATTCCCATGCAAAAATGATCTGATCTTCTGATTTCCCTCCTGACTCCATCCTGTATCTCCAGTCCTTTGAAACCGAGATGACAGCCCTTCTCTAATGAATTTGTCATTCATTTCTGGAATCATATATTCTGGGCCTGAGCTCGTTGTACCACTGAGGAACCTGGGGAGCTCCATGGTCTAATTACCGATCCCGCTAACTCACTATTGTCTGCTCGGACTAGCAGCAGTTCTGCACAATTTCAAACAGGAGTTTTCCGAGATTTACTTGGAGATGCTAAGGGTTGAAATTGGGATTTCCTGCAGGCCAGACATAGGCATCACCGCTGAATTACAGCCTTTTTTCTCTTAGACTAGCAATATTTTAAAATACCTTCCAAGGAAGTTGCTTCATAAGCTCAAAAGTAATATAAGTATCATGTAGCCCTGCCTCATATTATATTATCCTGCATTGGTCCTGGATTGGACTGCCATATAGTGAAACAAAATTAAAAGAGCCATGATGATATAGAAGTTAAGAAAACTGGACTGTGACCCAGGAAATATGGGTTCTAGTTCCCACTCAACCATGGAGCTCACTGAGTGACTTTGGGCCGAACTCAGCCCAACCTGCCTCACAGGGTTGTTGTTGTTGTGAGGATAAGATTGAGAACAGGGGGAGGGGAATGATGTAACCCACTGTGAGCTCCTGGAAAGGAAAAAGGTAGGAATATCAATATAATAAATACATATTAATACCTAGGTAGAAATTGGTGGCAGAGCTCAGAGGAGCTCCAGGAATAAGTCAGGAGGTAAAGGCAGACATTTTTGGTGAATCCAGGTATATGGATAGAAATAAAGCAACCCAATGTGCCTTCTTAATTTCCCAGTAGTGTCCTCAAATCATGAAACTCAAGCATCACTTTCAGCAAGATTCTCTGGAGTCTCCTGGTCTGTTTCCCCCCACCCCCTCCATATATGCCACGAACAATTACACTTTGTCAGAAAATCGAATTATTGCAGGTTACAAAGATGGTGGCCTTCCACTGATCAGTGAAGGAGGCCTTTTTTATTTTTATTTTTTTGGTACAACCAGTTTTAGAGTTCCATTGTCACAAGTGACAGACCTTTTTGCTACAGGGGGGTGAATGCACAAGGTTCTTGGCTCACAACTTTTACTGGCGTTTTTCTTTCAGCTGAATTTCTTAATGGTTTTTTTTCCGGGTTTACAAAAAAAGTGAAATGAAACAAGCTGAAAATTCTGATTCAGCACTTTTAAGAGAAGAAAAAAGAGAAAGGCTGAGGGGAAATGGGTTTGTCTTTTCTTTCTGGTACTTGGCTCAAAAGCAAACAACAGCCAGGCCAGAATTTCCATTTAGTTGGCAACCCAGTGTCTGGGTGCTTTTGACCTTGGGCCTATAAATGTTAACAGGATTTAAAAGAGTCTTTCAACATTTTAACCCACTTACACCAAGCCATCTATTTTAATCTTGTTGAATCACTACAAATATCACTTTCTGAGCCAAAAAGATTGTTTTAAAATTTTGAACAGTCACTCCCAATTCACTTATGTTCAGATCTGAATCAGAAGAATGAGGTCTTTAAGAATGCAACAATCGTGGTTCTGTGCAACCTCAATGAGATAAACACAGGCAGAACATCAGGAATTTAAGCAGCGAGCAGTATGAAGTTGTGAGCAGTGAAGGAGGCAGTGTACCAGACCCAAACCAGGTCCATATTTCCTTTCATCCAGGAAGGTCCCTGGCTGTCTTTGGGCCATTTTTATTTCTCAGCCTAATTAAGCACGGGGTGGCTGTGAGGATACAATTAGTGCCATGCCAAATATTTCTTTCTCTTTATTTTCAGTGATTCATGATGAGTAGGCATGGAATAAAGTGTTGCGGGAGGCTGGGAAGGGCATGAATTTCCAAGAAATTTCTAACTAGGGAGAATGGCAGGATTCCATGCAATGGGACATTGTTGCACGAGCATTTCTGAAATGGATGCAGGCTGAAAGCCTGTCTGAAAAGAACCCCTTTATGCTGAAGTCAAGTGAGTGGCATTTTAAAAGCAAAGTGAAGCAAAGCAATGCAATGCAATGCAAAGCAAACCTAGATGATGCTGGTGGTAATGATTATGATGGATGGATGGATAGGAGACCACGCAGACACCTTGTACATGTAATAAGGTACATGGAACACGTCCCTTCCCACAAACACACATACATTCCTTGCTTAAGAAGTTCTTCAAAATGTGCAGAAGATGCATAAAAAACAGGAAGAAAAGAATTTACTGAATCTAGAGAACAGGATTCAGCACAGTAATGGATAAATTAAAGTTGTCTTGGGGAAACTATAGGATGTCAGATTCAGCTGGTTATAAAAGTTAGGTTATAAAGTCAGGTTATAAAGGTTAAAAAATTCTGTAAACAGAATGCCCCCACCAATGAAATCCATAGTTCCAGGCCAGAATATGCAAGTGATGTTGCAGACTATTTTGGGATGCATAAATAGAAGAAGAGAGCTTCTAGTTCCCTTCTACTCTGCACTACTCAGACCTCACCTGGAATACAGGTTCAGTTCTGGGAACCCATGTTTTAAAAAGATGCAGAAAAACTAGAAAGGGTTCAGAGGAGGGCAACAAAGATGATCTGGCGACTGGATACAAAGCCCTGCAATGAAAGGCTGAGAATGCTGGACACATTTAGAGTATGAGGAGACACGATAGCACTCTACAAGTACCTCCACAGCTGTCCCAAAGAGGAAGGAAAAGACCTCTTCTCACTCATGCCTGAGTGTAGGACACGGAACAATGAACTTAAACTGCAGCACACCAGATTCATAATAGACACCAGGAAAAACTTCCTAATGGTCAGAACAGTACAACAGTGGAACCAGTTGTCAAGAAAGGTTGGGGGCTCTCCCACAGTGGAGTTATTAAAGGTGAAACTGGACAGCCATCTAAGTGGGATGGTGTAACTTGGCATCCTGCACCAACAGAGGGTTGGACTTGATGGCCTTCTTGGCCTCTTCCAACCGATAATTCTGTGACTCTATGAAACTGATTCTCCGACGGATGCCACATGCACTTGCGGCTACTTTTAAGGATGCCATTGGGACATGTTGCACTGATTCACTTTTTATTGGAATTCAGTACCAAGCTTTATTCAGAGCATATCAAAGTACATGCAAGGAGAATGGGGGCTTCTTCACTGTGTTTTGTTTTTTATGGTGTGGTATTTGGAAATTACCCATTATCCACAAGGCCGAGTGAGCTGAGAGAGCAAGTGTTGGTGTGCAGTGGTGGCAGGCCCTAGGCCAGTGATGGCAAACCTTTTAGAGACTGAGTGCCCAAACTGCAACCCAAAACCCACTTATGTATCGCAAAGTGCCAACACTGCAATAAAATCTGAATACGGAGGTTTTAGTTTAGTAAAAACAACTCACAGCCACTCCAAGCAAATACACACACACACACACACACACACACACACACACACACACACACAGATACACACTTGGCAGCGCACTGACCAGAAATGCGAAAGCTTGGACAAGTCACGGCTAATGAGTCGCAGCTCGTGAAATCATCACTTGGCACCACTACTCCTTTCCGAGCATGCGCATGGCCCCTATGTGTGCTGTTACCTGATGCTCGGCTGCTGGGGCATTGCAGGGGCGACTTGGCTCATGTGCCAACAGACAGGGCTCTGCCTGCCCGCTGCGGCCTGTGTGCCATAGGTTCACCACCACTGCCCTAGGCTGTTCCTCCCAAACTCTCTGACCCTTCTCCTTTGTTTGAGGACAGAGCTGTGTCTGCTGTACAACCAGACTGAGCACCCCAAACTAACCCAACACTTCTGATGTTGCTGTCCCATCATAAATGTCGACGTGCCCATTGAGCTGGCTTCTGCATATGTAATGATGCAGGGAATCCACCTTGTCCTTTGTCACAGGCTTTAAAGGATCTTGAGATGGCTCTGTGTTTTGTCTATGCACCTTGAAATCTTAATGCTCAAAGTCATATTGATACAGCAACAACTATGGTTGACATAGGAATGGCTTAAAGGTGCCAGTGCAACATTCAGGTGAGATCTGCAATGCGGGACAGAAGGGACCAGCATAGTAACAAACTCAGGAGGGATGAATTTGCCCATTTTGGTTTCTGTCAATTTAGTTCATCATTAACTTTAAGAATTTCTAAATGATTTATGCATATTTCATCCCCAAGTTCCTTTTTTAAAATGTGTGCATGAAAATTCTTTCTGCACATATTTCTCTTTCATGCACATTCGTTTTGTTCAATATGCATGTTTGCAAACAATTTTCATATATAATGCATTTCTGAAAGCTAGTTTCCTAGGATATGCATTCTTAACAAAAGAATTCAATTGCAAAATTTGGAAAAGTCCAGATTTTGCAGTTTAGATGAGTTTCAGTTTGCATGGATATTCAAAATTGCAAAATTAGGTAGGCTGAGTATGTCTCTACTGTATTCCTATAACAAACTTTTTAAAAGACAGGACAAATAGCTGAGCACACATTTTTGTTAGCATTTGTATATATTTCCTGAGGAAACTGAAAGGCCACTTTCTGTCTTAAAGAAAGACAAAGAAAAGAAAGAAAACTAAGCAAGCAAGAAAAAAACCTAAATAATGACCCTCATACTGCTGTGAAGGGATTTGTGAAGAGGTTTTGTTTTGCTTTGTTTTTTGCTTGATAGATGGATGTGTTTCTGATGTTTGGAGTAATAAATGAGGAAAAGCTGTAATAATGTGTTCCTGTGTCTACTCTAATAAAGTCTAGCTTTTCCATTAAGCTTTGCTCTAGGAAAATCACAACTGTGTCTCAAGAGTACAAATATTTCCATATGTAATGAATTTAAATATACCAGAAAGAACAGAGCCTAGATGAAATAGACAATTATCCTCTGCTTAAGAACATTAAGACAGAAAGCAAGGGCATACTTTGTGCCTGGCTTTTGTCTTTCTAATTTTAGTAGTTATCTTTGTGTTTTCCTTGGACCACTTCAAATGCCTAAGGGAGTCCAAGAAAAAAATATTGTTCAAAGGAGAGAAAATGCAGTCCAAAAAATCTGCAGTTCCCTTGTATGCAAGTCCAGTAAATATTTATACATGTTCTCAAAGGAAAAAGAAGATTGTAACCTTTTTTTCCAGTGCATGGTCTCCTGAAAGATCAGGTGATTTTCCATTTATCGATTTTAGTTCCTTAAGGTCATTGGCCTTTCCTCAGCCCGAAACATGGATGCCTCCAAACCTTTAGTGAATGCTGATGCTGAGGTACTGCCGATTGGGATGGTTGTTTCCTATGTTGCTGTCTTCTCTCCCATTTCCTATCACAAGTGCGTCTTCCTCTGACTTTCCCTGTGCCCACTGCCTCATCATTTCCATGGCTATGCTTCCTCGTGGTATTGATGATGTGTTCTGTTCGATTTGCCCTTGTGCAGAAGTTGTATAGATGTGTGGAGAAAAAAATGGAAAAGGGATACCACATCACATGAGGAATCAGTAGTTCTTCTCTGATGACAGGAGCATGTAGATCAGACACACTACCAGGTGGAGCAAATAGCTTCTAAAAGACGAACAACATTTTTGTACCTTTCCTTTAAATATACATGTTAAAGACAGTAACCTGTCATTCCCCCCACCCCCAAAATCACATGTTGACCTGCAAGTAATGAACAGGATCAATTAGTGAATGGTTTTTCTTCTTTGTCTAGCTAACTCAGTACAGCAGTTTTCCTCCCTGGTGTTTCCTAAGTTTTAGTCAGTGGGATGTAGTAGTTAAGAGTGTTGAACTGGGGGACCTGGGACATCTGGGTTCTAGTTCCCACTCCGTCATGAAACTCACGAGCTGACTTTGGGCCAGCCACAGACTCTCAGCTTAACCTACCCCACAGGGTTGTTGTGGCAAGAATGGAATGGAAAAGAGAACCTTGTGAGCCACTATGGTTTACTTTCAAGAGGAAGGCAGCTGGGGTGTAAATGTAATAGAATAATCCTTGTGTGGTGGCATATGCTGTCATGGATAGAGCCCACCATCAGCATATGGAAAGGTGGCAGAGATACACCCATGGGAACAGAAGGAAAAATGTAGCCATCAAGCCGGTGCCCATTAAATATAAGAAATACAGATGGTGACTTTTTCATGTCAATGTCTTTTCTGTTAGCTTCTCCATGGTGCCATGTAAAATCTTTTAACCATTCCCCTTGAATTCGCTTGCATGCTACTATCAGAATTCATGAGACTGTACTTGCTATGAAGTATACTGAAAACCCAGTCACTACCACACCTTTGTATTCATTGGTTTTTAAGTTCAACATAATCATGACATCTTCTGGCTTCTGGGAGGTAAAGCCAAAAGCATCTGT
The DNA here is from genome assembly GCF_004798865.1 of Varanus komodoensis. Classification (NCBI taxonomy): domain Eukaryota; kingdom Metazoa; phylum Chordata; class Lepidosauria; order Squamata; family Varanidae; genus Varanus; species Varanus komodoensis. The sequence goes on along the minus strand of NW_025336087.1, from coordinate 45,449,256 downwards.
AGCTCTACCTTCAGCCCACTGTTGATCTATAAGAGCTGCCTAAAGAACTTCTACTCCAACCCATATTACAGCTGTAGGTATTTGGCATCTAGCAATGGGCAATGAATACAGATTTGATAGAAACTAGGAAATGCTGTACTGAGAAAAGATCCTCATTGATGAATTCTCTAGTTGTTATTGGGAAATGGCACTGGTTGAATAAGGGCTGAAACTGGATGAACTTTAAAGTAGGTGGAAAGAATAATATAATAGAAGGACTTCAGAATAGCTCATAGTTCCTCCTCCCCCTTTTTTACAATTTCAGAAATATGTTAAAAACAAGCAAAACTCCCCCAGTCCCTCATCCTATAATTTAAAGTAGGTTTCACAAATTATTTTGGAAGTTTTTATGAAAGCAAACTAAATTAACCACTAGGTTTTAAGAAAAAGCCACAAAAGTCATGTATCTGGATTTTAGCCCACAGCAACAATTTATAGTAAAGGTATATAACCCTTTTCTTAAAAAGGAAAGCCTTGCAAAACATAATTATTTGGCTCCTGCTTGGAGATGAATTATGGATTACACAGACTAGTGAATCATGAGGAGAACATAAAATGAAGCTGAGCAGGTTTTTTTTCACCATCCTGAAGAAGAGAAAAAGGCATCCTATAATTCAATTAGCATCACCTCCAGGAACCATATAATTGCATTTTAATGAAGTTTTTGTAAACAAAAAAGCAACAAAAAAGGAGGGTCTTTGCATTTTCTGAGCTGTCAGCTTCCTATTCTTATTCCTCTTCCTACTCTTTTCCCTCACTTGTGTATATGATTGGGAAGAATCAGACCAGTTTCAAATAGATAATGAAACCTATTTGCCTACCATTTAAATTGCTTTTTTTAAACCTGTAAACACTTTTCTACTCCAATTGCTGCTCTGAGGTGCAGACACATATATATTCCAATGAAAAACATATATAACTGTGCAAAATGTGTAGGGACCATTGACGTCAATTCACAGTCAGTTAAACCGTGGGTTTTGCTTAGAAAGCAGAAGGAATGCTTGGGCCTGTTGGTTTCCAGACATCCAGCCACCCCCACTGGACTTAACAGCTCAGGGATGCTCCGTCCTTGGCTTGTTTTCCACAATGTCCAAAGCCAGAAGGGTGCATTGTTGGGTGAGAGGAAACCCAGACTTATGGCCGGTTCCTCACACAGTCAGGTGCCTATGGACCCCTTTGGGTGAATGAAGGAAAGCTCTAACAGAAGAGCATTCACAGAAATGCCTTGACAGCCATCAGTAGCATGGATTGATAGTCCTGGATGGGGAATCAGCAACAAGGGCAACAGTGGAGCTGCCTCTCTAGGATGGGGAATTATTCATGGGGCAACACAGGACTCAGAGCCTGGAATAACTGGGATTTTTTATTTACAGAAATCCGAAGGTGCTCACCTGCATGAAACATAGACCAGATTGGCTAGGTCTATGATAGATTTTGCTGTAGAATAATACTGAACATGTAAGAATTTGAGGGTGGGGTGGGGGTGGGAAGCTATTTCCTAATAGGAAAAAGAAGGGTTCTGGGAGCAATATAGACACCCGTGGGGCCTAATTAGTCTTGGAGGGTGAGGGAATAGGCGTAAATGGCATTTGTATGGAATAATGGTTGGTAGAAGAGATTGAGAGAACAGGAGGGAGGCAGAGTGAAAAGCAGGACAGACTGGGGTTGATACAGGTATTACTTATGACAGTTTCCCTTGGTAATTCTACTGGGACTTTGTCATGCATTCCGGAATACTGGCCATGTGGGACTGGTTTCTGATGCTTGCTTATTTATTACCATTTTTATTAACACGTATTCATATTTGTTAAAGCACCATCAAAAACATTAAACACAGAACAGCATCCAAACTTTTAAACCACAACATCATGTCAAGTCTTAAGATGTGCCATGTTTCTTCACAGGTAGTTCCCGATGGAGTGCATTCCACAGTTTTGAAGCAACATAGGAGAAAGCCCTTTTGGGGATACTTTAACTGTTCTTACCCTCTTTTTCCTGTGGAAGAAACATGGACCAAAGGTCTGTGATACTCTGTTAGGTACTTTGCACAGCAATTTTCCAGAGGAGTGAAAAATAACTAAAAGATGAAGTGGGGAGAGGATACTACTAGGGGACAGGAAAAGTGCAGATAGAAGCTAAGTAGAAGGGATGGCCAAAAGCTCTTCCTGAGGGTAGCGACAATGGAGGATGAACTGAGCCAACACCAAAGAAAAATATTTGTTTGTTTTTTTAACTCCATCAAGGGGAAACAGTTTTTCTTAAGAACAAAACAGGTAAAAGGACCTCTAAGAAAAGCAGGATACAGAGCTGAAAAGGAAATCTCCTTTGAACTGACTTTTTACCCGGTGGGCAAGTGGAATTGCATATGCAAACTTTGCAGGGACACTCCTAAAATTTAATAATACAAATAAGAACTAATGTATTCACTGGCAGTGACCACACTAGTGAAACCTTAACCTCACTAGGGCTGTAATTGCCCAAATGCAGGGGTATGCCCAAGGTGGCTTGGAGGCAGAAAGACCTTGGTATAGCGAGTTAAGTATTTGCATATTTCTAGCATTCTCATACCTTGTCTTATAACACACACAGGGAGTGACTTTCCCTTCAGATGAGAAGACGCTCCTGATGTATGCTACAACATGAAGGTAAGTAGTACACACATGCCACTGCTGCCTTCCATGGTCCTGATTGCAAAATCTTTTGCTTTGCATATTCTTAGAGACAGGATGAAGCTTCTGGAAATCAAGGCATGAAGGGGTACTTAAAATGTCAGCAAGGCTGAGCTCCTTGGTAACAAAAGAATCAAAGATTTGAAAGGTTTTTATACTGATTTTAATAACAGACTGCTGTTCCTCAGATTGCTTATTTGATCTTCTAAACTTCAAAGAGGATTTTTGATGTTCAGGTTTTTTTTTTTTTTTAAAAGCCTGTTAAAGTAGGCTTTTTAATTGCTCCTGAAATGCTTTCTAAATGCTTTTAAACTGACTTTTTGATTGCATGAACAAATCTCTGCTTCAAAATAAACTGTTACAATTGCAAAGGGATGTTGGAAAAAGAACCTGTCAGTGGGCCAACAGATAATTATGCTAACTTGCAAAGGTAGGCAGGAGACACTGACAAGCCTGGTTAGAGAATGGATCCTTTCAATATTGGACACAGAGCTGTCAGCTCCAAGCAGCCAGCAATGTTTATTCCTCCTGCAATCAAGGAATAAATTGATAAGTGATTTTGTCATGTTCATGGCTCTACAAAACTAGGGGAAGGACTTGGGATAATATTGACAAAGATGTGGGAGGATGAGGGATACGGAATGATTCCTGTTCCATCATGGACCACAAGAACCTGAGGCATCCTCCTCCATTTCTCTCCTTGCTCAGTTCTGTAACTATGCATTGACAAAAAGAGGAATCTACAAAGGATTGCAAGGGACCTTCAGCTATACATATACAAATACACGCTTGGGGATGAGAATTCCTTTATCTCAATCTGTGAGGATGGGCTAGATTTTGAGAGGGGGAAGGTTGTCAGTAACAGTCCCTGGTTTGTACGCAGAAGGTCCAAATTCAGTCCCTGGAATCCCCAGGAAGGGTTGGCAAAGCTCCCACCTGAAGCTACCACTGACCGTGTGAGCAGTGCTGCGCTAGCGAGACCAATGGTTCGGCTCAGGAAAAGGCGACTTGCTCTCTTGCTCCTCATCTCCACATTGTCCGAGCATCTCCTGAACAAGCCCGACTGAACCCCTCCCCTGTCGCTTATAATAACCTGCTTTCACTAGCCCGTGTGTGCATGTAAGTTTGACTCCAGGTGCATCGTCCTGAAATCTTAATATGCAACTTCCTCTATCCCCGCCCCCCACCATAAACAATACAAAAGGAGTTGACAGGTCTGAAAGGGGCTTATGTGAAAAGATAATTAAGTGCTTTAGAGAGTGTCAAGAGTCAATAGCTCAGCACTGTCAGCACTCTCTAGTGTTACAGGCTATAATTAGATGGCATGGAGGTGTAAGGGATGTTTGGCAGTTTATTTCAGCATGATCTCCACAGGGAAAAAACAAAGAGCTGTCTCCAAGCAAGACACTATGAAAGAAGGGGCCGTAAGATTAAAACACTTTTTTTCCCTCTAGTGGCTTACACAAAGAGTTGTTTTTTGTCAGGAAGCCACCATTGTCAATGCCTTTTGCATGCATCTAGACATGTTTCATCTGCGTGCTCCAAATATGAATAAGGCTATTGTGGTTATCCTTCTTATTCTGATTTGCAGCCCCTGGCAACTCCTGTTGCTGCTTCTTTCTTTCTTTCTTTCTTTCTTTCTTTCTTTCTTTCTTTCTTTCTTTCTCTCTCTCTCTCTCTCTCTCTCTCTCTCTCTCTCTCTCTCTCTCTCTCTTTCTTTCTTTCTTTCTTTCTTTCATGGAGCTCAGAAGAGTGTTTAATTGAGAAGGCAGGAGAAAAGCGGTCATACCATGTTTCAAAGGTGCCAACAGTATTTTCTCCTTCCTAGATTAATGAAAACCAATATTACCACCTACCTGTTATAGTTGCTTTGGCAAAAATGATAGAAAGCAACACCCATGGAGCCCAAAGTCTTACTGGAAACCTACCCTGTTCCGAAAATGCAAACATCTGTCCATTATAAAGAACACCTGGCTATAGTTTAGAATGTGTTCTGCGCTGAAGGCACTGGGATTGGGACCAATCATGTTCTTACAAGAAACTCCAAGCAGGGTTTAGGATCTATGAAAAGGTAACAGAATGGAAATAAGAAGATAGATGGCTGCAGTTACAGTGTAAGCACACTTTGATGCCTCATTGAACCAGTGGTACTCATTTCTAGTAAACAGGTATTGGATTGTGCTGTAAAGGTGTAAAGGGGCCAGCTACAGGGAAGATGTGGATTCAGTGCTGTGCCAGAATCTGCCCTCCCATTTCCTGAAAGCTTTCTTCTGCCAGGAAAGCAGCTTCCAAAATTCTCCCTTATTCTCTGCTGCTGAGTTTTCCTAATTACTGCCAGGGAGCCAAGGGTGCTGTGCGTATTTTCCCCTTTCTATTAGACATTTCTCCATTGCTTTCTGAGGCTGCCAGTCTTTCCTGAGCTGAAAAGGCCCCATGGGAAGAATTATTTCATGATGTCTTCACCTGAGCTTTAATTGAAGTATGGGAAGCTGAGGAGACCCTGGGCTGTTGGAGAGAGGCTTGTAAATTAAAAACAGGATCTTTGTGCATGCAGCTTGCCCACTTTGTAAGTAAGGCAAAGACAAGAAACCCACACTCAACCCAAAAGAATTCCTCTGAAAGTTTCCTCACCGCTGGATGGCTTCCCTGCTGAATGGGTTTCATTCTGATGGAATGAAATGGTCAAAACGTGCGGGAGGAATTTTCAGCATGGTGCTAAAATGTACCCTTTTGAATTCTATCTTTGGAGTCACTTTCTCATTTGCCATTTCTCCTTACACTTGGAACAAGTAGCCTTTCCTTGTAAAACAACTCCAGTAACATCATTTTGAGGCTCTCAGATCGCTCTTTTGTAGAAGCAGAAAATCTAAATAACTATTCTTCACTTTTCAAAACTGGAGCATCTGCACTGAGTGAATTATTCCCCACCAGTAATACATATTATTGAAAACCTAGCTCTGTGCAGCCCGTATTCTACATCCTCTGATTTATTTTAATTAGAGGTTAGCAGCAGACGAGTTCATATGATTACAGTTATAATTATTACTCTACCAGTCGTCCACATTTCCATTAATGTTCCACTTGATAGTTGGCAATAAGCAGAAATAAAATATTAGGACTTTTGAAATAGGAGATTACCAATTAGCGCAATTCTCCAAAGGCACAGAATAATTTATTAATTATGATCATCACCATTATTCGCAAAGCAGAGTTTCACTGGGATACCTGTGTGCTTCCTTCCTTCCGCTCCAGCAGGCCTCTCTGTTCTGTAATTGCAAAGACACGCGAGTAGGAGAGTCACAGCTAAGTGCAAGGCAAGGAGAAGGGCTGCAGAAAGGGAATGGGGAGGAAGCCTGCTTTCTTTGAAGGCCACGGGAAACATTACTGTGAATGTGTCTTGATCTTTCTTGGATGCTAATGTCTTCATGGCTTATCACGTTACACTAAGGGACAGTTTGCATGACATTTTCAGATTTCAGTATGAAATCCACTGACTGATCTATGGTCGCTTAGCAAGGATAAGCCAATTTTCTAAAAATTCCTCCATGGACAAGGTGTTTTCAGCACTTGGCCTAAAAGAGGTTATTCTGCAGCCTGCCCTATTCCTCATGCCACAGCAGTTGCTATTTGGATGGCCAAAGCTATACACGGACAGCCCCTGTACCTACTGGACAAATTTCAGAGTTGGGAGCTTGGCTGCTGCATTTATCCACTGCTGGTGATGGGGATGGTCTAGCTCCCATTGTCCTGAATGCCCCCTTAGATCTCTTCTCACATGACTGAAGCATCATCTAAATATTTGTTTAGGTTTGAGTTCTCACAGTTCTTTTTATTAACTATTAATATTCCATTAACCTACTTCTCTCATGACCCATGGGTGGGTGGACGGGAGGAATGTGGTCATATTAATCCACTACAAGGATCTAGTCAAAGATTATCTTACTGGCACGATTGCTGATAAAACCAATGTGTATATGACCAGCAGCATGTCCAAAGTCAACTCCTCACCCATCTCTGGAGGTTGCGTTCCATGAAGAGGCAGAAATGCTGTGGATGGGATGGGTGTGGAGCATTATGACACGATTCACCTGACTCTCATGGAAAACCACAAAGAAGTTATTTAAGAAGCCCCGTGCTTAATTTCAAATCAGGCCCAATCCTCCCAATTGGCAAGAGAAGAATAGTTCCCAAAGGTCAACCCGTCTTGTTGAAATGAATGATTTGCGTTATTTATTTCGTGAATGTTATCAAGTGAAGCCATGCCACAGTAGCGCAACTGTCTTGCTGATACATATAAAAGGTGCTAGTAGTAGCTCTCCTGCTTATCGCTTGCTGTCACAGGACAGCTGGAATGTGAGTCTGGCAAATCCTACCTATCCAAAGTGAATCGTTCCCCATTCAGGACCAATGGCAAGATTGCATTACCATCTTAATTGTTTTAACTCTGGTCTGCACAACGTGTGACTTACCATACAACACAGCGATCACTAGCAAAGCGCATCATTTGCTAGGTGATGGACAAACTCCAGGCTAGCAGCAATACATTGTTATGGTCCCCAGCAGTTTTCCATATGTAGATGGTGGACTCTGCCAGCTTTGGTGCATTAGAAGCTATGCAGGCTTTTGCCAGGGGAACTCCATAACTGCATCTGGAACTGGTCTGTCTTCTCTGTATAAGTGGCAGGCACTCCATACTCCAGAGTTCTCAGTGTGAGAATTTCTACACATTGCATAAAAGGTATCCAGCAAATGATTGCTACCTATATTTAGCAGAACTGACCATTAGTCCTACCTAGAAATCCCTGTGCACAAGGCAGGGATTTAGGGGAAATCTGCAGTAGATTAAAATAAGTCTGAATTTATACAAATCTGAGCAGAAGATTCCGTGGCAGCCTGGCCTTTTCTGAGTTGCACAGATTCTCCATACTTGCAGGCAAATTTTCGCTTTGCCCTGCTCTGCTCTGCGCATGTGTGAAATTCTGCCAATGCACATTAGCACAACTGCATATTAGCAAAAGTGTTCATAAATGCAAGAGCACCTTAAAGAAAGTGCCTAAATAGAAAACTGGAACAATGTTTTTGTACGTTCTAAACAAAATCAGATTCTATCAATGAGCAGGCAATAGATTGAAAGATGCCTAACAGTCCACAAAATACATTTATTTGGATACCAAATAAATAACTATCCAGAAAATACAGACAGAAGATCCACCTTTCCCTATGTTGTCAATGTTGGCAAATCACTCACATAGTCCCAATGCCTGCACATTTTAACACCCCCAACTTTCTTCACCCCTCTATACACTCATAAAAATGCCGTGCGCTAGCTGGCTGGGGATCCTGAGGCATGTTGGACTGCAACTCATCCATACGCGGTGGCGTGGGAAAATGTATGCAGCAGTGTGGGAAATAAGGGTAGGGGGTTATGTTGTGTGCGTGTGATCTAGTGGGGACAATCTCTGCCAATTTGTCTGCATGGGAGAAAAATTGCACCAGTTGAGGAAGAACTCTTGTCAGTGTGGGAAAGTACAATGCTTCCATGCAAATCGGTTATCAAATTTGCGTTTTTGTATGCAAGGTTCCTCAGGTTGCTGTCTTGGTCCCACAGGGCCTCCCCTAGCAGTACAATGAAATGTGGGTGTTTTGGAGTAGTTCCTGGAAGAGCCAAAGACCAGACCAGGAGGCTCAGTAGAGCTGTTTTTCCTTCCTCACCAGCCCCACAATACAAAAACATCATTGCTGATGATACCCTGAGGGGATTATTTAGAAGAAATCATTTGTAGTTTACACAGAAGTTTTTTTGTGGGGGTTTTTTCCTATTAAAATCCCTACTCATCTAAAATTTAAGCAGTACTAGAAAGAATGCAAAGAGAATGTGGGTCTCAGGGGTTAAAAGATATTTCTCTTTTGCCTAAACAAAAGAACGGGCTGTTTAAAATGTTATACCTAAATGATTCTTTAAGCATATTTCAGCTCCTTGCTGCTTGAAGTAATTTGTAATTTTTTTGAGGGGGCGCTATTATTACAAGGGGAGGAGGAAATTTCCCTGACAGTCAGGGGGTGGGGGGGAAACAGAGCTGAAATCTAAATTGCAACTTTTGACACCAATAAATAATGAGAGCAGGAATGGCTTTTTTTCCTTTTCCTTTTTTTTTTTACATATGTGCATGGAATACAATAAGCAAATGTGACTCATCTGCCAGTTTGATTGCTTTGTTTGGTATTCCAGCGTACTGGGGAAGGTGGAGCAAAATGTGGAGAATGGGTTAGAAAGGAGGAATCATGTAAATGTGTTTTTCTAAGGCAGAACAATGCAAGAGGTGGGGGATGGGGAGGCAATAAACTCGATGCGCTGTAGCTTCTCCCACCATGGAAAGTTTACTTCTGTGTGTTACGTATTACAAAGTCACTCACACATTGCTGGATCCGTGCAGATTTCACTGCAGCAGGACTCAGAACTAACATGTCAGGTAAAGCAGAGAACAACAATAATAGAAGGCCAAATCTTCAGCTTCACTTTCTTCTCACCCTTCTACCTGACCTCCGCTTCCAGACCATTCAGAAAAGGTAGCAGCTTTTATAACTGGAAAAACAGGGAGGGGAAGAAAGAGAGAGGCAGAGACTGCCACTGACAATATTTACCTTCCCCTTTTCTATATGTTATTATGGTGTAGAATCTGCCTTTGTCTTAAAAGCCATTTATCTCAGGGAGGATAAATCAGACAACCTCAAAAATGTTCTTTCCTATTCCACCCAAAGATAAACTTCTAGTAAAGAAGCTTCCCTTGTCAATCCATTCACATGCGACGACTGAACACCAGCTTTAAGTTCACATAGATGCAGCTAGCTCTCTTTTACTCATCGGCCTTATTTCTTTCCTGAAGCATAAGAAAAGAAAAATTATTAAATAAGTGAGTTACACAATTGCGTATTTGACACCAAGGGCAAAAGAAGTAAGAGGAAGGAAAACCCTAAATGCTGCACTCTTTGCCAGCCCATGATTCACTGGTGACTCTTCCAGTTTCCAGTTATCCATGTGCCGGGGTCCCTTCTCAGTCACACATGCCAGGTTTGATTCTGTCTAACCATGTTTCACTTGAATGTCACTTCACTGACATTAATTATTTTATTAATTAATTTATTAAAAGCTTCTCTAGCCTATCCACTACTACTGTCTCCAGACGGCTTACAATAAAAAACAAGTAGAATTAAAAACAGAACACCACAGCATCTGACAATTTGAAATAATAAACCCCAGTTAAAAGTAGTTAAACATTAAAATGCTGGGAAAAGAAAAAGGTATTCACCTGACACTGAAAAGAATATGATGTCTGCACCAGATGAACATCTCTGGGGAGTGTATTCCAGCTGATTACCCCATCCAGGCACTGGTTAAGGACAGTCACTGCCTCACCTGGACTAGATGTAAAAGAAAGGTAGAGCTGAGAATCATCACCGTACTGATGACTCCACAGCCCAAACCCTTGGATGACCTCTCCCAACATTTTCATATAGATGTTAAAAAGCATGGGAGATAAAATGGATCCCTGTGGAACTCCATGGCAAAGCTGCCTTTGATAGAGCCATAATCCCCCAGCATCAGCTTCTGGAATCGGCTGGACAGGTAGGAGTGGAAGCATTGCAAAGCAGTTTCTCCAACTCCCAACCTGGCCAGCCTATCCAGAAGGATACCATGATTGATGTTATCGAAAGCCATTGAGAGGTCCAGGAGAACCAACAGGGATGCACTCCCCCTGTCCCTCTCCCCTCGCACATCATGATAAGAATTCCTTCTTTGCCGCCCTCACCACCACAGCATAGGCTCAGTAATGAGCTTTAAGATGTGCTCAGCCAGATTCGTCTTGGGATTTCCTCCCCCTGCACTCTAGTCGTCTCCCAGCCTGCTTCATCACCTGCAGCTCAGGTGTGTACTATGGCACCGAGTGGGCTCTGCATGATGGGAGAGGACGCTTAGGAGCGATTGTGTCGATTGCCATGGTAATTATGACTTGCCCCATTGGTTTCAGTGGGAACTATGTGCAACTAATTTAGTTGGATTCAACTTGCTGCTTATTTGAACTTCTGTTGCAATGAGCATCCAGCCAACCAGAAGGGATTTGAGCCTGGCACCATGCTTCAGTTTTCTCCTGGAGGATGTTCTGCTTTCAGTAGGGCAAACACAATGTGGGGAGGCAACACCGCACCGCATCCATCACCTCAGAATGCATGTGTCACCCACAACATGTGGAAGACAAATGAACTAGAACAGGCATCTTCTTCACGCTCCAGCTAACGTGGAGAACCTCCTCAGTCTGTGGAGTCTTCAGACAGTAACTTCAAATTGTTGAGGACAACAAGCCGAGGAGCTGGGCCGGACGCTTGTTCTCCTCACCCATTTGCCCTACTCAGAACACCTGAGTAGGGCTGAAGAAGCAGCTCCCCTTTGAAATTAAATGTGATTGTAAAGGACATTTTGATTGAAGCCATTCTGGTCACATAACTATTGAATTTGACAGAGTTGTGATAATCATTTACAAACAGTTCAACGACCTTACAGCTGGGGGAAAAGGGTCACCTTGCCAAGACTGGCTCAATAATATAGCTAGCTGTTCCAAGACACGCAATCGTGCCTTTTTTTTTTCCTTGTGACATGAGTTTACATTTACCCAGTCAATATAAGGGTAATTGAAGGCACTCATTATTGTACATTCTCCGGGGTCTTTCCTGCTTTCCCATTGTCCCTTATTTATCTTCCCACTTTAGGTCCACTGTAACAATATTGGCCACATGGTAGTATATCTCTACTATACTGCTTTCAAGGCCTGGCATTTGTTTGGCTTTTGTACTATTTCAGAGCAATTGGAATATATGTTTTCATTGACATACAGTGTAATAACATCTCCAGTATGAGGGAAATGGTAGGTTAATTTCTGATACACTAGCTATCTGTAAATTAAACCTGACCTCTAAATTGTTTAAGAGCAAGCTGACTTAATCCCATTTCAGGAAACTGCAGTACCTCAGGGAGTTGTCTCACAACCATTCTCTTTTCTCTGATAAATATCCAATTAAGTAGCAATAGTTAGGGAACATCTCTTGTCTTGACTGATAGTTATTCCTTTTTTGCCCCATTTGCATTGAATGCTCAGCCACACACTGGGCACAGCCAACTTCAGAGCTGTATTTCCCATTGGCTAGCAAAAAATTTGCAAGTAATACAAGTCCAATTTCCCATATCCGATTGGCTAAAAGTCTCTGAAGGATTTTTAAAAAATCTTCTACTTCTGCCAGCACCCCCAGGGGAAAAAAGATAGTTTTCCCATTAAGCAGTGGTGGGGAATCATCTTCACCCGTCCTGGGAAAATGTTGTGGAGCATATTTAATATTGAAATGAGAGTATGCTGAATCCTGATTGACAGCAGTTTTAAGGTTTCATTCATTTGGTTTTTCCTTTTTAAAAAAATGATATACATTTTATTTTATTTTTGTTTCGTTTTCCATTTAGTGCTTCCTTTTCTATGGAAGCCATTCTTCTGTTGCCTGTAACATCTGTGTTTTCCATACAACTGGCATGAAATTTTCCTGCATCCACAACAACTCTCAAGCACAAGACTGACTAACTTTTAGAAAAATGTGATACAGTATCCCAGTTTTATATCTGTCAGTTCTATTAATCTCTTCCCCAACCTCTAGTCTGTGTAACCTGTTTGTGACCAGTACAAGCTGCTCCAAAACATTTATTTTTTTCCGTGCAGAAGAAACAAATGAGAAATGAATCAGAAAATGAGAAATGAACAGCTCTTTGGAACTCATTCATCTGAATGTCCATTCTTTTGCATACCCTGTTTTTCATTCACTTTAAAAACTAATGCACAGCCAGCCTTGGTAACATCTCATCTTCTGGCCAAGATGAGGAAGCATTGAACTAACACAGAACAGCTGGATTGCCTTTTGTTTCCTGTTCCAAAAATCCTGCAGTATTTACCTGTGTTTACCAATAAAAGTACTGGGTTGTATCCAATGAGGACTTCACCTTAATGGAAAGTGTCTGTACTCACATAAATTGGGGACAACCAATGTTTGCCAATTTCCCCTATCCAGGATTAGTACTACAGGGAACAGAGTGGGATACGCCATGGAAAGCTGCAGTTGGTAAATGGGACTAATGAAAACTGGATATGCCAACTTAAATGAATTTATGTTTTCAGCTAAGGCCAAGGCACCACTAGTCACGTAGGGATGGGAAAATCTGTCAAGCTTGGTGTTGCTCAGCTTTTCATTTTCCCACTGCTGGGTTCCCACTGGCCCTCTCAGCTTCCACAGCATTGTGCAAGTTGCAACCCAAATGAATTCTCTGAGCTTTACCATAGAGTTTGATATGGTTCCATATGTCTGCCAATAAGCATCTTTAGTTTAATTCCACTTAAAGAAAGTACAAGTTTGCTTGGAAAAGTGTGTGGATGGGGCATTGAGGGTACAAGTCTATCATCTGCATGTGCTCTGGGAACAGGGTGTTTCCAGTCTTGCAGGCTAACCAGATCAGTAACACAGGTAGGTATATAAGCCCATGGGGGTATTGTTCAGCTATTTTAACAACAGTGCAGCTAATCCTAATTTAGTTCCTTTCAAAGAGGTTGGACTACAATTCCCATCATCTCCAGCAGTAGCGCAGCATATCTGGAGGACACCAATTTGGGGAAAGCTAGTCTAGATAATAAATAATGTGGATTATATCTAGGGTTGGGTAAGAAATTAATTCAGATCATATTTCAGACACTACCAATGAAAATTATACTTCCTGAATAAGAACCAGAGCACAGCTGAAATTCTTACTTTTCCAAAGTTTGCAAAACAAAACAAACAAACAAAACCCATGCAAGAATTATGTGGATTTCAAAAGGTATGCAGAAATAATGTGTGCATTTGAAATTGTGTGGGTGTGTAACAATACATACAGTCGAAAATGCATACATATAATATGTACATTTGAAAAATGCATACAAAACATGTCCGTATTTTAAAATATTAAAATATTTACAAATTTTCCTATGGACTAAGAAAGAATTCATAATTCAATATGGAAATGAGATAGACCGTGCAGAAGATCATGGCTTGGGATGATTTTGCCCTGGACAACATGGGTGACTTTGGGGAAATCACTGGCTGAAGCTTAAGCTTTCAGTTCATAAAACAGGAATACAATGAACTACCAAGGAGTGTCATTGCCCAAATCAGTGAACTAATTTCTAAAGGGGTTTATATGCTGAAAGTGCAATGTAAATGGTGTCATTCTGTGTAGCAGAAATGCTTGGCATACAATTCCCATCTCAAGCCACATACATGTGGTTCATCTTGTTCTATTTGCCAAAAAAGTTTGTTTATTAGATTTATATCCCACCCTTTTTCTTATAACCTCAAAGCATCTTACACCATTCGCTTCCTCCCCTCAATCTCACCCCCACAACAGCCCTTAATTGTAAGATGCTAGTGGTGGAGGGGTTAGAAAAACTTTTAATAAATAATGATAATAATAATAATAAGCCCTGTGGGCTGATAGTCCATCACTGGCCCAAAGGCACCCAGTTGGCTCCATGACCAAGTGAGGACTAGAACCCAGATTGCCTGAGCCCCACACTCTTAACCACTTCACCACACTGACGCTCTACTGTTCAAAAGTCTGAATTAGGCTCTGGCAAATCTCCCCTTTCTTTTTTAAACAAGAGCAGCCATGAGGCTTTGGCATGGTGGGGTGGAGAGCCCTTCCCAGCTGCCCAAAGCAGCAAACAGCAGCATCAGAGGCATGTATGTGTGTATGTGTGTGTGTATGTATGTATTTCCAAACTATCATACATCAAAAATCTCATGACCGTTTTTTGATTTTAAAAACAATCAAATCAATAATTAAACAATTAAAAACTCCTTAGTGCCAGCACTTAATATAAAATAATTAAAATACTAATTAACAATTTAAAAACTGGGTAAATAAAAAGGTTTTGGCCCGGCACTGGAATGAATAAAGTGTCAGTGCCAGGTGCACCTCTCTGGGGAGAAGGTTCCATAATCGGGGCACTATAGCCAAAAAGGCTTTCCTCCTCATAATAGCCCCGCTCGCCTCTTTCAAGGAGAAATCTTGGCATGCTGCATCTTTGTGAGTATTTTCCATGGGAAACCAGTGGGGCATAAATCTGCCTCCCCTGCAGTTTTGGACATGAGGCTGAATCTGCCCCTGTGCCACTCTCTTACACTTCCTCCCACAATTCTAAATCTGCCCCCCCCCCCCCATTCTGATTTTTTAATCCAGAGCTGCAGCTTTTGGGTAACAACAACAACAACAACAACAACAAAGATGGGGAAATCCTAAGCATGGGATTCAGTTATGCATTTAATATAATTTAGGTTTTATGACTAGTGAGTCATTGGTTCCTAAATTAGCCTGAATCCAAAGAACTGTGGGATTGATTTTTCTTACACAAGGTAGCTTTGAGCTTCAAACAGCAGCTTCCCATGGCCGGATGGACCAATCTGTTCTGAAACAGCATACATTTTCAGAAACGGACTGTGATACGGGTTGCCCTTTATAGGAAAAAGAGCAAAGCACAGTTGGGAATGCCCAAGGCTTTAGTTGTTTTTGATCCAATGCCTGAGTCCATAGTTCTTTTGGTTCAAGCCATTGTGAGATTACAGCGATATATCACTCCTTTGCAGGTTCTAGATGATGATGCCTGTTAACAACCAGACAGTTAGTCTTTCAGTTTGCAAACTTCTCTGGCCAGGTGCAGGCATTTGCTAAATTGAAGTATTTCTTATAGCCCAGCAATATTTAAAACAAACACACACACACACACACACACACCCCCCCCCTAGGATAATTACTTCTACATGGAGCAGCAAATCCACAACCCATTGAGCTGTTCCTCTCTTGAATCCTGTACAGCAAACATCTAAAGGAATCTGATGTTTTATCATAAATATTCTATCTGTGTGGCCTTCAATCTGGTGAGCTTGTTCCTTAAATATACTAAGAGAGATTCAATGAATATTTGATGATGCTTTAACCAGCACTTGTTCTACAGTAACTTAAGTGGCTTTGGAAGGTGCAGTTCTCGTGGGTGAGCGCAGATGGGTTTTCAGGCTGGTAGATGAGATGCATGTTCACGTCCTCCAGGGAGCCTGCCCCCTTTGTGCAGTCTTGACATGGGGGCAGGATGAAGACTGCTGAAGAAGATTGTTATGTGTCAAACGGAGTATGATTATGTGACTCACCTTGTTTTCCATTATATATAATTTAAAAGCATACTGTCATGGTATTTTTCATAATTAAAAAAGTTCTCGTTATTGTTTATAATTATCACTTTAAAGCTTGACATTTAAATGTTTCCTAAGTGACTTATTTTTCTTCTTTTCTTTTAAAAGTATGCACTCATTTGATGATGCAAGGATACTTAGCAGCTTAGGCCTTCTTCACAGTGTTTCATCCAAATTTTCTCAACTCGGGCATGCTGGAAGTTTGAAGACATATTTCGGATTTCTGTTGAAATTTGCATAGGATTCTGCCTTAAATGGAAGCTGCTTTGATTTTTTTAAAGAAGAAAAAAGCTAGAATACAAATCAAATCAAAAAATCAATCAATCAATCAATGTATAACTACCCTAATACCTGCCATGAATTCAAGATCCTGTAAGAGAATCACAGCAAACAAAGCACCTTAGTACACATTTCTACTCACTCTGCCTCCCCTTCATAGTTAGATATGTATACACACACTGATGTAACTTCCTTCCTACCACATGAAAGATAGCTGGGCTTGGACCGTCCATGGCCAGAGGTGAGGGAAACTGAAGCAACTAAAGTGAGCAGAATCCTAGCACCTTTGTTTGGGAAGGAAGCAAGGCTGGGAGTAGGGATCCACAACTGCCTCGGGTCACTTCAGGCGCCAAACTAAGAACAATCTTGCTACTGGCCTGGCCAGCAAGCCATGTGAACTGAGGCTGTGAGTGAGTCTCAGGATGCCCTCTAACATCACCACTTGGCAGGGCAGGGGCTTCATACCTTGCTCTGGTGGCATGGGAGTTCCTGCAGTCCAGCTTCCACCCAGGGGAATATGGGAAGCCCAGGCCAAAAGAGAAGGCAGCCTGGGGCAGAGCAGCTCCATAGTGGCTACATCACTAGGCTTGCGCTGGCCCAGTTACTGGGGGCAGCAGTGCCAGAACAGCAAAGAACAGCCGTGAGCTCCTTTCATTTGGCTCTCCAGCTTCTCGTCTGCTCATGGCATTGGCTAAATGAAAGAAGAAGACCTCTGCCAAATAGGCCAGTGGATCAAGGCTTCCAAGCCACAAGGTATGGCTGCAGCATGGCTCAGGGTCATGGGACCATTGTTGTTGATGAAAAAATAGTTTTGGTATCTGGGAAACAAAAGTATGGGCTAAGAGATGCTTGTTGAACCATGGACTGTTGTTGAGCCATGGGTTGTCATGTCTTATAAGCCTAGCTGTAATAACAAACCATAGCTTGTTAATCATGAACATTCCACAGTTCACAGCCCAACAGCAAATCCATGGGTTCTCTTTATGTGTTGTCTATAATTAGCAGATCATGTTTTTATATTGTGGCTGAGTTCAGACAACATGACATCTCACAGTTCAACAACAGGGACAGGTGAATGAAAGGTGCATTCAACTCATCTCAGCCATTACTGTGTTGTGTGAACCCAGCCAGAAATGTCCATCTTAAACAGGCCTTTTCTCCTTTTCTTTATGTGTTATGGACATCACAGCACTGTGTGTCTCCTTGGATATATATATATGCATTTTCCAAATGTATACATTCTTAAATGTATGCATGTGGTCAAATTCATTTATAGGGGTGCTCGAGTAACATGAAACTTAGAAATATATGGATTTGACCACAGATTGCATACAAACCCATGTTCAATCCAGAATGTATGGACTGGGTAAATCCTGATCAAAACAAACAAAAATGATTTGCTCATACATTCCTAAGAAGGCTACAGGTTGCCTATCCCTGCAGTTTCCATTCTAAGTAAAGTTGAATTTCCTCATGCACTCCTGTTTCTCCTGTCTGACTCACATGTGGTTCCTTCCTTTTGCCATTGCACCTAATTGGTGGTACAATGTGAAGGGAGATTCCTTGGTAGCACCCAGAGAGCATCATTCAGACCTAGTGGTTTGTGTGAACCTGTAGCTGATTGGACAGAGCACACGCTTTGTAGCCGGAAGGTTCCAAGTTGAATTCCAAGCAGCTCCAGTTTAAAGGAAAAATAAAAAAAAAAATACATCCAGGGTGCACAAGATCTCAGCCTGTATTTACAGACAGGTGCTGATTATGGCCTTTTGGTCCCTGCTCCCTTTCTTATTTCCCTTTCATTCCTCTAAGAATCTACTAAATGTTTGCTCAAATATTTCAAACTCAAGCCTTCAGGCTGCTGGATATTTTCATAAGATCCAAGTATGCATTTGTAAGTTGATCAGCACATTTCACATAAATTATTCCAAATGCAGAGTTTGGACTTTCTTGAGAAAGCATTTAGATTTTGCTACTGGAGACTAAATCTAGTTCCAAGCATGTAGGATAGATATGTCTTGCTGGGTATTTTTCCCCACCCCGATTTGGTACTCCCTGTGACATTTCTTTTTCCCTAGTAAAAATTATTCTTGTTTTTCCTTTCTGTTGCTGTAACACTTGCTATTGCATGTGCTTCTGGAAAAAATTCTCTTTAATTGAGACTTGTCTTGCCATCCTTTTAAATTATTAAGGGCTTGGGATGCTCATTAAGAAAGAGATTAGAAGACACTGTAGACATGGGTAATTATTAAAGGCCCAAGAAGGGGGACACATGGTGCATTTTAATGGAGGCTTTAGTGGATTGCTAAATTAAATGCGTAGTTTAGTGATAAAACTGGTTGGAGTTAATCAATTGAATAAAACTATAGGGAGGCTGTGCAAAAGAGGGTGATCTTGAAGATTTTTAGAAACCACTGCCCTATGAGGGTTGCAGATGCTTCATATTTGTTTAATAATAGTTTTGATGAGGAGTACTTAATTTGGCAGAAAAGGGGGCATTAGATTGAATACTGTTTTGACACTGACCCTGGATAGATTCTGTGTTAACTGCCATGAAATACCACAGCTTTATTTCACAGTTATGAATTATTGTGTGGAAAAACAGCACAACCTATTCTAATGAAGTGCTATTTAACCTGATTTTCAAAAAAAAATGATGACTTCTAAAAGTCTTGAATCATCCCAAGTAGTGGGCTATATCTGATGATGTTGTACTAAGTCCAACTACATTGTGCATGCAAAAGGGACTTCCAGCATTAGTTATGCAATGCCAGTGTGGCGTAGTGGTTAAGAGCCTGGGGCTGGGCCTCAGACGATCTGGGTTCTAGTCCCCACTCAGCCATGGAGCCAACTGGGTGACTTTGGGCCAGTCACAGACTCTCAGCCCAGCCTACCTCACAGGGTTGTTGTTGTGGGGATAAGATGGAGGAGGAGAACGATGTGAGCTGCCTTGAGCCCTTTGTAGGAAAAAGGCAGGATATAAATCGGAAAATAAATAAATAAATAAATAAATTGATGTTTCACTAGATGTTTGTGAAATGTAATTCGCATGCATGCAATAATGTCAGGTCTGTTTCCCCCCTTTTCTTACCTCATTCATCCTCACAGCAACTCAATATGATGGGACATTCTTACTGAGGCTTAATCTGGATTAATATCCGTTATCTTTCTACCATAGTTTCAAACAAAAACAGATTTAAGTGTAGAACAGGAAGAAAAGGCTGCTCAGACCTTGTTCCTCCAGGCATTTTTCCTACTTGAAATCCCATACTCCACATCTGCTTTTCTCATTACAGAAGAAAAGGCATCATTACTGTATATCACAAATAGTTTCCATCTACCTGTCCAGTAGCACACAGAAAAAATCAACATCTGGGAAGAGATTTTTCAGCACTAAATCCAAATTGCTGTTCACTAGCATATTGATATTAGAAGATCCTTTGCTTGTTGGACTACTTTCCCCCACTCCCCTCCCGGGGTACAGCTTCCAATTTCTAAAATGATAACATGGGACATATGCTGTGCTCACTAATAAGGAAAGCAAGTATCTGATATAACAGCTGTTTGGTCAACTGATTGGAAGACTCCATGGTAAGAAATAAGATATAGGCCTTTCACCTCTTAGGCTGCTGGATAAAAACTATCTGAGGTCAGTGAGAAGATACCACCTGATACCTAATTAAATGTCTCCATTACATATGTCTGTGGCTGGCTAATGTTAGAGCAAAGTGAGAATCCACACAGCCTGCCTGATTCTTCTGTTCTTAAACTGGTAAGGTAATAATATACAGTTTGCAAGTCTTCTTTGTTTTCTGCTGAATTCTTGAATACCACACAGCTTCCGTGGAAAGAATGGGGGGTTGGTGGTGGGGGGTAAGCCACTGGTATGTAGAGCCTTGTTATTTAAATTGTCTAATTTAAGACTGGTACTTGTCAGAATAATACAAAACATCTACAATAAAAAGGTTATAATATTATTGTCCCTTATAGGGAGGTTTTAAGGATTACTGAGAACATTTATGAAGCACTCCAAACCTTCACAAAGTGCTGTGAAACTGCTACATGCTGTTATTATGCAGATCTTCATTTATGTTGAGCACATAATATAGTTTGGGCCCTGGTAATATGAGCAGAATCCTTTCTTCAAGACTGTGATGAGTTCAGAAAGAAGTGCATGGTTTAGTCCTCTGGGGGCCATATCATTTCAGAAGACAGGTGGGTGATCTCTTGAATGAAAGTTGATTCAAGTGGAGGAAAAAATACATTTCTGTTCAAAGTTAGCTTATGTCAAAGAAGTGTTGCAAAGAGCTGATATGAAGATATGGAAAACGTACATTCTGGTGTGAACTAAGGAAATTTTTGAAAATACAGATAAATCTTTTATGGGAGGCTCTCTCCCCTTAAACTTGCTTTGCTTGCTCAATCCCATATTTGGTTTACCAAACAGCCAAAAGTTGTCTCTCCAAGAAATTCCTGGAGCCATCTTTGACAGACTTCTATTTGCATAATCTGTCCAGAGAACCCATCTGGATTATTGGGTGGCATACAAATTCAAAAATAAAATAAATTTAAAAAATAAATATTGAAGATTGACAATCAGCTTGTTGTTATACTGAGATGGTGTATTTATTTATATTTCTTGAAGCACAAAAGCACAGATACATCTGGTTCTCACATAACACTAAACTGTTTTTTTAAAAACTGGGACTCAAGTACTCCACCCCTTCTCTCTCTTTTTCCAGGAAGGACAAGAGAATACACCAAAACATTTCACTTGCTTTTTCAACTAACATCAATTATTTCATCACATCTTAAGTGGATAAAATGTGATTAGTCTTAATTATGGTTTATTTTGAAACATCCAACTTCAAAACATGACTAACAATCCTGGCTTGTTTCAACCAAGTTAGTTAATAGTTACAACATTTGCTGAGTCAAGCATAATTACTAACTATGGTTAGTTGAAAAGATGACCCTGTCTTCACTGCCATGCCAGAAGAGAAAAGGAGAGGGGAACTGCATACATTTTTGGCTCATGCACATTATGCTAACATGAACAAAACCAGTAAATACTCAAAAAATGTTATCTATTTCCCCTTAAATTCATGCTTTCTCTGCCACCCCAATATTTCAGTTCAGTTGATTATACATAGAAGAAGAGCCCAAGAGATAACTGAATTCCTCTTCTTATTCAGTTGAATAATTTTAAAAATTGACATTTTGCAGAGCTTTGCCGGATCACTTAAAGACACAAAATGGTTAGTATGCTTGAAAGTGCTGTGGAGCTGCAAGATTATTATAGAATAAATGGCTATAGAAATAATTACCTCAGGACCAAAATATGTATTACATTAGCTACATAGGTTTGTAGTTCTCTCTCTCTCTCTCTCTCTCTCTCTCTCTCTCTCTCTCTCTCTCTCTAAGTAAATGCAGAATCCACCATTGTGCATAGTAGGGGTTTAATGCTTTCCTTACCTGGCAATCTAAATGAAGATTATAACTGGTTCACCAGTTAATCCCCCCCCCCAACTCTAATTAGTGTGGTGCAGTAGGGAAGGTAATTTTTCTCAGGATAAGGCAGGTGGAATGCATTGGCTTCTCTTCCACAAATTCACCTTTCCTGATCCAGCTCAATCTTTCCAAACTTATTTTTAAGAAAGAAAACAAACAAACAAACAAACAAACAAACTAATGGAACTACAATCAAGATATTTAATCTTAGAGTTGTGCTTCATAAACTCAGCAATCTACAGTTGCAAGTCTGTATATATGAACAGTTCCCAATGTAGCTGTCAATGGTAACGTGAAAGGTCAGATGTCATAACATCTCTTTTGGTAAAAGCTGCACATCTCTAATATCCAACTATGTGATTAGCATGGGACAACACATCATTTCAAACCAAGAAATAACAAGAGGACTACAAGTGTTGCTCCCTTCCCCCTTCCTGTTACCTCCACAAGTGCTGGGAACTTCCATAGAGCATAGTAGCAATTCAAAGA
Organism: Varanus komodoensis; assembly: GCF_004798865.1. Taxonomy (NCBI): domain Eukaryota; kingdom Metazoa; phylum Chordata; class Lepidosauria; order Squamata; family Varanidae; genus Varanus; species Varanus komodoensis. The sequence continues at coordinate 45,426,967 of NW_025336087.1, read as the reverse complement.
ACCTATTCAGAGGTGGAACCAAAGTGAAGAGCACTGACCTTTGGCAGGGACAGCATTTTGTATGAACTGATGCTGTTCTTCTTTGAGAACCTCCAGGAAGCACAGCTTCTGGTCTACATGATAGTGTTAAAGGGGGAAAAAGAGGGAGAGAGAGAGAATGATCTTAGGAGTAGGATCTAAACCAAAACCATCATTTAGCATTACAAAAACAAGCCTAGGCAAGCATCAGCTTCTTGCCCATTCTCCAGCATGGTTTTCACTTCTCCATTTTATTAAATGTGGCTTCTTGCGTTGGTCAGACCTGAGAAACTGTGGTTAACCATTGCTCTGATTAGTGGAAACAGGCCAATGTCCAACTGCAGTCATGAAAGAAGTCCTGTTTCTCCAACCATAGTTAAGAATAGCCACAGTTTAAAGTTCAGACAAAACACTAAACTGTGCTTAATCTGTGACAGTATTGGAAGCATCTTATATCTTTGAGCATGACAGCCTGAGAATTCCTGCAGCTTTCCCTTGCTATCTGAACAGTGCTGTCTCAGGAAAGAGATTTTGGTTTACTCAAAGCAGAATGCCATGTGCTATCGGCACTTGCGTAAATGAAGCTAAATGGTTCCACCACCAAAGCACACATTTGCAGCTTTAAGTGCTTTGCATATGTAGAAGAATGTAAAGCAGATTTAATCCGAAACTTTTGTTACTCCTGTCATCTCTTTCAGCTAGAAAAAAGTCTCAGCCTTGCTTGTGCACCCACATGTTATACTACAAAGCCTGACAATTCTGAAAGTTTTTATTAGAATGGCTCAAAAGTAGAACATATGCTAAAGGTGAATTAAGTTTAAAAAGTTTGAGAGTATCTGCAAGAAGCTAAATTCAGATTTGTCCATTCTCCTGACTAGGGACTAAGGCCAGGAAATATCTCAGGAAAAAAGTTAGCATTTTATCCTGAGGTATGCTTTGCCTTATTACACAAATATTCTTGAGCAGCCAAAGAAACTGAAAAAGACTAGGAAGAGTGCTGACTCCCCCCACCCCCCTTCATTTAAGCTGTAGTCACCCAAATTACTAAAACCAGAAGTTAGAGCCTTTTGAATAAATCCACGTACTCCATAATACAAGATTCCTTGATCTTTGTGTGATGGATTGAAAGCAGGTGGTTGATAGTAAACAAGGAATGCTAAATATGGTAATCAGATCCAATGTTATTCTTCAGTTCTCCAAATCTGTTGCTCATTTCTTCCCCTCTTCCTTCAAAACATCTTCTGCACTTTAGAAATTAGGTCTCGGCACTGCATGTCGCTGGTGAACTCCTGAGTGAACCGCATGTTACTGGTAAATGCACAATAAGGTGGCTTTTGTTTTTCTTGGTTACTGAACTGAAACGCTACAAGACGGTGTGTGGTGTTTGCAAGCACTGAAGAAAGACGGAGGCTGTCATGCTGCCACCGCTCCTGCCTCCCACCACTTTAAGCCGTCCTTGTTACAAATGCTGCAGAATTGTCTGAAGAGCATTTTACCGGATTCAAAATAGCTTCTTCAGAATTGCATTTAAAAGCTCTCAGGAAACCTTGCATGAATCTTGCAGTGTCAGAAAGGCAAGCCACACTTGTCTACCTGTTGAGGGCTGACCTCAACACCACGATGGCTGGCACATTTATTGTAGTCTTTGATAGGGATGTTCAGAAAACCTGAAACAGACTGCACTGGGTTTGGATTTCTAGGGATCTGACTAGCAGATGGTGACAATGATTGATGATGATGATGATGATGATGATGATGGTGGTGGTCTGCAATTACCCCTCTTTTCCCCAAGTCATCTGGGATCCATGGACTTGCAGACCATTTTTTAAAAAACTTTTGGGAGGTGCTAATACAAATTAATTCTAATGTGATTTAGCACAATTAGAACAAAATTCTGGTCTCAAAAAGGGATGATAGAACAAAAGACACCCAACAATCCATGAAACCCAGATGGAATGGATTTAAAACCTGGTAAATTCCTAATCTTCAAGACACCATCAACTCTAGGAATCTCCATGGGCTGGAGAGTGAACTGTTGGGGGTTCCTTTCCCAGGTCACAGAATCAAGTCAGAGATGTTCTTGTCCAGAGCAAACCAGGATATGGGATGGAAATACATAACTATATTAACATTGGTCTATTCATTCATTCATTCATTCGAGTTGTTCCCGGAATTTCTACCAAAAGTTATGCTCAAGAGGGCTTACAAACACTACCAAAAGTTGATAAAAGCAATAATAAAACAAATTACATTAAGTACAATTAAAAACATTAAAATGCAACAGAATAGAAATACCCTAACATCCTAACAGACCTGCTTATATACAAGACCCCCTGCCACCTCGAATAAAGCCTTGTTTGCTTGCTGGATATGGGAGATGGAGCAACCCTTGCTTCCCTGGATATGAATTCCACAGTATGGGAGCAGCCACCAAGAAGGGCTTCTTTCATGTCACTGTCTAATGAGCTTTTAAGGATGATGGTCTTAAAAGAAGGTTCTCCTCCAGTAAGTGGACGTGGACCCTAGCAGACCCCCGCACCCCATATGTCAATTCTAAAAAAGTTTAAAACAATTTTTGCGATTCTTCCATTCTCACAAATTGCGGGCATGGTGGGGATGTGTGCAAAGGAGGTGTTCTTTAATTCTCCCTGGACTTTCACAGGAGTACAAATTCAGCTGGCTGACATATGTAATCTTGTCTTGTCAATTTCCTTATATGTATTTCAGCTGTCAGTGGAAGCACCAAAGCAGAGTAGGTGACATCCAAGGAAACTGGCAAAATGAGACTGCCTACAAGCTAAATTGCACATAGTTTCAAAGAACTGGGGGGGGGGGGCAATAGTAAGACAACTTGCCATCTGTGCCATACAAAAGAAAAAAAAAAGTAGACCAAAGCAGAGAGGAGATGATATCTAGGAAGTGTTTAAGTCATGCTTGTTAGTGTCCTTCTCTTCCACACTGCTAAAAATCTTCTACAAATTTTGAGAGGGACTTACTGGTTCCCACCTTTTCATGGTGCCTTCTCAGACTAGTTACTCCTGCTGTACAAGCCCTGCCCCTCTCCACACACACACACACACACACACACACACAGGTGTATGCAGATTTTAAGATCCTAAAATGCATGCATGCATGCATGCATGCACGCACACACTGCCACTACTTTTAAAAAATGGAATCCCCATACTGGAGCAACATGCTACAGATCAAGCTGAGGCCAATGAGAGAAAACTGAATAAAATTCACCAGAGCCAAACTGGAAAAATCCACTGAGTTTTCACTTTCACAAATAGAATTCACAGACATCCTTACTTTTGATTAACCAGGAGCACCTCTGTCTTGTCTGGATTGGATGTCATTTTGTTTGCCCTCATCCAGTCCAATGTTGGCATCAGACAGCAATTTAGCATTGGAACAGCTTCCCTGGATTTGGACAGAAGGGTGAGATAGAGTTGGATATTATCAGTATACTGACAGCATCCAACTTCCAAACTCTGGGCGTTGTACCTAGAATGCCATTGAGCCCGTTCTTCTGATTTGCAGGCTTCTTGCCATTTTCCATCACAGAGTGTGGTTGAGTATTGGGATATGCCCAAATGGGTAGTGTGCCATGGGGCATATGCAACCCCTTACTTGATTAGGTTCATTAAGTAGACTGCAAAGAAGTATAATATATATAGGGCAGCATGTCAGGGCAAGACAGGACAAAGCAAGAAAAGGGATTCCCTAAACCTACCAGAGAAATGTACATAATATTAGAATGTGTGCTTTAATTTGATTTGGCAACAATTGCTATAAGGACACATTTATGCACTGGCTGATGTTCTAAGAATTTGTTGGAGCTTAGCATCCTTTATAGTGCCCTTTTCTACAGTTGCATTTGGTGTGGGGTGGATTATGGTCTTGCTTATTTTCATTCTTAAGATTTCATTGCATAGAGCTATTGAGGTTCCCCTTTGTTTTATCAGAATATATATTTTAGGAATGGTCTACCAAAGTCTATCAAAGTCTTTGCTTTTAATACTTATAATCCAAGCATTTATACTCATGAAATGATATGCTGAACTGAGCTAATAATCTGCTGACAGGTGAGGACGTGTTCTCTAATTCACAGAGATGAGATGTGTTTCCATTCCATTCACTACAAACACTGGAAAGGAGAATAGAGAAGGGGAGAGAGAAAGAGAGAGAGTGCTATGCTGTGAGATCAGCAATTATTCCTGCCTACTGTGACAGTATCAACTACTAGGGTTTATTTGCTTGCTTGTTTTGTTTTGTTTGTATCAGCCATTCCCATCCTGGTCTCCTCCCCTGCTGGCTGGGGATGATGGGAGGTGTAGTCCAACACATCGGGAGGATCGTGAATGCTAATCTACTTCATACTGCTCCCCAATTCTGCTGACCACCTTCTTTCATTTGCCTTCCTCTAACCTCACCAGCTCTGGTGAGGTTGTCATTTTCATGATATGAAACATCTCCAGCTCTAGCTGATAATCCTCTAGCTGCAGACAGACAGGGGCTGGATACAATGTGGGTTTCCTTCCAGAATTTCAGTGGTATTTCAGAAGTTTCATCATAAAAAAAGAAATACAACCCATAATTCTTGAATTAAAAGTGTGTTGAGCAAGAAAAGTAGTGACCATGATTTAAACGTTTCCTGTCTCTGATTAAATGTTCCCAGCTATCTCATTACCTTTCCACAATGTTTAATTTTCAATTCCTCAATGCCATGTGGGGCCAACTCTCTCATTCTAACTATGCCATTTAATTTCTTTTCTGCCCTCTTCCTTTTTTTAAATGATCAAATGCATACCTGGATACTTTTGAGAAATAGGATGTTACATTATGAAATTCCAAAGCCTTATATCCATTTTTGTTAATTTTCCATATAATTCTCAGTGAGTCTTCTGTATGCATGAAATAATAGGGGCTCCCTCTGCTGGGCCAATATAATAGCTTTATATTTAAAGTATCTGTGGCTTAAAGTAAGTGTATTTAGCCTAGTGGTTACAGTGCCTGTTTTTGAAATTCCAGAGTCCAGACTTCAAATTTACAGTCCCTTTTTACTGTACAAGAACTTACAGTAAAGATGGTTAAGTGAAAAATAGAAACATGTCAATGTGAAGCAGTTTTATACTGAATTAAAAAGTATGTCATACAAAAGAAAAAAGTTTTTCTGAAAACAAACAGAAATAATCTGATATACATATATCTTAATTTGTAATTATTCTTGAAGATTTTGAGTTTTTCTTTTAAGTAATAATAACTTGAAATGTTAGCTACAGAAACCATAAAGTGAGAACTTCCTGGAGAAACATTTTTGTTTCTTGAACACTTTAATTGCAACCTGAACAAAGTGAATCTACCTTTGCACTTAATCACAAATCAAACTTCAAATACCCCTTCACACCTTTCAAAATGCTGTAATATGAAATGCAGCAAGACTTACTTCTGAGTAAATAATCATGGGATCGTACTATTAATATTTGCTTACGCATTCATCAAAAATCAAAATAAAAATGAATTTACTTGTTCCACCTGTGTTTCTCTATTATATACATTTTATAGATCCAAGAAGTATAGGCTTATTCAGGCTACTAAGAGTAATGCTTCTTCCCAAATCGAAGTCTTGTTTAACCGTGTGAAAGAGAAAAAACTAACAATCCTCCATTCCATCATGTGCATGCTTTCCCACTTCCAGATTTACATTCCTGGATAATATAAACTTCCCAATCCAAATATGTTTTAAGTATGTTTAAAGAGGGAACTTTCACACAAATATATTAATTATATGTGCACTTTGTCTCCTGTCCTCTGAAGAACAAGTTGCTTTTTAAATTAGGCCTCAGCCTTACAAATAATAGGTTCTACATCTGAAAATGTGTTTTAGCTTGCACGCTTAACTGTCTCATGATGTGGGTCTCTGAGTTAGAAGTAACCTTGGCCTGTTCTGCCACCATCTTGGACAAAGGAGATCAGAGCAGGCTACATTAGATTGTACTATAATAAGTGAGAGAGATGGTTGATTCAACTGTATTATACTTTGTGATTCCACTGAACTACAGTACTTACCCCATAGTACTTAATTGTTCTTCTGTTTATCAAAAGCTGATTAAATCCCTCCATGGTGAAGTCCATGGAAAGCCTGCTCTTATGAAGCTTTCAACATATTTTCATCTCATCAACTATTCTGAGTTTAGCAGGGCTAAGAAATCAATTTTGTCAAAGATTGTGGTAGCCATGAAGCCAAATAGGTGTCAGACTTTTCTCTGGTTCTCAAGAAGAACATCTTATGGATACACATCATGATAGTTTCTCAAATGTGAATTTACGAAGAGGACATCCAACCACGTGGAAAGTTAGTTGCCTATAGAAACTCCTTACAGGATTAAAAAAAGTCATCAGCTGGCCTGACATTTGAGGGTACGTGGTAAAATATTGTGGTGGGGAATGAGCCCAGATCTTGGAAGTGTTGGTGACCTAGGTATTCTCAGCATAACATCTGCACCACAGTGCTGTACTGAACTGTCTGATTATGCATTATGAAAAACAGCCCCTTTTCTTGTTTCCTGTATGAAGATTGCAATCCTGGGCTGAGAAAAGCACTTATCTATGGGGGAAAGCACCCACTAGCAGTACTGACTGCCGACTGGGGCAATATCTGCTCAGGGAAAACCTGAATGAATGTGCATCATGATGCCATTAGAACCCATCAGAACTAGCATGTTCATAACTTCTATATGTATAATGAGCCTTGACCTTGATGTAATGAAAAAATATTATTCAAACTGAAATTTATTACCATTTATTTTCTCACTTCTGCCTATGCATAGTATGCACTGTTAGCACAGCTAAGCAAATTTCACCAACATTGCACATGCCCTGTTGTTGCTTCCAGTACGCACTTAGACACTAAAGCAAATGAAACTGCCCTGTGTTTGCATGCGCAGAATGATTTTAATGTAACTTTTATTATGTTTGCCTGTGTTTAGATCTGCTCGTTGCTCTGCTTCCATAGCCACTGACTCCATCTGTGGCTCCATGTTGATCTAATATTGTAAGAAAATTGTACGCGATAATAGCCACAGTGATGCCCTGCCTGGGAAACAAATGTTGTATCATGGAGCCACACTCCCAAGTTGTACTTTGGTGATGCACATTTGCAAAAATTGGGAGATGCTTCACAAGATGTTAACACAGGAGACCTTTCATCCAACTGTATAATGTTAGACTCATAAACTCTGCTACTAAATTCTGAATTTTAACAGGGTCAGTTTGACCATTGGTAATTAGCAGAAGGAAAATTCATATTTATTTATTTGCTGTTTATGTCATTATTGTAACATCCTAAAACAAAATAGCTTTAGATATGTACCTCAGTTCTCATCTCTATTCAGCACATTACAGTTTTGAGCCTTTACAGCTGTTTCACTTTAAAATAATTTTTAATTATTTCTTAAATAGAAGCAGTAATGAGACTAAAGCAAGCATAATATGAGAATATATGCAGAATTCATTTGCAAATTAAGAACTTCAGCAATTGTGAATGTTTGGGGATTTTTTAAAAAATAAAACATTAGTACATAATGAAAAAATTGGAAAGAAGTTGGCTTTTGCTTCAGCTCAAAGGTTTTCTTCATAAGATGTTGTTGGCTTTCTTATTAATACATCATTAGAGTAGTGATTTCCTATATTGTTGCAATATTTTTTTCAAGAGACAAACTGATGTCACATAATCTTTGTGTGTGCACGCATATGTGTGTGCACATGCATGTTACAACAACAACAACAACAACAACTGTTGTGGAAATTAATTAAGATATGTTGATTTAAAAGTCTGTTCCTAACACCCTGTTAGGGTTTCCCCCCAAATATTTAAACAATTTTTGGTCCTCTCTCTCTCTCTTTTATTTCTCTTTTCTCTCTCTGTTTGTAATAAGATTAATTATGTGTGGTGCACCACTGCTTATCCCCATGAAAGAAAATCTAAAACGAGGGATTTCAGCTTCAAGAAGGCTATTTTGTCCTGTTTCCGATGTTCTAAAGGGATTAATTTACCATATCGTATAGCCCTGGAAGACTGTGATAATTGAAAACATCCATATTCATTGCATGTTCAAAGGGATCTGTCTGACTTTGTAATGTAAAAAGTGCATTTTTAACCTGAACGGGGACCTGCATCTGGCATTGCTTAATCCTATTAGTCCGACAGTTCCAAAGCTTTAGTGTATAATCATTAGCTCGTGTTAATCCGCAGACATGCCTCCAGGTTCAGCCTGACAGAAGGAGTCCCTGCAGGGAAAATGTGGAGGTGCTGATAGCGCAACACCAACTAATCTTATCTTAAATGCTAGCAGCAGCCACTATCTGCGATGGCCAGGGAATTAAAAGCAAATTTTTTATGGGTATTGGGTATCGCCTTTCCTCTCACACGCAGCTCTTCTACCTTGCCCTACTTTTGTCTCCCTCGTTCTTTGTCAGGCAAGTGGTTGTGAGGATGGGAGCCCGGTGACTGGCAGTGTGTGCGCGGCGGGACGGGCGGGGGGAGATGTTTTGAAGATATTTACTATGCTGTCATAAAAATAGCAGCGTAAGCTATTAAACCTCTCAGGTGTTTGCAGCCCTTGCTATAGCAGCGGCTCAATCCTATCTCTCCTGCACTTGGGCCTAGCGTTGATTTCTCATTTTAGCGGCCTGCAGACAGATGCAGGCTGAGTGGCCACGCTTTGTGGCAAGGAAACACAGCACCAAATGCTGGAAAGCTTTCCCAGTCTATCTTTGCCTGCGCTGTGGCCCGGTCTGGTGGAGAAGGCACCCATCACCAGAGAACTGATTGCAGGAATGTAATGGCCACCAAGAGTAAAGGATACACTTATCAGGATATTAATTCTGGTCTTTGTTGCGGCTGATTAAAATTTTGCTTCTGAGCCAAACTCTCGCAAATGGTCTTCCTCACTACTCCTTCCTAAGAGAGAGTCACTGTGTGAAATCCTATGGCTTGTTTACATTTCATATTTCATCATGAAATACGAAATCCAGGTATTTTTATTTATTGATGTTTTTGCAAAATTTAGTATGTGAATTAAAAATTGATGTAAGTTGAGGAGGATGCACTTTGAATGGAAAGATTGGGGATCTGGTCATTCGTTACAAGATATATTGCTTCTATATTGAAAAATGTTTTCCTCTGATAGGATATTTTCCTCTGATTTTTATCAATGGATTGAAGCAGAATTGATTCAACTAATTTTGGCATCTTATCCTGGTGGCTTTATCCTATATGATGCCACTTCTAATGTGTCTGCAGGAACATAGTGTTAGCATTACCCAGAAGGTTGCAATGTTTTAAATACAATTTACAAACATCCCTGCAAATGATGTTCCTTGACTTAGTTCAGTTAACATTAAGGATATGCGATTTCTGTTGCTGTACTCTTTGAGGCGAATGTTTGAGTCTGTATATACATTTTCTTTTCATTTGTAAAAAAGGAAATAGTCCTTTTAATAAACCTGCAATTTATCTACAAGATAGATAGCCATATAAACAACAGTAGGATTCTCCTGGGTTTGTGCAGTGCACATTTCTGCAGAAAAATATAGCAGGGCTTTTCTGGACAGCCAGCACTGCACAGCAGCTGCTTGTAACCTCTCTGTGAAGAGGGTGCATCCATATGGGAAGTTAACTATACCTTTCCGTGAGAAAATGCAGCAGTGGGGAGAGCAGAGATACAGGCAATTCGACAGAAACTGAAACCCACATTCCAGCCAGGTTTGGGGATTTTGCACTGAACACACTCTAAGCAAATTTCCCATGTGACTGGAAGGAGGTATTTGGAACTGTGCTGCACCTGTTGCACTTGATTTCCAGGTCAGAGACTGCTGTCTCCCAGGGGTTGTTTCCTCAGAAGTACTCTAGATGGAGGGGCTTCTAGTTCATGAGCCTTTTTAAAGGCACAAGGTGGCGTTGAGAAGCCTCCGTCTAGAGGAAGGAAAGCAGTGCCCTCCTTAGCCATTCCCAAGCAATTCAATGGACAAGGAGCAGCATAACAGACCATGCTGTTGTCAGATGAGCTTCTCAATGTGTGGCGGGTGACTTCCCCACCACCACCACCTCTCTCTGTGGGGGCTGCATATATAATCCAGACTGCTGATTTTCCAGCATTCTGGATACTCTCCCTTAATGAGGACTAAGGGATAATTCAGGGATTCCTCATCATCATCATCATCAGTTTTATTTTTATACTGCCCAATAGGTGAAGCTTTTTTGAGTAGTTTATAACAGCAGATAAAATCTGGTAAAAATAAAGTACAACATGCAGATAACAATAAAAACATCATCAAAATTACAGTAAAAATTTTAGAGGCCAGAAATAAACCAACTTTTAAAAGCTACAATAGCTTAGACAAATTTAACTGCAAGCTCTGTTCAACTGCTTGCTGTCCTAATGCCCCAGTATAATATTAAGCTAATCAAATGCCCTGTCTAAGAAGACAGTTTTAATCTGGCACTGCAAATATATTGAAATTGATGGCAGGCAGGCCTCTGTGGGGAGATTGTTCCATAATTAGGGGCCATCACTGGGAAGGCCCTTTTTCTTGTTGTTACCACATGAGCCTCCACCAGGGGTGGCAGGCAGAGGCAGGTCCCAGAACTTGATTATACTGTCCATGTAAATTACAGTTAAGAGAGGTATTCCATCAGGCATTGTGGTGCTAAGCTGAATAGGGCTTTATAGGTTAGAACCTGCACTTTGAACTGGCCTTGGAAGCTTATAGGCAGCCAATGCAAATGAGCTAGAATTGGTATTATATATTCAGATCTTCTGGTGTCTATTATTAATCTGGCATTTTGCACAAGCTGCAGCTTCTGAATGTTCTTCAAGGGCACCAGTTATCTAGTTTGGTATTACTGGAGCATAGATTACAAAAAACAGTCTATAAATATCCAGATAATGCCATGGCAAGGCCACCAAGTGAAGCTGGTAGAAGGCACTTTGTACCACTGAGGCTACTTGAGCCTCAAAGATAACTCAAGGATTATCCCCAAGTTATGAACCTTCTTGAAAGGGAAAGCTAACCTGTACAGAATAGGTCCTCCATATGGTTAGAGGAGGAACCCATTAACATCATCTGAGTTGTGTTTGGATTGAGCTTCAATGTGTTAGTCCTTCTCCAGTCTGTTGTCACAGCCATTTAGCACATCCACAGCTTCACCTGCTGAAGAATGAAAGGAGAAATAGAGTTGCATGTCATCAGTGTTCTCATGAATCATAGAATAGTATGGTTGGAAGGGGCCATGAACACCATCAGGTCCAGTCCCCTGCTGTTGTAGGACACCAACTGGCAATATACTCCAAAACTCTGGATGACCCAACTTAGTGGTTTCTTGAAGATGTTAAATAGCAAGAGAGACAAGACCAGCCCCTGAGGATCCCCATACTGGAGAGTCCACAAGGTCAAGCAATATCTCCCAAGCACTTTTGGATCTGGCCATCCAACTAGGAGTGGAACCAATGCAGCGCAGTAGCTTTAAGATGCCTGTGGGGCTGGCATGCAGTAGGCCCCAGATGGCTCTTGAGAACTCTGATGGGCAGCAAAAGGAGGACTGAATACAGGCAGTGGAATATTGTTTCTTTGCTACTCTCTGCCTCCAAATGTACCTGACCATAGACTTGTTCCAGGGCTCAATTGCAACCTCCATCTGCACTCAGGACATTCCTGCTTTGAATCATTGCTTTCAGCTCCAGGCAATACTACCGAGCTTTATGAGCTCTGCTCCAGAGAGAGTGCTCAGGAGCAATTGGGGCAGCAGGTAGAGACCTGCCTGCATATCCACCCCAGGTGGGAGACATTTTCAATCAAGCAGGAAGGTGGTGCAGGCATTTTCCTTCTCTACACAGCACTGGCACTTCTCCCAGGTGGAGCCTCAGTCTGGGTGGCCGGCTGGAAGATAAAGGCTGACGAGATGGTAGGAGATGGTAGATCAAAACCAGCCGGAAGAAGGCTGGCAGGATGGTAAGCCAGCACCCTCACCTAGGGGTGTGTGAGGAATCTATTTGGGGATGGGAATCATCAATTCCTTTGGCTTGGCTCTCCTGACACCAGCTGTGTCCCCACCAGGAACCAAGCCCCCTGCACTGTGCAAGCAATGTCCCTCTTCCGCAAAATGTGCAGCAGCTCTTTAGGCTGCTGTACCTAACATGGAAGAAGGTGGGTTATGTGTGGCTCACCAGGAATGAAGCTGCACGTGATGGCTGCACTGCTGTCCCTGATGGTGGTGCTGCAAACTTCTGTGCACTTTCTCTTTGCAAGATCTGGTGGAGCACAAGAGGTAGTCCACAAATCCTCGGAAGACAGATTCCACTACAGCTTGTCCTAACCCTGCTCTTGCCTTCTCCAGATAGAGTCCAGGTCTGTCTGTTGCAGCTACAGGCTATGTGGTCTGTCCTATGGATTGAGCTCCATTCCCGTGAAACATTACAGCTATAGCACCATGCTTGGGAAATGAGTTGGAGGAACATTAAAATAGAACAGGCTTAGGGAAGCTAAACATGGTTATGGTTCCTGCTATACAGTCTGTTACAATCTGTACAATCTGAAGTAATGTCTGTTGGTCTTAGTTGGCCTTATCACAAGATGCATTTGAACAAGTTCACAGCCTTAATACATCACAAAGAGAGTTATGCTGCATAAATAACAGGGTCACCGTTCATTTGCAGACCACATCCTTTGCACGCAGAAGGTTCCCAGGTGAGTTCCTGGGATGCTGAGGAGCCATTGTTAGTGTCAACCTCGGGGGACCAACAGCCTGACTCACTGTAAAACAGCTTCCTATGTGTCTTCCAAAAGAATGAAACATGTTGATTTGCATAATTTGTAAATGACATGTTGATTTACAAAAATCTTACTGTAAGCATATTGTGAGCTTCTCCAAACCTACAAGAATGGGTAGTATCTGTGTGCACTCTTCCATATTGAGCATTCAGTGGGTGGGAGGAGATCCATGAAACGTTTCAAGCTATAGGTCTTCCTTTTCTGAGCAATCAGTCTGTTTGAGATGTTCTAGCCTCTGGGGAATATGAGTCAATGAGAAGCTGGCAGGGTTTGAATTCTTCTGTTCAGAAACACCACATTCCTCTTCAATACGAAATGCACTAAGGAAGAGACTGGGATGAAGCAGAGGGAGAGGGGTGCACAGCAAAAGACTAAACGCACTTTCATACAACTAAACCAGGCTCTGGCTAGGAGCTCAACATGCTACCACCTCAGGCATGAATGGAACAAGTAGAAAGATGTGAAGACAGTGTGACCTACCCTGTCAGTCTTGACACAGGGGAATAGTTCGTTAGTTGACCTTCACCTTTCAGGGCCTCTCCTGCCACCGGTTCACCTTAAGTGAACAAAGAAAAAGAAACTGTACACAATCATGCTTTCTTCGATCTTCCCACCAACTGTTGTGGAAGGCCAAGGACTGGAATAAAATTCTTTCAAGCAGAGTGTGACCCTGAAAGTTTTCTCCAACAGCACACAGTGGGCCAATGCAGTAAATAATTAGGCACTATGTATTTCCCTTCCGTTCTTTGCTCCTACTGTGGGAAAAATGGCTGCAGCAGCTCAGGGCAGAGACCTTCTGGCTGAGAATGTGCTGGCTATAAAGGTGGAGGGAAATAGAAGGTATCAAGGTCAAAGGAAGAGATTTATATTCACCACTGGCTTTGGGCTTGACATCCACATATTATGCTGGCAAGCATAAAATACAACAAATTAATGCTCATGCTTTAGGGAGCATGAGTGAAGCAACCTTACAACCCAGAGATCCTGTTTAGCCAGGAAACAATTAGACTGGATAACAGCGGCTATTAAAAACACATTAATAATTATTTCCTTCTAATTAAGAACACTTATTGAATACTCAGTTATAAGGATCAATATAGTTGGTAGAATCTTGCAGCAGTCTAGGGGCATGAGGAGGGGGATCTGCCTGGCTGTGGGAGACCTAGGCAGAAGTGCTTGTTGGTGTAACCCCAATAATGAAGGTCATTGTCCCCTGAACCTTCATCTACCAAGAGCTGTTGACCTGAGGAAAAAGATTTCATGGCTGTCTTCTGCTCTGGGCCTGTTCAGCTAGAACAGTGTGGAGACTAATGGTCATATTATAAGAGCCACTTCTTCACATCACCTCTGTGCTTACCATTTTGGAATCTAAGTCTCTCAGTTAATTTCCTCCCATCATGGAAATGTAGGAAGAATGTGACTTTTATTATACCTTCTGCATGAATTGTTATAGGTGTCCATATGATGCCATCTTCAAATTGTAACCCATATTTATTTATTTATTTAAGATATTTGTATGCTGTCCTTTGCAAGAGCCTCAGGGCAGCTTACACAAATAAAATACAAATACCTAACATAACATAAATAAATTTTCCTACCATTTCTTGCATCTTTTTTATTATCAGGAAAAAAATCTGTTGCAGGGGAGACTAGAATAGCTACACATTGCCTTTTGATCATCAGCACTAGAAATTCACATCTGGAATCAATCTTTGTCTCTTATCTTCCTGGTTCAGAAAGAAACACTCTGAGTAGATGATGATGGTTCTTTTGCACTCCAACAGCTGAGCCACAGTCACAATTACTGCAAGTAGACCAAGAATGGAGTAATACAGATACTATTCCTCTGTGGAGTATCTTTCTCTGAAAATCTTCCCCTGAATACTTTGTAATGGTAAATAATGGCAGCTGTACAGTGTACTATAGGTCCTATCTCCCCTCCCCTCCATGTTGAAATTTTGAAGAACACCACGGAATATACTACACCATTATCTGAATAATGACAATAGTGTAGCCTGCACTCCTTTGACCTAGTAGTTTTCCAGCAGCCCTTGCTATTTTTAGTTCACCATGTTAAGACACGTTCTTTCCCCTTTAAAATAAAGTTTTCATGAGGCTTTGCATCACAACACAAGAGCCTGCCCAAATCTTTTATTTAATAAGTGTTACCCCTTCCCTTCCTCCTAAGCATAGTTGCTGCTAATTAAATGTAAAAAGCATTTCTAAAGTCCTGCAAAATGCTGAGTCAGATGTCTTCATGTTTATGCTTACTTATCCATGTGGTGTGACTGAGACAACCATTTTGAGATGACCGGCAAGTGCGGAGGTAGAAAAAGTTCTCATTTTCGAATAGTACAGTGATCTTGAAAAACAGCTCCTATGCACCAGCATTATATGGAAGATGCCATTATATCATGTAGAATAGATGCTCTCCCATCCAATAGGTGGAGTCTCAGTAAAGACCTCATCTGATTTGTGTAGCAAGGAACCGAATATGATCACCCAACAGATGCAAGAGCCCATGAAGCTGCTCCGCCAACCCAGCCTCTTCTCATGCCCAGTAAAAGACCAAAGCTTTGTAGCAAAGCCTCAAGTTCTCTTGAGAAGTCAAGGCATTATTTAAACAGAGTCATTCTAGAACTACTAATTATATCCCTAATAATTATAGTTTTTAAGGTTCCACTCAGCATGCTTTAACCACTAATTCTAAATGGGTTTCCATTCATACATACATTTATTCATTCATTCATGGATTGTTTTCCTGTCCCATTGAACTGCCAAAGTTGCTGGGGACGGGGGCGTGGGGGTCACAGCATGAGAAAACATGATTTAAAACCATTAATATTCAAGGATTTAAAACAGTTTGAACCCAAGTTGGAAACAGTCGGGAATTACCAGGAACTGATTAAACAAACAAACAAGCCCCAGACACCCTCACACAGGCAGTCCAATGCCTGAAAGTTGAAGGAAGTCTTAGCCTGGTCATGAAAAGATGGCAAGGTCAGTGCTGGATGGACTTCACACCTCTGCAAGAATGTTCCAGAGCCACCATCAAGAAGGCCCTACTTTTTGCCTCTATCTTCCGAAGTTCCCCACCAAGGAAGGCCCCACATGTTGATTGCAGGTTATTTATTTAGTTTATTTCTATACCACCCATAGCCAAATCTCTCTGGGTGGTTTACAATAACATAATGGAAGAGGCACTCTATCTGGTATTTGGTCCCAAATTGCATAATCCCGTCTAGGTTAAGAGCAGCCCCCTAAATTATGCTTCAAAGTGCACAGGCAGCCATTGAGTTCAGGGCAGAGTCTGTGTTTTATTTCATCCCGTTTGGTTAGCCTGGCTGTCGCATTTTGCAGAAGCTGCAGCTGCTGAACTGCCTTCAAGGGCAGCCTCAGAATACAATGCAGTGATCTAACTTGGAGGCTACTAGACCAGAGCTTACTGAAGCCGGTGGATCCCCTGTCCAAACAGGGACATAGCTGGGCCACCAGGCAAAGCAGATCCCCCATGCCACTGTGGTCACAGCTTCCCTCAGAGGTGGCAAGTAGAGACAGGGCCAAGGTCTTGATTGTAGCACCCAAGAAGATTATGGTTCAGAGAGGCATTCTGTCTAAAATGGTGGTCCTGAGCAACAAAGATGGCTCAAAGGGGGACCTCCAAGTTGCAAACCTGCTCCTTGAAGAGGAGTGTAATCCCATCCAGAAAGCTTTGAAAGACTTCACTGCTCCTCTGATGGGGGGCCCCAGAGCAAACCTGGGGAAACAGAGGGAAACGCTTCAACAGGCAGCAATGGGAACTGGCAGTGCTGCTCCTCCAAACCATGTGCCCAGCATTCCCTCAACATGGCTGCACCCCCCATCTCCATCTGTGGTATCTGTAATGGCTCTGGGAGGAGTGCACAGCCCCTCAGCAAAGTGCCTCAGGGAAGGGCCGAGAGGGCGGGGAGAAATGATGGCAGTTCTTGTAGGCCCAACTCTGCCTTCTCTCTACTGCTCCAGTCCTGCCATTTTGAGTTCTGCCTCTGGGCTTGCCCTTGGGGAACAGTTCATAATACCTGCTGTGTGTAATGGCTAGCATGGCTCTTATATGTTATGAACAAGTGAAAAAAATAAGAAATGTCAGGGTGCTTATGAAATAAAGAATACTTATTATAGCAATGCAACTGGTAGCAAGTAAAGGGCAAGTCATGCTGAGGAAGGAAGGAACGCACCCACATTTTCTCTTTCAAGCAGCTCAAGGAAGCTTACATGGTCATTTTCCTCTTACTTTTATCTCTACAGCAACCCGGTGAGGTGGGTTAGGCTGAGAGTCAGTGACTGGCCCAAAGCTGCCCAGTGAAATTCATTGCCAATGGGGAACTAGGACCCAGATTTCCTAAGTCTTAGTCCAGTGCTCTGACTTCCACACCTCACAGGCTCTCTTATGAGAATTGTAGGCAAAACCTTTTAAAGAACACTAGGTTGCATTCCCTGGTATAGATGGAAAAATCTGTCCAACTCAGACAAGGCAGCATCCCCTATTTTATTTTTATATATGTCCACAGAATCAATGATACAATTCTGCCGCTCTTAAGTTCCCCAATCATCAACTTGTCATATATAAACCTCGCCTGGCTCCTTGGTCATAGGATAAAAATCAGCCATAATATAATTATAGCCCAGTTCAGTCAATGGGGAAACAGATAAAATAAGTAAGGCCATTTGTCTGAAGAAAACTGAGAAAACAATCCCTGGGCTTTAAGACTTTTATTTTGGTCTATCAAATGATATAAGATTAAAGCTTTAGCACTTCTATTATTGGGCAGGCTCATCAAATCCAATATAGGCATATCCATAGGCCAGCATTCCAGTGTCTTATTTCAGTGCCTGCTGAATAGCTTGTCGCATCGACACCTTGGCCAGAATGGAATTTATACCCCCATTATGCATTGCAAACAGAAACACAATAGAAGCAAATAGACATATACTCTAAGATCTAAGTATGCAGAATCCAGTTGGCCCCCTTGGATCATAGGTCATGAAGTTTGCTTCATCACCAAGCCAAGATTCTGCACCGAACAAGCCAACCATCTCCCTTCCCCTGCCACCAGTACCTAGAAATAAAAGCAAAATGCAGAGCCAAGTGACTTTAGCCTGCCAAACGACAGGATATCCAGAGGCTTTTCCTATGTTCCTGCAAACAGCCTCTCTAGCACTGGCAAGCTTTCCATTTCTTGCTACCAGGAAGCATCCGTTGATTCTTCTGCTTGGCAAGACAGATCTCCTTTCCAGATTCTTGACAGATTTATTTTGGTCTCTGAGCAGGCAGCAAGAACTCATTTACTCTGGGAGGGAGAAAATAAGGTCCCTGGTGCATAATGCCCAGTAGGCATACTCTGAAGGAAGGCTCAAATTGGCTTTGAAAGGCTAGTTTGATACCAGCTCAAAAATCTTGTCAACATTCCTTGGACTTCAGTAATGGCATCGCCCTGTGTTGTCTGTCAAAGCAGTGAAACTGACACATCCTGATGGCATCTCTGGATGACTTTTCCAAACCCTACTTGATGGCAGCCTGCCTAAAGGCAGCCAAAAATACCAGCGAAACATTTTGCTCTGAAGAATACAGAGCAAGCAGGAATAGAAGTGCTACTTTCTGGTGCGTCTTTGTCTACTCTTCAGCATTACTGTGCATCCCCTTGAAAATACTACTTTAGCCTCTGGACGTGAGAAGAGAACACCGAGGAGGAAATCCAGCGGCTACCAGCCAGTTTTTCCTTGCTGCTCGAGCTGAGGATTCTCAGCTGTGGTTAAAGGCAAATCTCTCCATCTTGAGACCATTGTAATTACTTATAAATACTTATAGTTGCTTAAGTTACATTGGAGTCAAATCAAGCAAAAGAGCATAATGATGATGATGCCAGAATTATTTATTTCAGTTTGTAGCCTATTACCTCACATATCTGAGGCAGGTGGCAATTTAAAGTAAACAATTAATTAAATATGTTCAAAGATAATTTTGTCTGTTAATAATTTAAAATTGAAACCTAAACTAAACCCTGCCTTGTTAACTGGCTGTTGAGTGTCAATTCTTCAGTAGAAAAGCAGCAGAAAGATGTTGTTACTATTTTTAAGAACCCCCTTTCTTCCATCATTTCTGGGAAAACCTTAGCTTTTCATAGAAAAAACAATGGGAAGACTGTTACATGCATATCCTGTAACATAGTGCTTGGCCTTTGCATATACCATGGTGCTTGGCCTCTGCAGCATCTTTCAAAGGTTTTCCAGCTTAGCTTTGCTGGCATTCTGCAACTGAGGGCAACCACTGAAAATACCTTTCTAGCATGCTGTTTACATTTCATGCATATGTGATGCAACTCTCGGAGCAATCAGGACAGTGATTACAGTCATAATGGAGCAAAGCTGAGGCGATCTTGGCAGTATTGAGGGCCCAGGTTGTTCAGGAGGGTCCATTCTGGAACTATGCTTAGGACAATGTATGGCAGCAGGGAGAAGAATGTATGACTCTAGTCTTATACTGCCAAGCGATTCCCAGGAGTTCTCACTCTTAGTGGTTTAAGCAAGACATTCAAGAAAGGACTCCCCCCTCCCCAACTCCAGGTATTCTACTGAAATGAAGAAAGCATTGGGAAAGTAGAAATGGAATTTTGTATGCTTTTAAAAATGAACTCCATTTCGCTTTGGAGCTGAATACAGACACCTGGGCTTAGAAGGTTCTAATTACAAGTGTATAGATTTTGGGATTCTAGGATTTTTGTATTTTAAAGGAGGTCCTACAAGTCTGAACTCTTGCTCACTCCCAACATATTGTGAATGCAATGGCAATAGTTCCCATCCGGAGATGGGGGGGCCATGCTTCCCTCACTGAACTGATATGGCTTGTTCACAGTAGCCATATTTTCATGCTCTCTTCATCACACCCGTACATGCCGTCTAGAGAAGACAAAAGTTTGTGCAAGCTGAAAAGCACATTTTGCTGGCTGTTTTCGAGCGACTTGTCTTCTTCCTAGCAGCTCACAGCCACAGAGTTATCCATCCTGTTGTTTTTAAAGCGTAACTTGATGTGTGTTCTGCCTTGTCCCAGTGTGCAGCTCATTTCTGAGAGGGGGATATGCCGGGAGAGTTTACCCTCTTATTTCCAATATGGTTGGTTATATATTTTTGTTAACATATCTCTAATTTTTTGGCATCTCAGGATACACCCTGGAAGCAGCATGATCTTGGAAACGAAATGATAGAAGACAAATTTTTAGGGAAAGGCAGGACAGGAAAATAGCACTGTGGAAGTAGCCTGGAAAGTGAACAGAGAGACCTCCAAGAATCCAGACTCTGCTCTGTGGGATATATGGATTTTGTTGAATCCATTCTGCTGGCATTTCATGCATTGTCAAGCATCTGTCATTTTGCCACCTGCTCATTGGCAGACCTCTTCTAAAAACCAGACTTTTGTTTTACTTGTGCTAATTCACATCAGCACTCATGTGCACTTGTGCAAATACTCACTGTGTATTCTCACAAACTTTTCCTAAAGTGAAAAACCAGTCCACAAGTCTGTGGAACCCACGTGTCTTAGGAAAAAAACAGTCTACTCTAGAAGCCACAGATCCTGGTTAGCTAACTCTGAACTTATCCAAATCCATTGCAAATTCCTCTGGCTCCCCTATTTGCTCAAAGAATTTTTCCTCTGCAAAGAAACCCCCAGTACTTAACAAACTCACAATTTTTTGGTAGAGGGGGAGGCTGCAGAAATCCGTTTACAAGAGTTCATCTTTCCTTCCCTCTATCTGCTGAAAGTGCCTTGTGGTAAGAGAGTGATCAAGCAGCTGGCCGGACTGTGGAATTTGCTGAAGGGCCCTATTGATGCCTGCACTATGTTTATTCGGTAGCGGTTGTTTACAGCACCTGTGGGTGGATTAGCAAGTCTTGACTTCAGCTATTTGTTCAGCAAATTTAAACTGTGAGCTGTGTGTATAATTAGGAGGCGCTGTACTTTCCACTTGGTCACGGCACCAGGCTGACCCCTGCTCTAGGCGAATGTAATTCTAAATAGGATAGAGCTGGTAAGATCCCACCGGGATCAGCTGCAGAGCCTTCTGCAAGGAACAATTCCTTAAAAAAGAGGGGGGAAAGATATATAAATATTTAGCCAGCATGCTGGCAGGAAGCCCAATACGAAACTGATAATTAAGCCTCTATCTTAAGTGATTTCTAGAGTAAAACGAATCGAGCTATTCAGCTGATCCAGCTACTTGAAGAAGTGAAGGAGAAGATTATGGAAAAATAAATAGAAACACTTTTTAAAAAAAATAATAATAAAAGACCCAATCATAAGGTACCATCCCTGGCACTAACATTTAGTAACTGATAATTGCTATAACTAGGGCCAGTGAGCTTTGCAAATATTACTCAGTAAATTTTAATTAGCACCCTGGGGATTGAAGCATTTCAGAAGAAGCTCAGGGGACTCTTCCTCCCCCAACCGGTGGCAAAGTGTGCTGAGTAATTTTAGATCAGCCTGCCTGTCAGAGTGGATCAGTATCATCTTGCCACTTAGGCTGGGGAAGATGCACCTGCTTCAGCATGGAAATAAGGTGCATTATCTGCCAATTTGTGCTGCTTATTTTTGCTGCTGCCCTGGTTTGACAAGTGGGAAATGTGGATGTGGGGATTATTTATTCCTTATACTGCAGACGTTGTAAAATGGGGGTGGGGACCAAATGAAGGTGCAGATGGATTAGGTGGAGAGGGAGGGAAAAACAACAACAACACTTAGTGCTTTTAGGACAGACCTGATACTCCTTTATTCGATTTTTCAAGAAATGCTGGGAGGGCACTTATTAAAATATTATTGAGGAGAAAATAGTCATCTTGTATCTTTGGCTAGTTCACTCTGATGCATTAAAAGAAACAGGCACAAAGAAGCATTAGCAGTGGATGATGAATGTTGCTAATAACATAGCAGAAATGGGTATTTTATTTTAAATAATGCAAATCGCTTTTCTTAAGTAGCTCATCAGTAGTTGTTTTTCTTTTCTTTTTTTAATAAAATAGGATTGTATAAGTGATATAACGCTGAATTTCCATTTTCTCCCTTGGTTGCCGAAGGAGCTCCATTGAAGCATTCTGATCAGTCCTCATTCATTAAAACTGCTCCAGCTTCTAGCACCCACTGGACACGAACAGCAAATCTGTGGAAGTCTCAGCTGCTGGGTGAAAAGCACATATTCAGTGAACAATTTTGTGGTAGGCTTGTGGGCTAGCTAAGCTGGTTTTAATCATCCCAACTAGCCCCGCTATTGAAGAGAATTCTGAATACAGGGGGTGGGGACCACAGCATAAGGAAAATGC
Organism: Varanus komodoensis; assembly: GCF_004798865.1. Lineage (NCBI taxonomy): Eukaryota > Metazoa > Chordata > Lepidosauria > Squamata > Varanidae > Varanus > Varanus komodoensis. The sequence goes on along the minus strand of NW_025336087.1, from coordinate 45,404,767 downwards.
TCCGTGGCCTCCATAACAAACTTAATTCCACTTTGCTTTCCTTCCAACCCCAAAGCAGCCAGCGTAAATGAGAAGCAGGACAAGTGCACTGAGCTTACAGAAACAGGAAGGAGAAACGGTCTCTTACCTCCTTGTCAAATAAACCTTGGTGGCAAACATCCAATTTTTATGAACCATCTTATCCTCTGATACCTGCCACAAACCAACTTCCTTCCAAAAGGATGTCCAAAAGAAAACATCCTTCGGGGTAAGCAGTTTAATCTTTGTAAAGTAAAACAGTAAACAGATTGCAGCCAAAACTGTACAGTCCTGAGGTTAGGACCTGGAAGAGACTCAGTTTCTCCCTCTTCTCATCTTGAGAAACCCAATTATTAGTGATCAAGACTCTGAATGATGGCCAAACTGAACGTGACAGGACAGTCATGTGTGATTCACATTTTCCCCATTCATATGCAGCATGGCAGCTAAGTTGGTGTAGCTGGTAACTGTATCAGACAAGCCCCAGGAGAGCCAGGTTCAAATCTCCACTCAGCTATAATCTTATTTGAGCCACTTACTCTGTCTCAGCCTAACCAAATCTACACAGTTAGGTATGGAGACAGCCTAGTTTTTCTGTTCTTTCGGTATTCTATAGGTTTCACGTTAAGTTACAATCTGTTCCTATAATGTGGATTATTACAAGTCTGCATATATATATATGTATGTATGTATGTATGTTTGCGAAACTATATATAATGTATCGTTATACAAATCTTTTTCTGGAATTAATGCTGCTTTATATGTACATCTTTTTGTAAATTCTGGTCTCTTCCCTCAACCTCATTTGGATTTCCCTTTGCCTACCTAATTTACTTTTCTCCCTTCCCCTACTTACTTCCTTTCTGGCACTAGCTTTAATTCCTTTGAATAATTTTCTGCTACCCCAAATGCTATTCCTGCCTGCCCACTCAGTTGGAACACCTGCATTTTCCATGATTTTATCCTTTTCCTATCTGCATACACATGTATATGAACAAATATTTACATGTATCAATGTTATGTGTATTTACACTATGAGCCTGGAGTTCAGTAAACTGCATTTTTGAATTGGAAGCACCATGTAAATATAATCCACTGATCATTCGGCAGTGTGTGAATTCTTCATTTCAAAAGGAATTTGGCACTGTGCAGATTCCTTCAGCCTCCTACATGTTGGTGGAGTTTAAATAAGTGTGTGCTATGTAAGAGACCTGAACTTCCTCGAAGAAGGGCAAGCTATAAATCGAATTATAAATAAATAAATAAATAAAGGGGGGCATTGGATCCATTTTTTTTTCCAAAATGGAGAATGCAATTGAGCATGCAACCAGTTCTCTGCCACCGTATCTCACTGCTCTCTTTTGTTTCAAGCAATTTTCTCTTTTGCTGTCTGGCCAAACACCCCTTTGAAGCATTCCGCGTTATTTAAAAAATAGACCCACCCATCTGAGTTTCCATATTTATTTAAAATATTTATATGCCGTCCTAATTGCAAAAAAGCCTCAGGACGGCTTACAATGTAATAGCATAAAAAAAATTCCCAACCCACACTGGCTGCAATTAAAAGTGTAGAAAAAACAATATTGAAACTTATTAAAATACCGCTGGACTAAAAAGGTCTTAACCTGGTGCCGAAAAACAAATAATGACAGTGCCAGGCGAACCTCTCTGGGGAGCGCATTCCATAGATGGGGTGCCACCGCAGAGAAAGCCCTCCTCCAGGTACTTTGCCTCCTAATATCTTTCACAGAGGGTTCCTGGAGGAGAGCCTCTGCCGCTGATCTCAAGGGGCGGGAGGGCAAATACGGAAAAAGGCATATGAATGTGGCAGGCACATGAATCAAATAGACATGTAGCTTTTCCCATCAAGTCCAGTATGAGCAGCAAGGAACAACTTTAACCAAGCAGGATTCACGAAGAGCCTTGCTAAGCCACCCCTTTTCAGGAAGAGACGATAGATTGTTGGTTAACTTTGTTTGCAAAAATGATTGATTTGTTTTTAAAAGAAGCTTTAGTACATGCTGTAGCCACAGATGTTTACTAAGTAGTTAAGCTCTCTGGAACCACTAAAATTCTAGCTAGCACAAGGCGACATTCTTCAAAAAGTGCCAAAGTATGTGAGCATGGAACCTGGGGAAGCTTTTATCGTTACAAGTTCACTGAGTTCAAGAGACATCCCTGAAGGGTGGAAACAGGCCAGCCTAATCCAATTATTAAAGAAGCTACCTAGAGCCATAACAGGAGATTACAGACCAATGAGCTTAATGCCAATTGCAGGGAATATTTTAAGAAACTATTCTAGGTGTTCCACTGAAATGGGAGAAAAGCCACATTTTAATCAAGGTTTGGTAATACAGAAAGAAAGTCAACCAGGCCTAGAAATGCTGTAACTGCATTAGTCACAGTAATAGCTGGGAATCTGAAGGTTTAGTTTGTAGAATAAAAAGTTTATTTACCCAGGAACAATACTCTGTTCTTCAAGCAACCTTCTTGAAAAATCTGTAATGATCAACCTGAGTCAGAAAGAGAGAAAAAACACAGTGCCAACCGTCTTCACAGCTTACTTTCTTTATTGTCTTCCACAAAGCCACTTAAAACAAGAGAGCCCCCTTGAATGAGTCGCATTTGCTTCCCAGAGCAGAAGCTACATCTCTTGAAGTACAAAAACCTGTGAAATAGCAGATAAGAAAATGAAGTCTGTCCTCAGCATCAAAACTAGTACTCACTGCAGACCAAATATTAAAGAATTGATAGGCACCAGGGCAGATGTTGAAACCAATAAACATCACAAGCAAATATTCAAGCCATTTCTAATTGTTATTCTACACAGAAGAGAAGAAGGTATGTTAAGATGAAGGATCCAGATCTGGTATTAACCATCTTGTTGCAATCATATTTTACATTCCTCGATGAGTTGCAGGCTATGGATAACAAAATATATGAAGAAATATGTTGCCTTAAGAGATACCTTCTAATAATAAAGTCATGCTACATATCACTGTATCTTCTGAGTTATATCCCCACAAACTAGCTAGATAACAGTAGATAACAGATAAAGGGATGAAATAATTAGAAATTATAACCTGACAAAATTTACTATGTGCAAAGTAAATTATGATCTTAAAGCCCCTAAAAAAGAAATAAATAAAATCTTTTCATAATGTGACTCATTTTAATTAGTGGACAATGACTCCTTCCCTTGCATACCTTGACTTTCTAGCTCCCGGTTTTGAGGACCATAATGCTGGATGCTAGATGACCACACTGGGATAGCTTACATCCTTCTCTGCCACTGTAACTACTGCCAATTGACTTGCCTTCTGCCTTTGGGACCTAAAGTTTAGAGCCAATGCACACAGTCAAACAGAACTTTCCTACATGAGGCATTTACTGTGCAATTATTATTCCATATTCATGAGTGTTTGAGTTCTTTGGATAACATCTTTTTTAAGAATTCTGTTTATCAGTAGTACATACAGCAATTTTTGAGAGTAGGAACAATGCTGTATTAGCTGTAAAAGCAAAAGCACTTGTACAAATGCACTGGTCTGCTTTATCACCATGCTACATAAAACCTCTCTATCTATGGGATTTATTGTGCGATTGCCATTCACTATTTATTGCTGTTAGATAGATACTTTAAATAACATCGTGACTCTCCAGTTTCACCTCTGTGTCTAAAGAGTACTTCTGGGGAGTCTTTCTACAGAAGAGAAAATGTTGAAGTATTTGTGACAGTGAAAGAAAATATTTTTTTCACTTTCATATTTGTGTTATTTGGCTGTACTACAGTGCCACCTAGGGGATATGTAGCAGAAAATCATGAAAGCAGAAAATCACAGCTCTTCATGCTGTGCTTGGTTTTGAATTCTATGGTGAAAGCAAAAGTAGTTATAGATTAACAGCCTTTTGTTGAAGGGGTCCTAGATGGGAACAAGGCAATTTGAAAGAGGCTGCTGTTCCTTCTCCTGCTTCCATGATTGCTCCTGGCAGCAGAATAATTAGTGGCAGAATGCTGGATGAGGAGCAGAATGATTATGGGACCCTGGGGGAGATCGGTGATGCTGAGCCCTGAAGACAGCTCTGCTTGATTAGTTTGCTGACAGCCTCCAATGGGGACTAAAATCATGCATGGATATTGCATCTCAACCTACTTCCTAGATAAGTGCATGAAAGAGTAGAACTTGGAAAGCACATGTGCTGATCTCAACACAGGTAGGCATGAGACTGCAGAGGTCTCATGAGAGTCAATATAAGAATCAATCTGGAAGAGAAGATTGTGCAATATTCCATACAATCTGGTTATGTTTCCCACATTTGTTGATACAAAGGTTGAATTTTCAGCTGGATAGGGAGGACCCAGGTAAAATTGCATTAATCTGGATTTATCACATCTTGGTGACTTCTGTTGTATAGTTTCAGGCATTTTCTCTTGCTTTGTTTCTGGCTTACTTGCTGCATGTTTGCCTATCTGTGCCATTCTAGTTCTGCACCTGTTTGCAATAATGCAGCTGTTATGATTGATTTTTTTCTTTAAAAAAGGCAGTCAAGGAACAGGACTCTGTTGCAAGGTGCAACACTTAGCCCACATGAAATGTGCTGTAGATAGTGCATCACTGGAAGGAGCATGTGAGACAAGGCGACGGCACTGAGAGACACACAAACCCAACTGCACAAACTACAATAGGAACATCTACCCATGCAAAAAGACCCATTCAGCAGACCTGAATCATCTTAGAGTATAATCAGCTTGGAGACTGATACTTTATGATGTTAATGTGTTTTATATTTTTAGTGTTTTATATTTTAACTGATGTTTTGTAAGCCGCCCCGAGGCTTCGGCGAATGGGGCGGCACAGAAATTTTTAAATAAAAAAATAAATATCTTTGCTTTCTTTTACAATGGTATTTCACATCAGTTTTAGACACCATAAACAAATGCAAGTACCCCAACCTAAGGAAAGCACGTACTGATAGTGTGTTAATTGCTCTCAAAACAGATAGGATGTGATCCTCTGTTTCTGTTTAGACAGAAAAGAGTCATACAGCATGTTTTGCTGTATGTAGAATTACATCCCTACCACATGAAGAATTATACCCCTACCACAGTAAGCAGGTGCATTAGTTTCTAGCTTCAGGAGGGAGGGAAGAAGGAAGAGAGAGAGAGAGAGAGAGAGAGAGAGAGAGAGAGAGAGAGAGAGAGATGCATACCTGATCTTGACCACTATTGAGTCTAGTGACTGCTAAGTGATTCTATCGCTACTAATACGCGATGATGTTTATGCTTTATTTAGCACCAGCACTGTGCTTGGCTCCATGATACAGTTATTTTTGTGCACAGGTACTGTACACAGATGCTAATGGACTGAAGAAACACATCTCTCTCTAATCATCAGGAGCACTTTTTTTGGCAACATACAGAAAAACAGGAATTCAGCCTGCTGTTTCTGCATAGCTTGCTAAGAAAAGTGGTGCACTGGACAGATGTGCCATTCAGATATGATGCAAGGTGTATTTATTTTGTAAGATCATAGCAATGTACAAAAAGAAAGTGAAGAACTGCTAATTGCAATCCACTGAGAACTTAAAGTCCCCAGTCCCCAAGCACTCAGACTGCATTTCGTCCAGAACAAAAAACTAACATTGACCACATATCTGATGGATGTACATGCTTCCTCTTAGAGTCTACAGTGTATTTTGAACACCATATATTCATGCATTTGTTTAGAAATGTTGAGTCTGATTTCTGAGCACAACACGAGGCTAAGGTTTTAATTGGGAATTTTCTGCTGCAAGAAGCGAAACGGATGATGGCCAGGATTAAGTTGGTTGGCAGTTTCAGCTGCTTTGCATGCACGATTTGCTTGGCGCACATGCTGTAGGGTGCTTAGTTTTGACAGAGCTATTGTGACTGACAAGAGGATTGCTCTGTCTTCTGAAAATGTACAACACAGAACATTCTCTCAGTTGAATAATTCATTCAGAGCTTCCGCCAACAAGAAACAAGTTGCCTTTCAGTCATTTGCTAGGGGTGGAGGGGGAAGAGTTGAAAACTGGGATCATGTGTAATAGAGAGAGGTGTGATAATAAGCTTGAAAGGAATTGCAAGGGGTAACATCTGTCTAATAAATGCAAAGCTACTTAAAAACACACTGGAGAGGGGGAAAATCAACTGTGGTATGAAATAACCTTTATGATTTGGAGAAAATAAGAAACAAATGTAGCCTTGACATTTCAAATGCAAGAAAATGTTTAATATTTTAAGCTGCATTGTTTGCTGATTTCATATGACACACATCACAACATGACCCTGCTAGGAAACGTTGGGGCATGGAAACAGGGAACTGGAGGTGAACTTGGCATTTGTGTGGCTCTGTGTATGTCCGCTGTGTCCAGAAACTGGTACAGAGCTGTGGGTGTTTTTGTGTTATTGGTTTGCTTTTAGAAAACATTACATCAACTGTGCCCAGTTTCAGAAAGCAGAGCAGAACGTGGCTTTCCTTCATAAGTTGTGTGAGCAAGGAATGTCCATTGATGGGGTGTTGCTAGCTCTCTGTGGAAAAACTGCTTGAAACCAAGAGGAGAGTCAAGATTCTGATTTGTTTTGTTCAATGTGAACTTTGATTATTTTTGTATCTACTGAAGTTACTAAGCAGGCCTTCCACAAGCACATGGCATGTTGGAGGAGGAGTGACAATCTCACAAGTTTCCACAACATGCACTATATGCAGTGGGATCCAAGGCGGCAGTTCTGACACTGGATTGGGGCCCTGAATGCAGGCTTATTATGTCTCCAGTCAGCTTACTTGTATTATCAAAGCGGCTATGTGTGCAGATATGATCACCAGAATGGTGGAAGACCACAGCTGTATGGTTGTCTCTATGAATTGTGACCTGCAGCATTTTATAATTAAATTACTAAAGACCACAACACAGAAGAATTATGCCTCGAAAAGGCTCCACATTCAATCTGTGGCATCTTCAGGCAGGGTTGAGAAGGACTCCTGTTTGGCCCCCTGAAGAGTGGCTGCCAATCAATATATACACTGCAGAACTAGATGCATCAATAAGCTGATTCAAATCAGAAATTTCTTATGTTTCATCTATTTTCCTTCTCTTTTGATTTGAATAAATAAAATTTGCCCTGGACATTATAGGGTGAATCAAGTTAGCTGAAGGATTATTTATTTGTAATTAGTGGAGCAAGTTGTACCCAACTTAAGTCACATTGATTTTAATGGGAACTAAGTGCAACTAAATTATTCTGGATCCAAGCCTGCATTGCTACACCACACACACACACACATGCACACACAAATAGATTTACACACAACATATTGATGTTCTTTCCTTATATTGTTCCTGGTAGCTAACAAAAGTAATAAAATACAATTAAAAGCATGGAAATAAAAGGTATAAAGCAAAAATATCAAGACAGCAAGACCAAGAATGCAAAGCAGTGGCATGTAAAAGCCAGGAGGGCCGCATATGCACTCCTGCAAAGGCAAGTAATACAGCCCAAGCTCTAAAAGCCAAAGGCCTTCCTGGACAAAAGCACCTTCATACTGCAATGCAGGGCTGACATAGAAGGAGAGATGCTTCAAAGTGGAGCTTGGCCAGTGCTGCCCAGTGCAGGATTCACAACAGCAGCAGAAGATCTAGATTTAAAGGCTTGGCAATGTGTGGGCCCCAGCCTCATGGGTCTTCTCTGCTGCCCTGCTTCGAATTTATTCAAATTCACTAGTTTAAAAAAATGAACACATGGCATCTACAGAAGCCATGGAACATCAAAGGGTCAAGATTATCTGGTCTGCAAGCTGATTTTGACATTTTTAGTGTTCCATACCAGAGTCTTTTAGTGTTCCAGATGCCATTCCATAAAAGAGAGGGCTAGAGAGCAAGAGAAAGAAAGAGTCTCGGTTACTCCTGGGGAGTTTTGGTGGTGAAAACACCCCACCTCCCGTCCCCATTCTCATGTAATTGCCCATTACAGCTTAAAGTTATGGTTGCAAAGAGATAAAACCAGAGAGTGAAATCCAACACTGATAGCTACTTTTAAGCCATAACTATTTCAGTGGGAAAGCAATTAAGCACATGCTTAACTGGGCTAGATTGCACCTTCAGACCAAAATCTAAAGCAGGGATCCCTGCCTGGGATTGCCTTCAGGTGTTGAAAATGCCCCATTCATGGAGAAGGGTTGTGCCCTTCAGATTTTTAACTTCAAGGATATAATGCAAGGATATAGTAATAGAGCTACATTTTGTTTTGAATCAAATGAAACCAGAGGTAAGCCACTGATGGACCATTTTAATATCTCATTGTTTCTGTTTTGGAACATCAATATGATCCATCCTAAATCTTTGAAGCAAATTGAGTTATTAATAAAAAGTAAAAATAAGTAACTACAGTTTCTATTTATGAGATTTAAATATCCCTTCTAATTCATATCGTATTTTTCTGCTTTTATCATTTGCCTCCTGAAATTGGTACAGGATGGAAAACATGTCGAGACTAGCAGCAGACATACATGATTCATACATTGTAACTGAACCCTGAAATAAATCTGTTGCTAAATTCAAAAGGTGGAAAATACTCACAGGTAGATGCACTCCTAGTCACGCAACTCATGGAATATACCCCATACACACGCATGTGTGTGCTCTCAAGGGTAATCAATTGTTCTGATGCATAAATGAATGCACACAAGTAAATCCATTTCATCAGAAATGAGTTCTCTTTAATTTACTGAAATTGATAATGCCAGGCTGCATGGGTTTGGCAGCAATTTCAGAATACTGTAATTTGGCATGAAACTGATTAGCATCAGCTGGACTGAGTATCTCCCCTCAGAAACCCTCAGCAAATGCCTGGACAATTTTGTCTATCAATAGGGTCATCCTGTTGTACAGCAGAGGAGACTGAAGTGATCATGTGGTGTGTTTGGATATTTAGCTTTCAATTTTCCTTTAAATAACTCAGGAATGCCTTTGGAAAGATGCAATATTTCCAGAAAAACAACAGGCATTATTTGTTTCCTTTAAATATCTGTCAGGAGTCTTTTGTACCTGGATGCACTTGCAGTGACATACTACATCTAAATGAAATTCCAGTGTAAGGTGTTTGGTTAATTTTAAGGGTCCAATCCTATGCATATTTAGACAGAAAAAGTCCTATAACTCCCAAGTCAACATGGTGTAGGATTTTTTTTTAAAGTCTAAACGTAAGTCGAAGTACACCCAAAATGAGTAATTTTGAGGTATAAGGGCTGTTACCAAGCTGGGACTGTAGTTTTGACAGGGCTGATTTTGATTTTGACTTACGGCATCTGATCAGCTCCCACATTACAGTTGTGAAATCGGCTGGGCATACAAACTACAGCAGGTAATAATATCCTCTGTCATCACACTCAATAGCACAATTTGACCACCTAGGCATCCGTGTTCAGCTATCACAACACACATGCCTTTCCAATCAGCACACAGTTTCTCATCTAGCAAGAGAAACCGATATTCCAGGAAGTTTTGAGTATAAATGCATACGGTCTGTGCATTTCTTACGGAAATGTAAAATATCAAATGTACCAAAAGTGTAAAGTATTATAGGTAGTAAATCACTAAACATTGACAATTCTTGATAAAGTCCTACAAATATGGACTGTACAGACTATATTCAGATGCATGTTTGCAGTATGTTAGCACTTCTTCTTTAACACACATATTTCCTAGATGTCATTAAGTGAAGAGAAGAGCACTTGGGAAGATGTATGGATAAAACTTCATACACAGATTGTGTCCAGTTCTCATATGTTCATTACTAAGTCTGTTCCGTTCCATTGCTGTAATGTGAAGTTCATAAAAATGAAAATGTGCATTATTTTTCAACATACTTTTATACAGTTTACACAAAAATATATAGTTAGTATACTGTTGCATTTTGAGACTTTTTTTGAGCTGAGGGATGTATCTCAAAATTAAGAGTATAAAAATTAAACAACAGATGCATGCTTATTTACATATTAGTCAAAGAAAAGCAAAGCAGGTAAGTTCATTTCAAAATGTAGAGCGATCTACAAGTGTCCCCTGTATTGAAAAGGCAGTGATTTGAGGGTGAATTATGCTGGGGTTCCAATTATGCAAGACGAGAATAATTTTTGCCTGGGATGCTACTAGATTTTATCACTTCAGCGATCTAGCTTTGTGGCCTGCTATTTGCATACACGGGTTCCATTCTCTTTCGCTATTTATAATTAGTTAGATCAGAGGCAGCCATTTAGATTCTGAGTAACCCATAAATGTTTCTTTAATCCAGAATATGGATTACTAATAATTTGCATCAAGGCAAGGCGTAAACGCAAGCACACAGTTCCAAAAAGACGTGAATGATGCCACACACAATTACAGAAATGCTGAGGGTTTTGTCATTGCTCCATTTGTGGCTTATTCTCCTTACGACAAAAATTGAACAAGATTATTCAGAATGAGTTCTCTCAGGTCTTTGGGCAATCACAGTTTAGGTACTGGAAGAAGTTGCTTGAATGATACAATTTACTTTGTGAGATAAAGGTCTTACACTTAATGAGATTTAGGGCACAATCCTATTCTCCCTACCCTGGCAGGTTTACAGAATGAAGTGTGACGTCAGCAACCTCAAATGCCATTGTGTGTTGCACTGGGGAGCTTCTCTAGATGGCGTCTTCTAGCCATCCAGATAAACGGCCAATGTTGGGACGGAAGGGAGGCCAGGATACCGATAGTCATCAGCCTAAGTCCCCCACCACAGCCTCCTCCACTCCTTGTCCCCTTTTTTGCCTCCAAGGTCCAACCTTGGGAGAGGGAAAGGCAGCTGGCATGGCTATTTCCATACTGGTTGTGAGTGGGGTGGGGTTGAGGCTTGGAGTCCCAGGTCTGAGATCACAGGATTGTGGAACTGGGACTCTGAATAATTCTACAGCCTCCCAGATAAGTTGGAAAGCCATGAGACTGCACCTTTAAAGAAAATAATTTATTACAGATAGATTTATGATGATGGACAAATGCCTCATGCTGTACATGGTTTTATAGCAAGGCCTTCTGCTTACATGTCATCTTTGGTAAAGTTGCCCCATCACAAAAGCAGTTTTCAACCCAAAGCTTCCTGCCTCTCCATCAAAAGAGGGGTTTATACCCTTATTTACAGGTTCAGTTTATCATATGCTACCAACCATACCATCAGTGGCTTATCCACCTACATCATATTTACTGTCCCCTAAAAATGCCCTGCTTGTGCCTATACCGTAAGATAACAGATGAAAAAAATCTGACTTTTAAGCAGGCAACATTCAAAAACCAATTGGAAAACATTTCACTCTGTTTCTAACCTGCCGGTCAGCAACACTCAACAACAAGAACTTCCTGAATGAGACTGCAGAATTGCAAGGCATCAGCTGGTTAGAATCCATTCATGCGAGAATCAATAAAGATCAAGGTTTCTCTTGCACTACAGTGTTAAATTAATACAGTGTAACGAAGATGATGGCATCATCATGAGTTACTGTATTATTGTAAGCTCTTGCGTATATTTTGTATAAATGGACAGAGGAAAAACGGGGGCCATATGGGGAGGTCTGGAGGAGACGGATGAGGACCTCAGGTTGTGCACCTATGTACTAGATCTCGGCAGTGAAATACCCAAGATGTCTTGCATCTTAGGGGCTTTTGGTTCCAGTCTTAACAATGGTTCCATTTGTGAGTGTCTGTATTACATGCTTGTCTGTGTGTGCCAGCCGAGGATATTCTTCCAAGGCGTATGCCACAACTGATGTGTTAAAAGTGCTGCTAGACTTTTCACCATGAAGGCCAGTGCCAATTGATGCACACCCCTGGCTGAGCAGCAATATAAAGTGAGGGGAAAAGGGAAGATCGGGGGTTGTGGAGCGCCAATCCACTGTGTTTACATTTGCCTCTAGGAAGTAAGGCCAAGTAGCTGGTTTCCATCCACTAGGCACTGCCTCCCTAGGCCCTGAATTGGATTGGAGAGGGTGGTGCACAGTGGATCCCAGTGGCTTCCCCCATGCTCCTGCCAATGCTGGGGAAAGCATGGGATTGTTCATCAGCAATCTCGTTCTCCTCCTACTCACTGGAGGAGATGAGGGCCGGCAACAACAACCATGCGAAGAGCTGACTGGCCACTTTGCTGGCTGCCACCAGCTGGGGCCCTTTGGCCAGGGGGCAAATCCTGTTTGCCTCTCTGGCTGAAGAGCTCTCCAGCCTTTGTGCTTGACCATAGCATAGCACATTGTCTGGGTTTGGAGGACATGCTAAGCTATGGGAGGGTGTTTCTAAACCTCACTGGAAGGCATGGCTAGTTGGGGTGGCTTATAAGCCACTCCAGGGTGGCTTATAATACCTGCCTCCAGAAGCAGGAGGATTCAGACAACACACAAGCTCTCCCACAGTTTAGTTTGTTGTGCCAACCCAGTGACTATTGTACATGGAAGGAGGGTTATTTTCAATGACATCCTCCAAGAGAGGTTTAATGGAGCCAATCTGGCTGCTAGAAATTACTCTGATGGTGCTGGTCAAGTACCTTTCCTTTTTTGGGGTGTGGGAAAAGCCTATCAATGAATGGAGGGTTTTGTTTGGGTTTTTTTTTTTTTTTTTGGTAAAGGGAGACCTTAGCTCCCTCCCTCCATGGATAGGAAATTATTGAAGCTGGATTAGAACTTAACTCCTTCACTCTATAGAGATGACATTACTTACTCTGCATATGTGAAGTGAAAGACACTAAGTCCTGGAAACCTCATAGTGGAAGTATGCTCCAAATCTGCCGCTTAAACTGGATTTATACCTACCTCACAAGCTTCTGGTAACTTGATTTTTTTTTTTAAATCCTGATTAATGTTTACATCCCAGGAGTTCTCACTGCTTGGGCAATTAGGGTGCAAGTGTCTTGCACTATATATTGTCCTTATTATTTTCATAGGTCCCCAATCTTTTAAGCAACAACTTGATGCACTGTTTTTGTATAGCCATGTGGCATGTTTTACTGAGAGCAAAACAAAATCTGGAACTTAGCTGCAAGTCAAGGACAATGACTCTGCCAAACTGAGACAAAAGAGAACAATCAGTATTGGACATAAACAAGACCAAAGTGCTGCTATAAACAGTGCTATTTTACAATCCAGCACTAATATTCTGATATATTGTTAGGGAAATTGTTAGGTACCTGAATGAAGATGGTGTCAAAAGAAGGAAAAAGCGAGAGAATGGCTGGAAGTTATATTGTGCTCCTAAATAGATGGAGGGAGCAAAACAGAGGCAGTGTTAAGTACTGGTGCTCAGAAACACAGGACTAAAACAAAATGTTCACATTTGCCTAGGTGGATTTACACATGCTGTAAAGACCATGTGTGTCTTTGAAGAATCCTGCCTGCTAAGGACTCTCCTATTTGCAAAAAGGGATCTACAGACAGAAGCAACCGCTGCCCCAGGCAGAAAGATTAAAGTGGGAGGGGCAGCAGCAAGTGAAACAGATGTGGGTAAAAAGCCAGCTAATGACTGAGAAAAATTTCTCAGCCTAGAATAGCAGTAGAATTGGAGGAGGCCTCTAGGGCCATCAAGTCCACCCTCCTGCCCAACTTCCCCATGTGGTCACCCATCCAGCTGCAGGCCTGCACCTTTCCTGCTTAGCAAAGGTAATGGCTAACCAACCTGCTAAACTTGGCCTCCCAGAGATTTGGGAGATTTGGGGCTCTGGACCTGGAGGGCCACCCGTGGACATGGCCCTGCTGCAATGCCATAGGGCATCAGTCCTCAAACTATGCCCATTTATCCAGCCCAATCTCTGAGCAAGTCCAAAAGCTCTGAGCTGGCACAGGCATTCTTTAAAACTGAGCAGAGAGAGAGCTGGTACATGCGCCAAATTGCAACAGCTCAACTGCACATGTGCCAGCCCCCCCCCCCCCCCGCCATTGCACTCATATACAGAGCGGGAATACAGTGTGGGAAACAGAAGAGAGGCGGGCGGAAGAGAGAGAAAGACAAAGGCGAAGATGAAGAAAGGACTGAAGGTAACAAAAATATAACTGTTTAATCTATTTTTCATTATGCGAGCCTGGGGGCAGCCAGGCCGGGGACAGCTGGGCCTACGCCTGCCACTGCCGCCTTGCCACACCCGCCGCCTTGCTGGCCCATGGCCGCCGCTGCCTTGCCAGCCCGCGCCCACTGCTGCCGCCCTTCAACTGGCCCCCTGCTGAAAAAGTTTGATGATTCCTGCCATAAGAGATTTTTCCTATCATTATTTTAACTGGAGGTTGTTCTATGTACACATCAGCATCCAAGTGGCATTTGCCCAGGGTCCCTTCTTCATTGTTCTACCAATCACATAGTAAATTCATGCATGGAATCCCAGCTGGCCTGTTCTCAAAACACTTCATAGGTATGAATTGCTCACGCTTGGGCCTGCAACGAATTGTGTGACCTGGCCATTTGCATTTATCTGAATGCTACTGTTGACTGCGTTCATGTGACCCCTTTCCTCCAGTGTTTCTTCCACCATTGACATTGCCACCCTCACTACTTTGTCTTCATGACAGTCCCGGGATGTAGGTCAGGCTGGCCATGTGTGCCTGGCTCAAAATCACCTTTGTGGCTGACCTGGATTTTCCCAGTCCTAGACCAGCAATCTAAGCTGTGTACCACACTCTGTGTGTGTGTGTGTATGAGTGTGTGAGTGTGCGTGTGTCTCTGTGTATTTGCATAGAAACTCACACTGCCTGTGGTCTCTGTTTTATTATGGTCACATATTTTCCTGAATGACCCCAAAGCAGTAATCACAAAGTGCAGCAGTTTAAAGAATGCAGCATCTGATTTGGAATTCATCACACAGATAACACTCACAAAGGAGTAAAGAGATAAGATGGGAGGAATGAAGTATACATCAAACTCCCACGCAGGTTAATGCCAGTATCTAGCAACGGGGATGTATATAATTTAAGCTGATTTTGCTCCTTCTTTTCTACTACTCAGTTTTACCGTTATATCATCCATCAGGTACTAAAGTATGCAAAAAAACCTCGAACGGATGTGTAAGCCACTGTAGTATTGAGAATCACGATGGCTAAAGCCCTGTGCCCATGTACCTTGGCGTGAACCCTGCTGAACTTGTCAGGAATTATTTTTGAGACAGGTATAGAATTATGCTGTAGCCATGCCAGAGAAAGAGAAGATTGTTTCTAGGCTGCAAATATGAATGCATTTCAGCATGTGAGCTTTTTCAGTTGCCTGTTTATATGGGCACATTTCAGGGGGGTGGGGGGTTAATGTATTATTTTAATGAAATGCCAAAGAGCAGGCTGATTTTCTTTTAATGGTGGGAAAGCAAACAAAAACTAAATCTCAGCTGGCCACACAGTAGCATCATAAATTATATTAGTAATGTTATTAACATACTTGTAGTCAGCCTTTCACTCAAATTTTTATCTTCCAGCCTTCAGAATTATTGCTTATAATTATAATAATCAAAAGTGATCAACAGTATTTCTCTTAAGGATGGCACTGTAAACATTTCCAATTATGCCAAAGTTAATATGTTTTGCTTGACTGCAATTATTATTTTGATTTCCTTCCAAGATTTACAGAGGCTGTAACCATTTAATTAAGCAAGTTTCCTACTTCGTATTGACATACTTTTTCACTCCCGTAAGCTTTTCAATTTCCAAGTGACCAGGCACTGAAAATGGCTTTTCTTTCCTCTTGCCACCCATCACCCACGCCCATATTTTCAAACCTGCAGGGAGAGGGAGCCCTCGCTATAATTGTTGTTCATCAATAGATTTAAATCTCAGTGTGGGGGAAGGAGGCGTAATGTCTTTTAAACTAATACCATGTCATCTCTTTAATCATGCTGATACTGAATAATTCAGCCACTCTCTGGAATTTGCAGGGCAAGGATCTATAGCTCTATCTCTCACTGGGGGAGTTTATTATTACTGAGTCTGACAGCAGAGAACTCTGGCAGGTTAATTGCTCCAGTCCGACTAGCTGGGAGTTTGCTGTTGATGTATAGTGACTAAAGGGAGTGAAGGAGATTGACTGTGCCTGTTACAGCACAAATATCTTCATGCGCCTCAGGTTCCTCAGAAAGATATGAGAAATAAATGTTCGCTGTTCATTTTCTGTCTGCACAATACAAATAGCCTCGGGCTGAACATGGCAACTGCAGCATACCAAATATATATATATATATATAAATATATATATATATAATGAGAGGAATTCACAAATTAACATTATTACAAACATTCCTGCCCGAAATGGCTGAAAATCAATTTCAGCACACTTTACATTTTAATGAGGTGCCAAGGAGATAAATCAGTCCCATTCTAGGGGATGCTTGGCTGGGAATGATGTTGCCTGATCATCTCCTGCCTCCAAAGATATGATATTGTGCCAAACCACTGTTAATTGAAGGTGCGGGACATGTAAGTGCTAGTTAATGAAGTAACCTCATGCTGGTTATGTTGGGCCATTAATCCAGTTTAGACATCCAGTGTGCTCCGAACAGCTGCCCCTATCCTTGCTTTAATGAAGAGGTAAAACTCCAGCTGGAATTGCTGAGGTCTTTCAGCATCCAGGGAACCAGCGGAAGGTTTAATTTTTGGAGAAGTGTTTGTCTCACATGCCCACCTCGTCCTCTTCTATGGACAGACTCCGTCCACCTTGCTCAGAGCAGCGAGCGGGCAGTCGCTGAAGCCCAAAGGGAACAATGCTGTGCCCTTTTTCATTGGCCCAAGGCACTGTGGGTGCACCCTTTCCCAGGTTTTGCCTACATACACAGTTGCTGGCAGGGCCGGCCCTAACATTGGGTGGAATGGAGCAGCCACCTCATCGGGAGACATTGGAGGCCAGAGCTATGTGCATCACGCTTGGCTGGCGCGTCAAGCCAGCCCACTCCTCCCTTTGGCGGTGGTGAATGCTCACTTGTCACCAGTAGGGTGGTCCTTTGTGAGTGACCAAAAAAGAGAATGTGTATCACCCCAAAAGGGGACGTTATCTGCATAAAATTTGGAAATGTTCACTCATATGGAGAGATGGAAATTTAGAAATAGCTCTGATCATTTAAATAGAAATACAGAAAATAACAGTATAGTGTCAAAGGCTGTGACCAGGTGACCCATGTGCCTTGCTCAGTCACCTGTCCAGATACTGTAAGTGGGTAGCTTTGAAGACCAGCCCTCCTGTTCTTCATTTCTTTGACTTTAAATGAGACTTTGACTGGAGAAACCTTCAGAAGACTTCCTCAAAACAGAAAACTTCCAGAAAACAGAAGACTTCCTCAAAACAGAAGACAGTGCTGGCAGCCCTCCAAATACAGGACTCTATGAAAGAGAGGGCACATGGTCACCCTTGCTGTTCAGGTCAGTGCCTGGTCCAGTTGCTGATGTGTTGTCCCTCCATACATACCACATCACCTTTTGCTTTGGACAGCAGAGTTTATAGGGTGGGCCTGGCACTTGGGTCATATTTTAATTCTCTGCTTCAACACCAAAGTATTAGTTTTTACATGCAGGAAAAACTCGATGTGCATGTGCACACATGTCTAAAGATGTAAACATTCAAAAAAATGTCTTGAGACCATGGGGACCATTTGGTCCTAGAAATTGCTGCTTGCTGCACAATTGATCTTTTCTGTGGTGCAGTATTAATTAATTAATTTTAAATGCATTCCCCTTCCCCCATTCAAAGTGGCTAAATTAATTAATTAAGCATGTTTAATCCCTGTATTATTTCTCTGTAGGCACATTAACAGGACAAGAAGGAGAATTCTTTTACAAAAAATGCACTGCAAGAGTTTAAATAATCAATAACTTGCATCATCCCTGAAATTCAGCCCTTTTGAATCCTTGCTAAGTCTCTCCTGGTAGAAGAGAGAGGATGTTTTTCCCTTGGTGTTATTAAAGGGAATCTTTAGGCTTTGCCAAGCATTTCTGAAAGGCAATCAGGGCTTTTCTATCTGATCATTGTACTCATTAGCAGCACTCCACTAGCTTGCAGGTCACCACCATTTTTTCGGGGGAAATGGAACTAACAAGCATGTTGCTTTGCTGAAGAGAATTCTTCATGAAATGCCAACTGTTCAATATTGGAGGGTCATTTTCAGAAAAGGATCCCTTTCGCTCACATTAAGGACTGATGCACATGAATTCTCAGCCCAGCTCATAGGTCAGCCATAGGCAGGTAGTGTAAGCTCTAGTTCCATGCAGATGATGATGAGTATGACCTTTACTTCTAGACTGCTTCTCATTGGTACAATTCCTCAAGTGGCTTACAATGCTCTAAAACAGTAACAATGAGAGCCAGTCTAGTACAGTGGTTAAGAGCACGAGTCTGGGACTCAGGTTCTAGTCCCCGCTCAGCCATGGAGCCAACTGGGTGACTTTGGGCAAGTCATGGACTCTCAGCCCCACCTGCCTCACAGGGCTGTTATTGTGAGAATAAGATTGAAAGCAGGTGGAGGAGAATGCTGTAAGTTCCTTTGAGTTCTTAAAAAAATAAAAGTGGGATATAAATCAAATAAATAATACTTTAGGGCAATATTGGACATAGCTGAAGATAACATATGGTTGAGAGAAAAAAGATGCATTTTCAATAAATGCTAAAACACGTCTTTACAGAAGGAAAATCACCTGTCAGAATCAGGGCTGGAATAACCCTGGAAGTGCTGCCGAACCAGGAACAGCTTTGCAGGTGCTTGCAGCGAACAGCTGGGCAGCAATTATGCCGTGCAACTGGAGGGCCTGGAGACCAACATGAGAGGCCTCCCTGTGCTGCTGCTCTTTCCTGCAGCTACATATGCTGGCCTTGTGCTTCGGCTCCCCGCATCGGCTTTCCTGAATCCTGCCTACCTCGCGCTAGCCTGTTCCTGCTTCCATCCTTGGCTCCAGCCTGACCCTGATTCCCAGGCACCTGTGCCCATCCTCCCTGACCTGCCTTGCTCCTGCATGTGATTGTTCTTCTGGAACTTGACCTCAGGACTGTGCTCTTGGACCATGCCTTTGGATGGCCACATCTTGGCCTGTGTTTGCTTGGATCTGTTGCCTCCCTGGCTTTGAGCCAGGGCTGCTAAACAAGCATGCCTCTTGCTTCTGGCCCTCTGAACTTGCTGCAGGACTGCACCTTGCACCTTCCAACCTTAGCAGCCTGCTGTCCATGCCCCAGACCTTACAGTTTGCTGTGGCCAACCCACGTCCTGACCAGGGCTTAAGAATGAAGGTGGATTTACTTACTATCCTGCAGGCTTTGCAGAATCAGAGCAAGGCAGAACTCCATGCCCTGTGAGCTGCACCTTTCACCTCCACCACAATAAGCCCCATTACTGGCATGGTTTGATGGAAACCGTAAGGACTGGAGAGGTTCTTCCATCAGTCAATTGTGCTTTGGATGTGCCCTGAGACCTACCCCACACAAAGAGCCGGGTCTACCTGATGGTAAGCCTATTTCAGGTGCCATGGCATGGATTTCCCCATTGTTAGAAAATGATGACTCACTTCTGGGGGACTTTGCTGCATTTACTGATGCCTTAAGGATCATGTCAGGGGACACAGACCAGCCCCATATGGCAGAATTGGTGCTTCAAACATTAAAGCAGGGCCGTGACTCTGTGGCAGAACATGCCACTCAGTCCCATTGTTATGCTGCTGACACTTTCTGGAATGTATATTTTTATATGTTACATATATAAAGGAATATAGAACTGTCGATAAAAATAGTTTCACATGCGTTTCAACCACAGCAAGCCAAATATCTGTAATTAGCCATTTGTAATTCTCCTTTTCACTGCTGGGAGGTTTATTGATCTCTCAGATACGTATGATACAGTCATATACTTGTCTATCCTGAAATAAACTTCACTGAGTTAGAGGGACTAACTCCTGTGCAAGTGTAAGCTTACTGAACTCAGTGGGGCTCACTTCTGAGTGGGTAGGCATAGGATCGATAGATTCCAATTCATTTCTCTTGCTGGCATTCGAATATCTGCTGCTGCTTCTTTTCTTCATACCATCGGGCCAAGTTTCCATCTGCATGTTCTCAGTTTGAGGAAACAATCCCATTTCCCTAAAAATCTATATTTCAAGACTGCAGCTTTTGCATAATAATGATCTAATCACAAAACCCATGTGCAACCTTGTCCCCATTTAGGAAGCATGCACTCTCTCTTAGTTCTCTCCCTAAGCAGGTCTTTCTTTAACTCTGAATCTATTTAGCTTCGATCCTAGAGGCAGAGTGTTGTTTCCCTTACTAATTCTCAAAAGGATTCTGGATATAATAACGTACAACTGGGGATATGCCACTTCCTTTTCTGTCCTCATTATTCATTTTCTCTACAAGTTATTATTCTTATTCTTATTCTTATTAACTTCCACTTTTGGCATCCTACACTGGTTATTCATAAGTGGAGCATAGACTTCTGTTATGTCTGGAGAGGCCTAATGGTGGCATTCCCACAAGCCAGCGTTTCAATGTTTTTAAAATGAAACCAAACAATGCTTGCAGATGATGAGCCTTAATTCTGTACATTTCACATCAAATGTACATATCTGATGTACCTTACTTCTACAAGCTTTTATTTTTGTTTGCACGAGCATTTTCCTTTTATTTTAAAGAAATGTAAAAAGCTCTGTGGACTGCCTATCAAAAATAAAGAAGCAGGCCACTTTCCCTTTAAGCTTCCCCTAGTTTTGCAGTACACATGAAAAAGCTTTTGTCTTTTCACAATGTCTGATTGCAAGACTCTGCACTCAGCTTCCTCCTCCTGTGGCAACCAGTTCCCACCTTCATTGTTCCCACCATTTTTTCCTATTTCTTCCAGTTCTCCCCACTTCCAGCATTGGAGACTGACACCCTATTCCTGGAGGGACACGTGTCTGAGATGGAACACCCACCTTCCCTTGCTGCAGAAACACTCTGAAGGCGACTTTCATGTATACGTGTACTTAAATACAAAACTCAAGAAAACAACAGTTAAATTAAAGGCAAAGACAAAAGCAAGCAAACAAAACATCTATTCAGCCAGGCATGAAGATCAACCAATGCCTGGTAGACATACGTGTTTTCCACAGGTGCCAGCACAGTGCCACTTAGGTGTCACTCTGCCTTGTGGGAGGTAGAAAATCCCAAAGGCTGGTTGCCATCTCTGTTTCTCTCTCTCTACACATTTTATCTATGCAAAAGAGGGAAAGGCTAGGAGGTCTTTCCACTTGATCAGGATGACTGATTCTGCATTATGTATGGTCCAAAATACACTCTGTGCTGGAAGAAAAAGTATGTGGCTTCCACCACCCCCTCCACCCCTACACACTCCACCATTTTCAGTCTCCTGTATCTTCCTTTCTTCACTCCTCAATGAACTGTGTCCACAGAACTTTTAGAGTTAGAACTTTCCAGTCTTTCAGAGTCAAAGGTTAATGGCAGCCTAGACAAATGGGCTTGAAGCCAACACAGAGAGCAGGAACTGTCAGCAAAGCTCAGGAAACTCTCTTACCTTTGAGGAGAAGGCTGGTGACTGCTGTATCTGAGAGAACATGTAGAGCCTCAGAATGGTGCTGAGTTGTACACCTTTTGCAGCTTCTCTGAACACCTTTGCTTGGAGAATGAGGAAAACAGAAACAGGTTAGGAATCTGTAAGAAGGATTTGAAGTGTAGCAAGCATCTTATCCTTGCACCACTTCCTTCCCAGAATGTCCTGGGAATTATGTAACTGGATGCCAGGACATCCTTCCCAGGTCACCCTGGAGAGGACATATGGTGGCCACTGGCCTTGTCCTTGCTCCAACACCAAAGTCTTCAGTAGAAATAATGGATTTGAAACTGTTTAAGAAAGAAAAATAAAGGGAGATTCTGGTACCCTGCTAAACAGCCCCTATCCATTTTGTGGAAGGGTGAAATTTCAGAAAGTCTGCCAAGGTGTTTGAGAGCAGTGTAGAGCACTCTTAGAAAAAGGAACTGCTAGGTAAGTGTGTGAAATTTGCTCTGGGGGTGGGAATCCATTGGCTTTTCTCCACTCATCTCCCTGGACTCCAGCTCACTTTCTCATAGCTGTTAGTCCAAGTCGGTGCCAAGTGCACTGAATGGTCATGTAAGTACCCTCTGAGAACCGAGCCCACCTTAGCTCTCCACAAGAAGCACCCCTCCTCTGTGCACATACAAATGCAGGCTGACTTTCCCTTTCTTACAGGTAGACATTAGAACCTGGTCTCCTGCCCAGAGGCTCTGATCACATGAGCCAGAGATGTTGCTGGCCAGCAGGCAAGCTAATTCAGGACTGGGTAGGGTCACACTCCTGCGAAAGATCTCTGATTTCCATGTAGGGCAGAGGTCTAATTGGTGAGAGAGGGGGCAGCTTCATAATATTGTGGAACTGCTTCCCCCTCTGGTATGCAAGGAAAAGGGGCTCAATCATTATGAACAAGGTGGAGCGGTTGCCAAAAAATTTCTAAAGCATGTACCCTTCACCGCAACCTGCTTTCTGTATACTACATTAACTGTATTAATAAATTGCACATACAAGCTTTAATGCCAAATATGTAAACGGGCACATAGGAATGTATTCCTAAAAACATCAGTTGGAGTCTTATGGAGATATTCAACAAGAATGCTTTGAGAATGACTGTGTCAGATTTCAAAAGCGGAAATTCTTTGAAAAAACATTTTGTTTAAAAAGAAGAAAGAAGCAACACAATAACTTGCAGTAATACCCACTTGCAAAGATTCCCACTGTCACTACTTACTTGAACTTTGGGGGCTAAATTCAAAAGCAACAAGTTAAGGGGATGAAAAGCAGATGTTGCTAAATGGTTGTAAAGCTTCATACATCGGCTATGTATATAATTGAACAATGCCATGGACACTGAAATTCCTTGAGGCTCACCTCGAGAAGAGGCCTGTGGTTGTCACTGCAATAACCCTGGTATTATTTATGAGGAATGTGTCTACCGGATGGTACTCAAGCAGGCTCTCTGTAGACTCTCAGGTTTCTCCTCAGCATCTCTCCCTAGGTGAGCTTTCACTAGCTGAGCATCCCTCACTAGGTGAGTCAAAGCCCTCCCACTAGCCGAGGTTTGACACCTTCTCATCCCAGGCAACATGGAGAGTGTTCTCCAAATGAGCACAGGCAGGAGTTTCCAAATATGAAACTGATTGTCATAATCCTCTTGCTTACAGTGGGGGTGGGAAGAAAGCAAAAACAAAGAACCGAATCAAAGGAGAAAGTGAGCAGCTTATTGAATATGAATCATTATTCTTATGGAAGACAGGAAAATGATGTTGACGTAAATATATACTTGAAAAAGCTAAACCTGCAATTAAGACAAAAAACAAATGACTTCAGTGGATTGGCCATTCTCCTCCTCCTCCTCCTCCTCCTCCTCCTCCTCCTCTTTAAATAAAAACAGAAATGAATGTTATAATAATAGAGTTTGCTAGTCCTCTCCTAAGGAACAGATGATGAAAGAAAAGGAAACAAATTGCTTGAAGTGGAGATTCAATGAGCAGAGAGATGTTCTTTGAAATCAGAAATAGTCCTAATAGTGCTTTCTGTTACATGAATTTGTTGTTATTAGGGTCTTTTTTAACTATTAAAGTTCTCTGTATACCACAAAGTATTTTCAATGTAAAAAGGTTAATGCCATCTTTCCATTATCATCTATTATATTAATAGCATAAAGGCTCAGCAAAAGAAAGAAGTCTTAACCCATGACTGCATCTTCTAAAGCAGCCTTCCCCAGCTTGTGTTGGCCTATAGCTCCCACCATTCACATCAGCATGAAGGGCTCTCAACTGCAGAAGGCTATTCTCAAATATATATATGCCACTTAAGGCTGGGGAGTGGAGAAGTCAAGTATATTGGTTTGCTTATAAAATCTTGCCCCTAGTAGCGCTCAAGGTGGCTAATAGCGGTCGCAGGAATTCATTAGGTCTGCAATACAGACTGAGAAAGAAGTGAGTCTCGTTGGAATCAGTGGAGCTTATCCCCAAGTTGTCATGTCTAGGATTGAACTGTAAGGATGCAATCCTATGCATACGTATTTACCTAGGTCTGGCAGCAAGGTTCACTTCTCAGTAGATATGCATAGGACTGTGTTGTAAAAACATAATGAAATAGTAAGTGTTAAGTGTAAAATCCAGATAAAATATAACTTAAAGAATCTAGTTGAAACCAGTTGCTGCGTATTAACAAAGATTTGTACATTGGTCATAACCCAATGGAATTTCGAGAATAAAAACGTGGTTCCCTGCCAGTAGAATCTCATCAGAGAAGAACATAGGTCATCCTGCCTTTGTGAGAGGTTCCAGAGGCTGATAGCAGCTTTTGTCCCAGTTCCTTGGGCTGCGGTTCAACAACAGCAGTTTAAAATTCAGTCAAATATCAATCATTATTGCCAGCTAGTGCTAGCTGTCAGCTAACACTACCAGTCAAAACATCAGTTTGATAGGTAGTGCTACCAGTTAAATTATTTTCTTCTTGTGCAAACAATATTGCTTGATATTCCAGATGTTGCATATTTGTGTAGCAGTATAAGGAAAAGGGCTGCTTATTTTACCAGGAGAAACCACAGAATGGGGAAGCTCAGAATTTAAAGGAGACCGGAAAAGAGCAGCCCAGATCATCCTGTAGGCCACATCTAACAATTGAGCTGTTGGTTGTTCAAGTTAGTATATATTTAGTATTAACAATGATGCCTCCAAATCCCACAATTAGTAGCTTGTTGGCTGAAACATCTGCATTTCCAGTGCTACCATATATAGCAATCCTGAATCCTTGTCTCATAAATTCATTATCAATTTTGGAATTAATTGTGAGCTATGGAGCATGTGCCATTGGGATGTAAACTAAATCATTTCCACACTTGTACTGAGTTGGTTGACTTATCCCTTCTCTTCCTTAAGGAGCTGTGATGGGATCAGCCTAACCACTTGCTTAAACCTTAACCTTGCTGGGTGCTGGCGAAGGGCGGTGGAGTTTATTAGGGAGATACTAGAAAGGACATCCAAGTAGGAGGACATTGCTTTGGCATAGTACGGGTCAGGGTGTCTGGCAAGCATGGTGGAGTACCGGGCTTTGGGAGATATAACTTACTCAGACCTTAACTACTCCCTCTTAATCAAATTATTATTATTATTATTATTATTATTATTATTATTAGAACATTTCTATGCCGCCCCTTGCCGAAGCCTCGGGGCGGCTTACAAACACAATAAAATACAATAAGATACAAAAATAACAATATAAAAGTAAAATTAACAATGTAAAATAAATAAAAATATAAAATATAAAAGTCGCCCTGGCCAGATAAATATGTCCCTGAAAGAAGGCTTTGGAAATGATAATAAATTCATGGAAGATGTAGCAGCAATTAAAGCAAGCTGGTACCTTCCTGCCACCACCTATTTTCTTTCCAATAAACAAAGGAATTTGACTTTATCAGGCAGGCCACATGAAAACATCCAATCAGGAAGGACTATAGCATGTGGTAATGCATAGCATGATGCATTAGGCAATTTGATGCCACAGCTCCTAGAACGCAGTTTAATATTGTGCAAGCTGAAAAACTCAGACACACAGAATGAGATACTGACTTAAAGAACTCTCATCTGAATTTATACAGATTAATTTATCACTTTCTGGGGAAATAAAGTGTTTACTTGGTTGTGCCCACTCCCTTCATTCTTTGTTGCTGTTATAAGTAATTATTAGTATCCATAACCCATGGTCATCCTACAGATTATTATATGAGCTACTGCCAGCTTAAATATGGGAACTGGCAGGCTTCCTTGCAGCCATCAGGATAGATCCAGGCGCTGCCCATGTTTTAGCGATCTCTTTCCGCACACACCAAAGCTCACACATTTGGCAGGGTCTCCTGGCCTTTGGGGCAGCATTTTCAGGGTGTTGGACGTGTGTATCAGGTCTGTTATGGGAGGAATTCACAATGGAGTCCATTTCTGCTGCTGCAGTTGATCCAGCCCAAATCCAACCCAACTCATCACATTCTGTGACATTATCCTGGTGCAAGAGTAGTAGGTTTCCCCAGCCTGAATGGAAAGAAAACAAAACCTTGAACTGTTTCTAAAAACTTGAACTGTTGCAGTTGTTTACTTAGCATCAGGAAACAGACCACCTCATGATGTAATTATATACCAATTACGGTAATCATTAATATTCACTTTCTGTTTGTGTGTGATTAATAAGGAAAAGAACAGAAAAATCAGTAGTATTTTCATTGAAGGTTTATTTGTCAGGGTTAAGTTCTTCTGCAGATCTATGTTCTGTATATCATTTGTGGTTTTCCAAAAGGGTTGTAAGTTTAAAGATTTAAAAGGCTAGTGCAATTTCAATGTTCAAATTTTTAAAAGTGGGCAGTACTGTATTATTCAAAGGTAGGGGTGTGTGTGTGTGTTTGTGGTTACAGGAGTCTGTGGTTTTGTTGTGAGGGAAACAAAAATGTCTTTATTTTCTTACAGTACAGCCTGGACCAAAAGGTTGTGAGAATTAAAGCCAATATTGCTGGACACCAAGAGGCTTGTACCAGCCCCTCTTTGGAGATTAATGTCTGGTATTAGGGCATAATATACAGCTCTTTTGGAAGAGAGTTGACTATGAAGCTCTCGGTTGTCTCCACAGTAAATGCCTTTTGCAGGAACTAAGTGCCAGGTTGTCTAGACACTCTTTCTACCAAGTGTTTGGCCTGTTTTCAGCTCAGTAATATACTTCTATCAAGGGTGTTAACATAGCTGCCTCTGATAACTGCAAGTGTTCCTGTAAGGCATTCATGCTCTTGTTCAAAAGCTGTTGGAGTACTGTGTCTTGAACTGCAGTTTCCCGGTTTGAATCTGTCCATCTTCATTTCAGCAGGTATAACTGGAAGGATTATATCCTTTAGACAGAATCTGCAAAGGGAACTCTTGGCTCATTATACCTAGTTTTTCTCGTCGGACACCATTTATCAATGGTTCTTTCCCTTATAACACTTGGTGCAGCACTTAAATTCCCCTACACATTTGCTGTGATCCTAAATCAAGTGAAGTCTTGAAATAAACTAGCCGATTTCAAAGAGACCTACTCTGTTTCTGCTCTTAGAAATGGTCCTCTTAAGACCCTAAGTAGCTACTCCTAAGAGCTTCACCAGGAATTATCCTGCAAAGACTCAAAGAACAAGGCCAGAAAGAGAGTTTATTCACTAGTGTGAATCTTGAATTGCAACAGAATGATTCTTAGGGTGTTCTTGTAGGGAATCCTTCTGATTCAATTAAAAAGTACGTGAAAGGGATTTCCTTCCACATTACTGATAAATCTAAGCCATGCTAAAACCTACATAAATTGCATATTTGGAAGAGTCAGCTTATAATATTCTGAGTTTTAAAAATATTTAATTATTTATGTAATTAATAGCCTGCCTTTGCATTGAAAAATGGCACTCGATCCAGATTAAAATCAAATACATTAAAAACAAAATTTTAAATAACACAAGCAAACAGCACCTATCAATTAACCCACCACCCACTTTAACACCAGACCAGTGTATATGTCAAAGTGCTACCTGAATAAAGAATATTTGCCTGCTGGTGGAAGGACAACAGAGTGGGAGTCAAACTCACCTCTCACAGCATGTAGTTCTAGAGTTTTGGAACCACCACCTAGAGGTCCTCATCTCCAATACCACTTTCTGAGACTGCCACTTAAAGAAGAAACAAAGCCACCTCAGAACTGGTCCTCCCAGTCCCATTACTGACAGATGTCTCATGAGGATATCATAGCTCACGATACTCAAAACCATCAAGAGGTCCAGATGAACCAAGAGGGACAGAGCCCCCATTTTTGCCTACCAGCGGAAGGTTAAGAAAGAAAAGAGTGGACACACCATAAATGGGTAAGAAGCTAGAGATTCTGGGAACAGTTCTTATGGCCAGCAGTTTTTAGCTTCTGGTTCAATCATAGCAATTTAAGCCAGGTAGGCCTCACATACTGATTACAGATTTATCAGCTAACACTATCAATTAAAATAGGTTTATTCTTGCATAAAATCACATACAGGCACCCTAGATAAAGCATATTGTTGTACTTTTTTTGAGCAGGAAGATCTTCTCATTTTCCCAGGCAGAATTACAGGATGAGGCAACCTAGCTCTAGGAGGTGTAGCCTGAATCACCTTGTGGAACGCACCTGATCACTAGGCCGCCGGCTGTATGCTTGTCAAGCGTAATTCCAATCACCATAGAGTCTATATAGGCAGTGGTGAAGGAGAAAATACGCCTTCACTTATAGCTCAATAAGGACAAAGAGGACCCTAGACTGCACTTATTTTCTACAGGAAAGTAGGCCGAGGTTTATAAAACACACGTTATGATCAAATGTGTGAAGATTATTGCACTTTTTAGAAGTACTGCATCATGTTTGAGCCTCTCTCCTATTCAGTAACTGAGAGCAAAAAAAGATGAACCCTTTGAGTCGTTAGTAATAGACCTTCAAGTACTCTTCAAAGGTGTTTTCTTATACATGAAGATTCAGTAGAGCACCATTACTTAATCTTGAGAAACAGGAGAGCTGCTTTGTCAGGGAATACAGAAATGGACATATATGCGCGCATACACACACACACACACACATCACAGGGGGACACTTGGCACCAAGCTGTGATAATTGTATCAGCGGGTCATTACTGTTTAACAGCTCAATCTATTGTGCATGGCACAGGAGTGAAAGCCTGGTGAAGTCCATTCTTAATAATATAATCTGACAGGGCATACATTTTCTTCACGTAGAAGCAGAAAACAAAAATCCCCCCATTTCTTTTCTTTCTTTTCAAAAGTGGCTTAAATAAGTTTGCTTGCTTGCCTTAAGAGAAGAACAACTTAGAAGAAATGATTAAATAAAGAGAGTAATGTAGGACTTTCTTTGTGCTTTTGCTAAATTTATGATCCACCGTTTGATCTATCCAAATGGTTAGCCTTGCCAAAAGCAGAACGTTCTCAACTTCTTTTAAGATTTTCTTGAGAACTAAAATTCAGAAGCTACGAAACCAACAACACCTCGCTGCAGAACAAACCACAGCACCTTGAGACATCCTAGAACTGTGGAAGAATCACATGTTAGAAGTAAAGAGCTGCCACTATAAATGGCTTCCCCGTGTGTCATTCTTTCTTTTCCCCTGTAAGGTGTTCATCAGATGTCTAAATCTCATGTTTTAGTTTTCATGTTGCTGATGTAGAAACCATCTAAGCAGCAGGATTCTCTTGGGCGAAGCCTTTATGAGCTGGCTTATTTGTCCTGCACTTTTGAATTGTGAAATAAAATGTGTTTGCTTCGACAGAACAAAACAGTATGGCAGCAGTATTTAATCTGCTCCCCAGCACCTTGTACCCTGGGGCTCCACCTCAGCAGTGGGTCAAGCTAGGGCCATGTGGTGCACCAAGCACAGAATGATGCATTACCTTTTACGTCCCATCACATTCCAACTAACATTGAAATGGCACCATATTTGGAGTCCACATTTGTTTTGCATTTGAATGAAGCAGGGATCAATTGAAGAAAGTTTCAGAAGTGCTTCAGCTGCTGTGGAAACATCTGAAGATTTTACAGTGCTCCTGTTTGCAGAGATGAAAAGATTTTTTTTAATGGCTAGATGGAAATAATTATTCTTCAGCGTAAGAAAAAAGAATGGAAACTTCAAAAACAAAAGGATCAACACTCTGGAAACTAAGTAGTTAAGACACACAGCAAACTACAAAGGCTTGAACTGAGCTACCTGATATATGAAGTTAGAAGTCACTGTGTTGATGCAGACCTGCTTAGACCAAATGCACACTCATATTGGTTCTCCTCCAGGAAGTGTACAAGGAAGAATTCCCATTGCATTAAGGATAAGGGAACATGGGAGCATGATGCACTAATATGGATTCTGTCTCCTTGCAGAGTCATCTTGCAATATTCTTAGATGGCATCTTTTTATATTTTACAGAGAAGTGCATTCCAGCATGGAATGGTACGGAACTTTGGTGCTTATGGTGCTGGAATCACATTCACTAGTGCTGAGCTTACCAAAAAAGTGATCTACCAGTTGCTTTTATTTCCTGCAAATTGATAGTGTCAGAATATAGTGGCCTATTCCAATAGTAAAGGAGAATTGGATTACTGCTGGCAAAAGATAAGTTATTAATGCCTAATATGAAATTTAAGCAGAACAGTTGAGAAGAAATGATGTTTCTGTAACGTGAAACTCCATCTCCTAAGGTGGTGTCCCAAACCCTCAAATTATAGCTATGATGCTAATGATGATATTGTGGACAAGGGGAGAAATGTCGGTTGCACATCAGCTTTCTCCTTATACAGACCTCCTATTTTTCTGTTGCACCAACAAGGTATTCACTGAGTTGAGCTCCAGTGGATGGATGCATGATTGTTGTAAGTCCTTGAACAGCATCTTGGTCTAGTTGTTCTTAAGACTGAGAAATAACTTGGATGGAAGCATACACTGTAGGGAAGCATGTTTTAATACCTGGTGCCTTTATATACAAAACCTATAGTAGATTTGATATCTGTCTTTTGTTCAAGTAATTCATCTCTGTGCCTTTGTTTTAACTGTAATTTAATCATCTTTGCCCACCCCAACCGAGCTGTGTCTTCTCTACATGGTTTATTTTGTGACTTGTTCACTGTGTGATTGTTTCATTTTATTGATTGGAGAGTTTCATCCAGTTTTATATCTTGATCTTTAATGAAGGAAAACCTGGAAACCATTTAAAAACAAGACAAAATCACATGGTATGATTTCAGTTCCAAAAAATTTCTTTGTTGTTTGATCCCTTGGTCCATTTTATCACTTTGTTTCATCATGTTGTAGGCTGATTTGAAAGTGAATTGGTTGGAAAAAGGCGTATAGGTGTTGAAAATAAACTTTTTTAAAAGCTCTAATAGAGTAATCCTAAGTCTTTTCTTTATTAGTCACTTTCTATTTCTGTTCCCATAAAATGCTGAACAAGAACAAAAATGATTTGAAATTTTGTCAGATTCTGAGAATATCTCTGAATAATCCAATTCAAATTAGAGATTATACGATTATCCATAGGGTAACAGCCCAGCATGGATAAACAGTTGAACTCCTATATGGAATTATGCTCTCCTTACATAATGTTTTGGCACCATCTGCACTGGATTAAGGACTGATTCACACATGCATGTACATCACCCAACATCCCATCACTCAATGGTTTTATTACTTGATAATCCATGACAGCATGCGTTAATTGCTTCAACTGAAATGCAATCCATCCAACATAATATAAAGTAATATGGCAGCTCAGTCTGGTGTTTGATCTGTGACAGCTTGTTTCACACATGTTATCATTTGGTGCGATAGTTCTGAGTGCTGAGCATGCATGTGCGAATCTGCCCTAAGAGAACCATCTGAGGATTCTAAACCTTCATTTGGCCTTCACTTTTAAGGAACGGCTTGAGCAATTTGGCCTAGGCAATGAGTTCAATTAGTGCTGACATTCACTTTCAAATGGGGGAGAAAAACCAGTTTCCACTAATGCTTTGGAGTTCATACCACTGTCAAAATGAAAATCATTGTGCATCTTCAAGTGCTGTTGGCTGAGAATAATGAATTAAAGCCTGATCACTGATATTCTAGAATATCAGAAAATAGCTTTGAGAACTAATCAGCTCATCCACATGACCGTGCTCTTAGCCAAGATTTGTTATTTGACTAATCCTTATGATCCAGATGACATTCTGTTCATGTTCCAGTGCACAGCAGGTGGGAGAGTGGATTCGTTAAGCTGGGTGGGTTTATCCTTCTTTTATGTGTTCACTAAATTTTATGTTCATTTGCTTACTGTACACATATGGCAGTGGAAGCGGCTAAACTAATAACTGTTATCCTGCAAACAAGCCAGGGCAAAGAAACAGATGCAAGATCTCTGCTGTTTCTATTGGACATTGTGAGATTGAAGGCATAAATCCTTCTGCTGGAGCCCAGGCTTACAGGAGGGCAGCGCTTCCTTAATCATTTAAACAGCACGTTGCATCTCTAGCCCTGTAAGGAAGAAAAGATGCATACAACTGCACAGCTCCCCTCTGCCACCACGGGATAATTGGTAAAATATGATCTAAGAGGCTTAGGAAGAACCGGGATGGTGAATCATTATTAATTAGGGTTGATTCTAAATGCATGCTGTTCTGTCATGCTTTGCTTGGTGCAGTTTTGAGCATCGTGCAGTAGGTCCAGCATTTGCCCTCCACGAACAGAAGGGCTTTGTTCCCAGTGTAGGGCAAATTCCCTGCATCACAGTGTGTCCCGTTCAGGAGGGTCCTGGCAGCCCAGCACCAGGTAGGTTTTTAAGGAATTGAGGGACTGCAGTGGAGAAGAGGGACAGAAAGACTTCTTCAGCCAGCCCTGTTGCAGGTAGTTCACTGAACCCCAGGAATATGTAAAAGTGCATGTAACTATGGAGAAATGGACAGAATATTGAATTAGGACCAGGAAGACCAGGGTTCAAATTCCTACTCAGCTATCACTAGATGACCTTGGATTGGGCACTTTCTCTCAGACCCACTTCCAAGATTGCAGGATCACAGTGCAGATGTCAGTTCCAATGCCAGGATGCGCATGGCAAGAGCAAAGTCTAAGTTGTTCACTGAACAGGCCAAGATCAGGAACCAGGCATACATATTAGGGCAAGACAAGGGGATGGTCATGGACTAGCCAAGTGTCAGGAAAAGGAAGACAAACAGAGGCAGAGGCACCTTGAGGGAAGATCGCTGGGCAAGGATACACAGCAAAGCAGGACACACACCAACACAAGCGACATGGCAAGGGGCAGGCAAGATGCAGGAGCCGAACCACAGTTAGCAGACAACACAGCAAAGCAGGATGCAGCTGGAACTAAATGCAGCCAGGATCTGGCAAGGTGCCTGTGCTGAACCACACCACAGCCAGCAAGGAGACCCATGTTGATGAAGTGAGACCCCAAGGCATGATACAAACAGGTAAGGCAAGATGAAGGCCCAGCAGTAAACAGGAAGACCTATATTGCTGAGGCCAATTTGGGAAGGAAGAGCTTGCTCTTACATGGCTCTCCTCCCAGCTCATACTCATCAGGAGCTGAGTGCTCCAGCAAGGCCTGGGACCAATCCTGCAAAGCCACCAAAGGTGAAGCCCCAGAACAGGCCTGATCCTGACATCTGGACCTTCAAATAGTTCTATGGCCTCCCAGACATGTTGATAGTGTGTCTGGTTGGATTTCAAAGGTTGTGGTTGCAATTTCTCCTGTTGTCAAACTGTTAGACCAAGTATGACTTCCTTAAATACGACTCTGTGAAGCAGCCTTATATATAATGATGTTTACGGTGAAGGCTGATTCAGACTATAAAAGTAGAACAACACTGGATAGTAATAATATTACACCCATGTTCCTTGGCTGAAATGAACATTTTGTGTGGAATTGAGAGGGTGGTGTTCTAGCCATACGGTTAGATGATTTGATAGTTCTACCATTTACAAGATTCAATATATCAGTTAAGCTTCTCTGATTGCCTGTGTACTAAGCTGACGGTAACTTTTAAAGGTACAGAAAAAGTCATCTACAGTTCTATAGGTCCCATGGTAGAACTGTGCTTAAATTGTGTTCTCTAAATTGTATACTCAAAGTGGCCATTTAAAATAGGGAACTGGTAAGATATATAGGTCATCCACTCTTTAGTATATGCTAGCTGACTAAGCCTTAACAGAGAATTGTAGTCAACCTGAATACACAGATTGGCATAATTCTGGTGCCCAAAACAAAGCATAGTTTATTTTAAGCTTGGACCTTTTTAAATAACTAGACCCTATCAAGACCCTTATCCAGGTAGGATCACAAATATTTGCAATAATGAAATTGTATGTTTTCCCTGTTTTGCAAACCAGAACATACCTGGAAAAATTCCATACATACCTTTATAAATGTTATATAACAGGCATTTAAGTCCCACCCATCAAAATTACATTATGGTTCAGAAGCTCAAATATGAACTGCCAATCCAAGGAACTGTCAGAGAGGAATGTATTTCTGCTGCATGCAAAGGATGCATCTTGGTAACAGTGAGATGTAAATGCAGTAGCAGGTACAAAAGACTTGCACTTCCTTGGCTGTAAAGATTTTGCAAATGAGGCAGGCCTATGGTGTCACTGCCATTTTAAAGGAGTGAAGCACCTTCGCTCTGCTTCCCATCCTTTACTGAAACACTAAGCACTTTATGAATATCAATGCAGGCTGGCAAAAACGGCCTCTTGAGAGCAGTACTTCCACAAGATAACACTAATAATAATGAGTAAGAGTAATAGTACTGATTCTACTATAGCCGAGCCTCTAAAGAGGGCTCTAAATAATATAGTTGGAGAAGGTGAGGGCCATTTTCCTCTTGTTCTCGTGTAGGTTTCCCATAGGCACATGGCTGCCTGCTGTAAGGACGGCTGCTGGACTAGATAGGCCTTAGGTCTGGTATACTTGGCCTCTCGTTTTATGTTCAAGCTTTCCTCACAGACTGGTAGACACTTTTGTGGTCGGGGGGGGGGGGCACAACATGGAACACATTTCAACAACTGCTCCCCATATGTTGCAAACAGTTAGGGGCAGGGAAAGGGAAGCACTCTTACTCTTGCAGATATGTTCACAAAAGAAGGCAAATCTTCCAGGTTAGTGGGGAGCAACTGGTGGCATCCAGAATATGGACAGGGGATAACTTGCCTCAAGCCAATCTACACTGCAGGGTTGTTGCGGTGACGATAAGACTGGGGGGAGGCGAATTATGGAAGCTGCCTTGAGTTCCTTGATAAGAAAAAACAGCAGGATAGAAATATAATAAATAAACAATGACCTGCTTGAATATTCCCCAGGATGAAAGGCTATTTCTATTTGAAAAGCTAGCACCCAGGAGGAATGATTCTGGCATAGCTGTCTCTCCGTCCTGCTTCTTCCTGCATGGTGTTTTCTTTTACTCCCCCCCCCCTTTTTTTTTAATGTGGCGTGGCCTTCCAATAGGACATCTTCTGCATGCATAGAAGTTTCAACCCTAAATACACATCATGCATCTTCTGGCATCTTCAATTTATTTATTTAAAGTTGTTATAAACCATCCCTCTACTAGTGTCTTGGGATGGTTTACAACAAACAGGGCAGTTTACACCAAACAATAGCAATAATAGGAGAGTCTGCATGGACTGATGGTAAATCAGCATGGAGCTGACCTCCTAGTTCTCAAAATAATGGCCTGGATAATCTGGACAACCCCTCAGACCTCTTAGGAGCAGCTGTCAAGTGACTAGTCCTGAAATACTGTGGATTAGGGACTTCATAAATAATAATAGGAAACTCAGAAGCAGGACTGTTATCTTGGTTTCAGTGTTCAGTAAAGGGCCACTGAAGGAAAATGACTGCTTATGGTAATATTAAGGAAGGAACAATTGGATTAGGAATGTGCAAACATTTTGTTCTGCTTGTGTATGTATGCATTTGTGCAAATTCCTCCCCTCCAAATGAAGAAGGTCTGCAAGTCCATAGGATCTTTGCAACTCAGATAAGCTTGTCCACAGGTTGAATTCATACAAATTTCAACTCACTGGAGTCCATAGTGGATTTTGCCAGCTTCCCTGCTTAGATTGATAAGCCAAATGGATATGCAGAAAAGGACCATTAACTGCAGGTAAATGAACACTGGAAAGGGTCATGACCTAACTCCTTACTGACATTCTGAGTGAGACTTATTTCATTTGTACCAAGAGTTATCACATGAGTAGTTTCTAGGCTGTGTATGAGACAAATGCAAGTTTGGTGGTATATTAGAGAAGTGTAATATGATTCATAAGTGAATCTTATTAATGGAATGCATGTGCCAGCTTCCAAGAAGTTTTTCATGTGCAATCTGCATTTTTGGTGCTAGTTTATTAAGTCATTAATGCAGTGAGAAAGAATATGTTGCTTCCCTGGCTAGGACTGCATTTGGACATGCCACGAAAATTATGCCTGGAAAGATCAAGTAATCTTGTAAGTGAGGGAAATAATAGAAATGCATCAGACAAAATCCAGACTCGCTAGCTTTTAAAAGGGATTTCTGCCTCCATACAATGGAAATGTGAAATCATTTCTCACCTTGTAAAAGTCAAAGGCAGTCTCTGCATTTTCATTATTGTGTTGAAATCCAAATATTATTCTTCCATTCTCTAACTCATTCTCATCATTGTGTGATCAAACTATAGCCAAGGAAGGAAAGGTTAGATTTATCAATCAAAGTTTGCTACCAGCATTCTAAATAATTGAACCCTCCGGAAAAACAAGCCTTATGTATTCTTTTCTTCTTCTTCTTCTTCTTCACTTCAATATCTCCATAAAAAGTCATTTCAATATGTTTGGTTCTGTGGAAGGAGGTTTTTATGAAGTGTTTATCCTTTTCACAGTTCTCAACAGAAGAGCTGATATATACATAGAATATATATTTGCAGTTTTGGTCTCAGCAAACTTTCCAGAAGTATTCCAAACTTTTTATTTTTGCTTAATAATAAGGTTGTGTATGTCCCTGACTTCAGAGTATGTGGGGCAAGGTCAGATCAAGAATTTAATAAACTGCAAAGTACTAGATCTGCTGTGACCACATAGCAGAATGAGGTGGCAGAATCATATGATGATCTGTTCTGATGCAGAAGGCATGTTGGGAAAAGCGTTTCTAATATGCTCTTCTGCTTAAATTCCCTGCAAGCAGAAAATCAGCACATCAGGAAGAAAGACTTGGGCCAGATAACTCCCCGCCACAGGAGGGCTTCTTCCTCCTCATGCTATTTTTTTAAATGGAAACATAAAAATTAAACTAGGATGAAGTTAAAGGGCTAATGTCCACACACGTGGCTCTATGTTCTTAATCGAAGTACACCTTTCTAAAAGTGTTTACTAGAGAAACTAGTAAATATTTATTTATTTAAGCTTTTATAAAGCTTTTATAAATATATTGATTTCAACCAAACAAAGGGAACACTGTATTTGACAAATTGTAGCTCTGAAAGGGCTTGGAAATGTTTCTTTTGGCAAATAGGAGGATATAATTACAGAAAAGGTAGATTTGTTGATATTTACCACTTTTACAATAATACAGATACATGTCAAGGAAGGACAAATCTGTAAGTTTCACTTTCCTTGGCACTTTGCTATTTTTTAATCTCAAATTCTTCCCATCCCAGATAAGAAGAAATGTGTTAGTGTTGATAAACACTTTCCACAAATAAATGAAACAAAATCCTCATCCATTTACACTGACCGAATTCAAAGACGCAGGTGTTCTGGCATGCGGGGTAGCAAGTTGCACCTGTCTGCCATGTTCCTGCGAAGATGAGGGGCCTGTCAGAAGGGAAAAAAAGTGGCAGCCTTAATTCAGAACTAATATGGTCCCTGAGCCCTGGATGGGTAAATCTTGTCTGTTTCGGTTTCTCCCACATTCCATTCCATTCAAAGAAGAGGAAAAAAAGATCAAGTCCTTTCCAGCGCAAATGTAAATCGGTTTGGTAAATTCTGGCCAAAGTGCAGTCAGTGGTGTAGCCCAACCACAAGCAGACTCCCTCTCCTCTCCTCTCCTCTCCTCTCCTCTCCTCTCCAAGCATAGACTAATGTCTGCAAAACCTCTCTTCTGTCTCCTGCCTTGGGGCCCAGCCTTTACTGACGTGCGTTTGTCACAGAGCACACAGGTACAGCTTTTCAACAAGCCCATGCCACTGTGCTTTTAACAGCAGCTCCTCATCCTTGTAGCTTGGGGGTGCTCCTTTATCACTTGAGGCTCAGGTGGTCCCAGTGGCATGGAATGCTTTCTGCCAGCTTTGGCTAGTGGTCCAGCTACACCCATGTCTGGACAGGTCTAGTGTGCATTAGATTACTGCAATGCACCCTATGTGGGGCTGCCTTTGAAGACTGTCCAGAAGCTGCAGCTGGTACAAAATAGAGCATCCAGATTAATAACTGGGACGGGAATTTTTGAAAATACAACACCAATCCTGGCCCACTTGCATTGGCTGCCTATGTACTTCTGAGCACTATTCAAGTTGCTGGCTTCAACCTATCTACATGGCTTGGAACCTCAATACTTGGTGGAATGCTCTTCCAACCTGAATCTACAAAGACCCTACAATCTACATAGGGAACCTTCCTTTGCCTGCTACCTCCAAAGGAGGCCCAGAAAGAGGCAACAAGGAGGAGGGCCTTTGCAGCAATGGCTCCCCAATTGGGCAACTGTCTCTCCACTGACACCCCCCTCCCCCCCCCGGCACCAACACTGGCAACTTTTCAGCATCAAGTTAAAACTGCCTTCTATTCCCAGGCATTTAATGGCATAGGATGGGTTATGTCAGCAATTTTAATTAGGTCCAGTTTTGAATGAATATCTTTTATATGTTAAAATGTCTTTTGTCTGTTGGAATACTGTATTTAACTGTTTTAAATTTACATACTTGAATGCAATCCTGTGTTTGATTGCATTTGTGTTTTTATTGTATTTGATTAATTGCTGTAAACTGACTGAAGAGCTTCAGCGATTGGACAGTACAAAAATGAAATAAATAAATAATATTAGCAGTCATAATGGAGCAGTGCCATGCTGTGCCATGGGTCAGCTTTTCCTGTAATTAATGGCATGGGAATAGAGCAGGTCGGTTTTGGGAGCAGCAGGCAATCCTAGGCAGAAATACACTATTCAAGTCCCCAACCCAAACACAGAGCTTCCCATTCTTCTTAATGGTGAATGAACTGCAGTTCCAACAGTGCAAAGAATGAGCCGGGTCCACCAAAGCCATCAGTCTAGGGCATGGACATTATTTTGCATTCAGTGGAGCTTCCCCCACATAACTGATGAATTTTTTACCACTGAAAGGAAAACTTTCTGGCAGTATTATATTTTATAATCTGACACAAGACACTGTTTGCTTAATTTATTTATTGAACTTGCAATTGTCTCAATTTAAAATAGCTTAAGGCCCCCTTGAATGAATGAGCCCTTTGTAGCCATAGGTAAGTTAGTCCTTTGAAGCTCATTTTGGGCAGAATTTGATAACGATTCCTAATAATGCTGCACTGAGAGCAAGGAAAAATGATGGTTTGCAGTCTGGCGAAGGATGCATTTTCATTTCTTTATACGGGGTTTTATGTGATTGTGGCCAGGCAGAACTCCAGTTCCAAAAGAGATCATCACAGTAATAACGCTCACATGGCATGACTTCTGAGCACTCACTTCTGGGCTTGGCAACCTGCGCAGCACAAAGACCTGTAAGGGAAGTGGGTCCTCTTCTTCTGCAGTGTAGTGGGTAAAGCCGAAGGGCTTGCAATTTGCCTACAGTGACTTACTGAGTTTATATCTGAATGCAGAACTCGGTTTCTGGACTGCTATGAGAGCCATTCATTAGAGTGTGTGCTTTAAACACAGTCTTGCTATTTGCTGTGTCCTTTCCCAACAGCGCCCGGTCTTTCTGGGCAGTTGCCAGAGCACAAGCATCCCACCATGGGATGGGCGCCCAACAGTGGGATGTCCCAGTATTGCTGCTGCCTGAAATTTCCCACAATGCCTTGGAAGACCTGTGACAGCACCACCCTGGGCAGCCTTTACAACCAGGTGCCTTCCAGATGTTGGTTGATGTAGCTCAAAACAACTGTAGTGCATTGGTTTCAGAAAGCCCACTGTAGGGCACTTTGGGTAATTCCAAATGGATACCAGGTTCTCACCATTGTAGGAGAGGACTCACGTTACCAAACTTTCTCAGGACCGGAGACAGCACCTTCCCTGCTTATAATCCTACTGGCAAAAGCTAGATCTATGCAGATATCAAAATTTAGTTCTCCATTTTACCCCCTGTCATTCTTCATGCATGCTTGTGTATTTATGCATAATATTTTCCCCTCCCTATCAGTATTAGGCTCCTATAACTTGCTTGGCCATCTGAATAGGATAGGTGATCAGGTAATTTGCTTCATACATCAGGACTAGAGTGCCATGTACTAAGCCACCATTGAGTTTCTAAAATTGGGGCCCCATGAACACCTGCTACATAAGACCCTGAACCAAGGGGGTTTCTGTCCAGTCTCACCTTCTGCCTGCTCGCTTGCAAGTAAGTTGTGAGCTAAGCTTAAGTCTTCTGAAAAGAGTGATTTCACAAAAGAAATCAGTTTTTTTTTTCAAATGAGCCACAGCTTTTACCATCATTGCAAGTAATAATAAATAAATAACAGGATGTTTTATGGAAAAAAATAAGTTATAGCATGATGGCTCCAATTAACTTATATAGAGCAAAGAAAGAAGTTCTGAACTTCCAGAAGAATTATATGCAGATCTACCCAAAATATAATGATTTTCTTGGACGAAATTTGATTGGATAATAACTATGGCAAGGGAAGTAGAAATTGCCTAAAGGTATAGTGTTCCTTTCCAATGAAAAGAACAGAAACCCAAAGTGCTAGACCAGCAGAACTTTCTATGCACACGTTTGTTTGAAGGCACCATGAGTCAGGAATACCCCCAAAGTCACCCAAACGCATACATGCAATCTGCTTGGTCAAATTTGATATTTGATGAGACACTATATACTCCTCTCTGTGCCTCATGGAGCAAAAGATGCACGCTAGTTGCTTGAACCTCGTGTTGAACATGATATTCTGATGCCTTCATATGTGGGCTCATCTGCATCATGATAAGAACAAACCTTTATCCCTGCATGAAGGTTAGATTTATAATCTGGGAAGTAAGACCAGCACACCACTCAGCATTTCTTGCTTTTTTACACACATGATTTTCCTTTGTGCATGTAGAAACAGAACTATAACTTTGCATTTCCACACTGTCCATCAAAATGAGATTCCCTCCTTATTCACATATAATGAGATCCTGTGGAGATTTTAGCACATGAGCTTATTCCCCTCCCATAAGTAGCAGGATCTTCTAATAGCTCAGTACAGAAAAATCACTGTGGGAAATGTCAGACTGTCTGATACAGAAGTTGCAGCAATTGGAACCTAAGGCTGGATTTACCAATGAGCCTCTTAAAAAAAAAAAGTTTGAATATCAGGGCACCACACCCACATCTTCTAAGGGGCATTAACACTTAACCACATGCTTGCAAGAGTTTTAAATATGTCATAGACATTAGGCCCCAATCCCTTTTGTTCTCTTCAGGTTAGTGAATAAAAAAGGGAGCCATATTGTGCCCCATGGAGGCATAGTAGGGCATTTTGGTTCATGGCAGGTCATTGGTAAGGTGTCTGTGGACTTCTTAGTGCTTGAACAAATCCATAGTATAGAAGAACAAAATTATTAGCTGTTATGCTCATTCAACAGGTAAGGAAGATGTGTTAGGAAAAGCCAAATAATGAGCATGATTTGATTTTCACACCTGAGAATCTTACCTCCTTCTCAAAGAAAAACATATTCATTACATGAAGGGCAGTATAACATTACAAATTACGGGTCAACCTATTGATGTAATAATGCAATCTGTTATTTTGGACATGACCCAACAGAAGTCCTCCTGTGCAAACAGCAAAATGGAGACGTTCAAGGTGCTCTTGAGTTGCTCCGGACACTGACTGGGTCAAGGACTATGTTAGTCCCCAGGTACAGTGCACACAGTCCCACTAGCTCCACGTGGGAGCTCGTCTGCCACCGTCTCTCCCCTCCAGATATGTGGAGACATCCCAATGAAAGAGGACCAAGGAAGAAAAAGATCTTTCTTCTTGCTGGAAAGTTGCAATGATTTCAATTTATTTGCCTAATGCACATTTTCCTCTTCTTAACTTCACTCGCTTTGATGCTATTTCCTGACTGTCTGATCGAAAAGTCGCTGCAGTGGCAGCACTATAGTTTATCCCATATTTTGATCAGGTTCATTCAGTTTGAGAGAAAAGAAATTGCTCTGGAAAATTAATTCCATTAAGAGGGACTTTCAAAGACATTCTCATCAGTTGGGTTCAGGGTTCTTGTGCTTACCTTACTCATGAGGTGGCAAAGGAGTGTGTAAGACTGTCCTTTCTTTCGTCGTACCATTATCTCCCTTACTGACCTTGTCTTCCTCACAGATCAGGAAATGCAGGTAGCCAGGAGAGATGGAAAATAGAAGAAACCACCAACACAGCATCCTTTACTGTTTTGCAGTGATTAGGTAAGTTCAAATCACCACCAAAATGTGGAAAGAAAACGTTCAAGAAATTGGAGGGCAGATTTTGTGCAATGCTAGCTCAGCTCTTCCCTGCAGCTGCACAGAAAAACTGCTTCAGGTTTTTCAGCAATCCAGTGGTATTATATGTGCAAGATACAGCCACCATTATCCTTCATAAATTTAAGAACTGGAAAACCTGGGGAAGGTACTGAACTCTGTAGAATGGCAACTGATGGTGGAGACAATTTTTTTTCACAATGTTATGTTCTTTTCTTCCTTCCCGGGAAATAAAATGTCATTGAATAAC
The DNA here is from genome assembly GCF_004798865.1 of Varanus komodoensis. Classification (NCBI taxonomy): domain Eukaryota; kingdom Metazoa; phylum Chordata; class Lepidosauria; order Squamata; family Varanidae; genus Varanus; species Varanus komodoensis. The sequence continues at coordinate 45,362,254 of NW_025336087.1, read as the reverse complement.
TGATTCAGAATTGACTTCATCCTACTTGTGGTGTGTGTGGTGAGTGCCTTTGCCCTTGTATCCAGTTGCCTCAGAATAGTTGCACAGAACATGCTGAAGAAGGCAAAGTGGGAGCCAGACTGCCAACACAGCTCAGTGGCAACACACACACACTATCCAAAAAGCCTCGGAAGGGAGGGAGGGAGGGAAGGAGGGAGGGAGGAAGATGTTGTGGGCCACAGACCTGCCAATGGTGAGCCCTACATCTGGGAAACTGTTGGAGAATCTCCGCTCCCACTGGAGTCATGCAGTGAAATTGTCCACCATGCAGATGGGGTGGTGAATTCCAGGAGGCCGTCTGTGCATAGCTTTATGTGCTAACATCAGAATTGCACATGTCCTCTTCCCTTCTGCATCGGGAGACTGGGCGATACCCAGACCTGTCTCCTTCTCTCCATGTGGATGTAAAACCGATTTTGCCTGGGGATAAGATTTTATTCAGGGAAGCAGCACAGTGCCGCACACCCAACACAATCTGAGCTCCTGTGGCTTTGTTTACATTGAATAGTAACTTTCTTGTAGGAGGTCCCTGGCTGAATCTTGTACCCTGCAGACAAGACTGGAAAAACATAGAATTGAGAAATTTTGCCTGTCATTGTAGGCTATACTGGGCTAGATGGACCTGATTAGGTGCAAAACAACTTTGTAGGATCATAGGAAGGTGCCTTTTACTGTCTTGTCCACACTGGCTAGCAGCTGCCCTCCAGGACTTCAGGTAAGAGATTTACTAGCCTTATCCTGAGATACCAGGAGTCAAACCGAGGACTTTCTACATGCAAAGCAAGTGTTCTGCTGCTGAGCCATGGTCCTTCTGATCATAGATCATCAACCGAAGCTGCTACTATTTCATTTAGCAATGAAATACATCAGTTTCTATGCATATCTCATTTAAGACAGTTGAAAATACTGGGATACCAGTATGCACGGGATACCAGTCTGGAACAATTTTATTTGTTAGGTCCTTTGTATAATATGCACTTCATTCTTTTTTAAAAGGGCATTTTTGAGTGATATCTAGGCTGATCCACGGAATTTGCTGTTGTATGGATCTTTCATTGTCGAATTTTGTCAGAGACAGGTCAAAAAATCTTCTGACGTTCTACATCATAGAAAATTCTAGCATCAGTTTTCTCACTTAGCAGCAAATTCCCGACAGTGCAGATCCTCACTTTCTTGGATTGGACCCTTTTATTCCCTTTCCTGTTTCTTTCTTTTTTCCAAGCAAAGGCATCTACATGTAGAAAATCAGAACGTGTTACTTGGAGAGAATGTAAGATCTGACAGTAAGTATATAGGACCTATTAAAGAAGATCCTCTGAAAAAGAGCGACTGTAATATGTGTTCTCTTCATTTTGTTGGAACCCTGTTTCACAAAATACATTCTGAATGATACTGGTAGTTATTTAAATTAATTAAATATTTAATCAAATGCCATCCAGATATTATTTCTGCTCCATAAAGTTTCCATAAGCCCCTTGGTGTGGTGGTTGAGAGCACTGGTTCTAGTCCCTGTTCAGCCATGGAGCCAACTGGGTGACTGTGGGCCAGTCACAGACTCTCAGCCTGGCCTACCTCACAGGGTTGTTGTTGAATGGATAAGATTGAGAGCAGCAGGAGGAGAATGATGCAATCTGCTTTACATTCATTGTATGAAAAAAGCAGGATATAAATCTAATAAATAAATAAATACTTTGCCTGTTTCATAATTTCTTTTGACCTGGGGAAGCTTAAGGCTGCTAAGTTCTCCGGCTAAATGATAGGTCTGTGCATGACATTTTTTTTATTCATGGGCTGAAACTTACAGGGAAACAATGTTCCCTTACCTGAATTTTCCAGCAGAAGCCCAGTCCTTGTGTTACACGCACAGTTCAGTGTGACGGAGTGCGAGCCTTACACACAGAAGGTGTCATCTTCAGTTCCCAGCATCTCCAGGTACAGTTAAGACACAGTCCTGCATGAAACTCTGAATAGGCACTGCCAGCCAGTGTGGAAAGTACTGGGCTACATGGACCAAGGGTCTGACTCAGGTAGCATCCTAAGTCCATCCTTGGATACCCCAGAGGCACTCTAGGAATAAGACTTCTATGGTAGGATCCATAAAGCCTGTTTTTAAGCATGGCTCTTTTCTCCTCTTTCCTGTTTGTTTTTGCCAGTAGCAGTAGAAGGTGCTGAGCTTCTGGGTTGCCAGACAAGACTTGGGGTGGCCACAGTTCTCATATTCCTGTCCTAGCTTCCCTTGTTCCTATGCTGTATTCTACTTGTCCTTTTAGCACTTACTTTAAGGGGTCTGCCCACCATGAATACTATGAAGAGGAACCTTGCTGAATCTCCCACATTGGCCCATGTAAGAAGGGAGTGCACAGAAACTGGATATCCCAGGTCAGGCAAACTGATCTGCAGGGCTGTCTTTGTTCCTCTCCCAAGTCCCATGAATTGTGTCATCTACTTGAGTTCATACATGCACAGCTCAGTAAATAGGTCTATATGTCAGTTACCCTTGAGAAACATATAGCTTTGATTGACACTTCCATAGTTTCATGGAATAGCTGAACAAAACCTTAGGGATTCTTGAATAGCAAGAGCAGCCAATAGCCACATTGTCCTGAAAGCATCTGACCACGTGTGGTCTCAGATATTTAGAAAGGGAGGCCTCCCTGGATGGGAGGCTGCTTTGGAATACCAGGTACAGTAGCCCTCCAATTGTATTGCAAGCAGCAGGCCTTTGTACATTGATTTATTTATTATTTATTTATACAAGCTTTTCTGTACTGTTGGCTTAGCCGGAGGCTCGCTAAACGGTTTATGACAAGTTGCTGGAGAACCGGAGCAGCGCTATTGTCTTCATGTCCTGCTGGTAGGCTTCCCATGGACATCTATGAGAAGACTACTGTGGATCAGAATGGATGAAAGAGGCCTTTCTTATGTCTCGCAGGGCACTTCGTATGCTCTTGCGTCTTGCATTTCCTGACACTTTTAAATCTTCTAGTCTACTGTGTTTTTGTTTTCAGAAAAACTGTTCGGAAGCACTTTAATGGCCAAGCTGAGGTCCATCTTGAGCAAAACCCAATAGGCATAACAATATCTGGCATAGGAGCCATGGAAGTAATACAACGACTCAAGAATAGCAGCTTGGATCATTTTTTTCCTCTTTCAAATTTTGTGTACTTTGATTCCACAGCCTCTAAGGTATATTTTTCTACTGCACCTCAACAAAATCATAGGTGTCTTATTATCATTATAGATGATAGATGAATCCACTATGTATATGCACATATGTACAATAGATGTTTTAAAATAACTGCATCTGTCTTGCTCCACATATTTTTGTAAAATATCTTGGTTGTTTTCAGAAAGATTGCCCAGAAACACAATAAATAAATAAAAGTAATTAAACATTTTGCTATTTAACTGGCTGAAAACAGTAGTTTTCACTAATTCTGCAGAGGCTCAAGACATGATAATGAGCTCACTGATAATTTATAGAAATCTCTTTAGTTCTTTCTGTACCAACCAAAATGATAACGTACGTGCATTGAAAAATGTTAGAGTTTTGTTTTATTTAGTTATATTTATTCCATGTTATTGTTCTTGCTATAGACAATGAAAATGGCTCATGAAAATGAATAAACAATCCCTTTATTCCTTAATTACTAATTAGAAAAATGAAACAGCTGCATGGCTGGTATAAATGGCCTGTTTCTAACTTGCCACTATTGGATGAGCTGCTGTGATGGCAGCAAAAGACATCACATTCTAACTGCTTAGGGGAGAAGAGTTATCTGCTATCAGGAAAGTGGGTTTACTGAGGTCTGAATTTTGCAGACTGGATAAATTTATTGCAAATAATATGTTCCCCACTCCTTATGCCCTCCGGGTGTTTTGGACAATAGGTCTTCTCATTCTTGACCATAGCCCATGCTGGCTTTGACTGTGGAAGTCAAAGTCCAAAACATCTGGAGGTCATTAGGTTGGAAAATGTTGGTCTGGACTCTACGTTGTAGATAGCCTATTAAATGTAAAATGTAAAATCAGAAAAAGTTTTCCCGCTGTTTAAGTGGTTTTTAATGTAAATATAGAAATGGATGGATTGCAGAGTCATGGATTTAGAAAGGATCTTGTGTCCAAGCCCTGCTCGCAGCAGGCTCTGCTCTGCACAGTACACCTACAGACATTCCTGGCAGGTAGTCATTCAGAAAAGACAACACACCAGTTCCCGAGACAATATATCCCTGTGCTGAACAGTTCTCCTGGTTAGGATGCTTCTCCTAATGGTAAATCAAAATCTTCTTCCTTGCTATTTCTACCACTTGGTTCTAGTGATTCCCTTGGGAACAACAGGGAACAGTCCTGCTCTGTCTTTTGCATGGCAACCTTTCTGATATTTGCAGAACAATGTTACCTCTCTCCTCAATCATTTCTTCTTCAGGTTAAACATATCCAACTTTTTTGACCATTCCTCATCATACTTGGATTCCAGACCCTTCTCCATTCTGATGAGCATTCTCTGGGCATGCTCCAATTGTCAATGTCCTTCTTAAAATGTGCAACAGGACCTGGATACAATGCAGCCTCACTAATGCAGAGCAGAACAGATTACTTCTTGTGCCCTGGACACTGTGTTGCTGTTATGGTGGTGTCAGATCGCATTAGATTTTTTCCCCCCTAGCAGCTGAATCGTGCTATTTTATCATATTCTGTTTGTGACCCACTAAGCCACCTTGCTCCTTTTCTCTTGAACTGCCAACCCAGATCTCTCCTGTCCTATATTTGTGTCTCTGGATTTTGTCCAAAATGCAGGACTTTACATTTATCGCCACTGAATTTCATCTTGTTTGCTTCATCCCAGGGTTTCAACCTTTTGAATTCTGCTTGTGAGTGCATGGTGAGTATCCCTCCTAGCTCCTAATCTGCAAACATGAAAAGCAGTTCCTCTACATCCGCACACAGATCATTTAAAAAATATTGAAGAGCACTGGCCATTGGAGCACTGGCCATGGGTCCAGCCCTCCAGGAGGATGTTGACCCATGAATGAGTCCTTGTTTGCTATGGTTGCTCAACCAGCTGTGTAACAATAGGATCACCCAGTCCACATTTTGTCTACAAGGTTATCATGGAAGACCTTGACAAATGCTTTGTGGAAGTGAAGATTTATTGTGCCCATGTCGACCCATGGATAAGTGTCATATGAAATGTCAGCTGCTGGTAACAATATGGGACTTGGGGGAAAAACTGGTGATAACTGGAAAGTACTGCTGTAAAACACATACTTATAGCCTATATCTCAGTCTTCAACATATTTTCTTGTAAGCGGGTCGCACTGCTTAGGAACACATTGCTTCCATGCGTGTGTGAGTCACTGCTCTGCCTCATTAGCAAACAGGTGTCTCACCAACTCATGCTTGTCTGATGCACTCCAGGATCAACATTTACTTCTTTCTGTGTTATAAGGGAGCATTATGAATCATTCTGTTTTCTTTTGTTTTGAAACACATACACTTTAACAAAGCTTGAAGAAACATGGAAAGTGGGTGGGAGTGGGAACCAACAACTTCCTTCAAACATTTGCTTGAAGTATCATTTAAGATTAGAAACTTGACATGGTAAAGTAATATATTGGAGAAAACTGTTAATTGTCCCATCTGTCGGGTAGTCTTTAAGAGGCACTGCTGATACATGCCCACATTCTGGCAGAGTAGCAAAATTTTTTTATGGGCTGTGCAGTGTTTGTCACTTTGAAGCTCAAGGTGAATGGTAGCACTTCTTCCAAGGCAGGGGATGCATCTGGGGTAAAAGGCACATTTTCAACATCTGAAAAGCATTTCTTTATGGTAAAGAAGAATATACCATGATAGAACAAAAGCTAGCAGTTGATACTTCTACAGAAAGGTAGAACAGAGAGCAGATTGGCTTGCTAGTGTGACATTTTTCTTTCTAAATCTATTGCCTTGGATAAGACACAGTGTCCTGGTAAAATGGAGACCAGGAGTTCACCATGCCCTAAACCTGTAAGGAAGAAGGAAGATTTTGCTGGCAGAGCATGAATCCACTGAATCCAAAGCTTGGGGTTACATGATCTAAAGTCTTGTAGGACCAGGGACTTGAGATTGACTTTTGTGAGATTAGGAAGATGAAACAAACCGATTAAACACCTGGTGTCTACCTTGCTATGCTGGCAGTTGGTACAGACGGCAGAGCAAAATTGTTTGTATCATTACTGGACTGCTCATCATAACACAATGCCTAAGCTGGGGAAATATCTAATAAGGCCTAACCATTTTGTACCATGTTTACATTTGAAAGTTTGAGGAACTGTCCTGAGCACTACCAGAACTGGCTGGCATGGGAGGCATGGTAAGGGACAAGCATGCTGCAAAGAAAGAGGTGGAGTCCAGGCCCAGGTGTCTGGGGCGCATGAAATTGTACGATCAGAGAAAGGTTGATTTGGAAAGGGTCATTAAGGTCCAGCCCCCTGCAGGGCTCAAAGAATAAGCATCCCCAACTGATGGCTGTGCAGCTGCAGCATCTCCACCTTAAGCCTAACCTAGAGCCTCCCTAATTAATTGGTTCCTTTGTCATATTGTTCTAACAGTCAAAATATTTTTCCTGATCTTCAGCCAGCATCTGGCTTCCTATAACTGGAGCCATTATTCCATGTCATGACTTTCCATCAACTTTGGGATGATGCAAAAGAGTTTCTGGCTCTCCTCTGTTGTCTACATGTGAGGTAAGTAGGGCAAAATAATAAAATATCACAAAGCCACAACACAGTATACAACATACACGATTCAAGAGCTTGGGAAAGACTGCTATGTATAAGTGGGACAGCAGGGGAACCAAACATAACTCAGTGATGGTAAAGTACTGGCAATACTTTATCACTGAAATAAAGAATGATGCCTTAGATGTATATTCTTTGAGGGAAATGAATGCAGAATGCCTTAGAATGTATAGGGAAAGGATCTATCTCTCTGAACTGAATAGGGAAGCCTTGAGGAATGTACAAAAGTAGGGAACAATGTACAGTTTAGAACAGGGGTCTCAAACTCAACTTACCTGGGGGCCGCTGGAAGTAGAGTCTGGGTGAGGCTGGGCCGCATCAAGTATTCCACCCCCGCGGTGGTGGTGGGCCGCTCATCCCACGGCCGGCCTGGGCGCCACTGGCACTTTGAAGGCCGCAGGGCCCCTCCCCCATGCCCCACCCGTCCCAGCAATTGGCCCACGGGCTGCGAGTTTGGGACCCCTGGTTTAGAAGGTCACATACCATGTGGAATGCATTGTTTTTTTTAAGATTGAAATGGCATCAACAAGTATTTAACAAGCTTTTTAGGAGTTCCATCCAGACGTCTCTCAAGATAAAATTACCCCCCACCACAAAAAAGAAAAAAAGAAGGTGAACATATGAATCATGTCCCTAAGCAAAGTTTGAGCCCAGATGTCCTCATAGAAATGGGTCCTCTTCCAAAAACATGGTGTATAGCTATATTAGTGACTGAAAGGTGAAATAATTCCAGTGATACTATTAAAGATAGGGTTTTACAAGTTTTGTATGGGGTATTCTTCAAATTTTTGTGCAAGAACTGAACAAGAGCTTTGTAGGTCTGAATTCTATTACTGTTATATTGTTTGTAATACATTTTTTCAGCAATGTAATGTCTCTGTGCCGCTAAACAACAACTACTTGCAAGTGAAAAGGGAACAAAAGCTCATAAAACTGCAATAAAATATTTATTTCTCTTCAGCAATAGGATTAATTTTATCACTGTAGATTTATGACCCTGGAAATTCTTGGCTGGATATTTAATATATCAATATATATCACAAAGAGTGGAACAAGGCGACCATGTTAGAAAATGGTTTGAAAAACTTGTGATTTACTGGAAAGAACAGATTTAGGTGGAGGGTTTTTTTTTTTCCAGAGGACTTAATAAAATAGCTACAAAATTGAATTAGCTCGGCATAAAGTTTAATTGCCTGACAAAAAATTGATACTTCTATTGTGTTACTGTTTATGTACAGCATATATCAGATTAAGCACTGTTCTGCTATGATTGAGAACAAAGTGGAAGAAACTTCAACTTTATCATCTGGATAAAGTTGACTTCCTTAGAATTTGGGATGGACGGCTATCGTGCTTCACCTCCAATTTCTCCTAGCTCTTTCGGATAAGACCAAACTATCTCAGAAAGCTAGACTTGTGGCTTGGAAGAGAACACCATTGCAAATGTTCCTAGCTGTCCTGCTTGAAAGATGTGGGGTGATTCCAGATGGGCATTTCCTCACACTATGGATCAAAAGGTTTTGTACAGCTGGTCTGCCTTTCCTGTCCTTTATAGATTTTTAATATAATACAATACACAAAAGACGCAATGAATCAAAAAGGGTTACAAACAGAAGAAAATGTCATCTGGACTTCCTTCCCCGGTAACATTTCATGAATGTGGTTGGACAATAACAACCTGATCTACCTTTGATTTTTAAAAATTATTTTATTTTTAATTTATTTTATAATAGTTCAGCAGTTTCAATAAAACTATGGAAACCATCAAATACACCTACAGTTTAACAGTCTTTTAAGATCTGGAAGGATGTGATGAATATGAATTATATATCGAAAATGTCTCTATATTCATGAAAGCAGTAAGCCATGATTCAGCCATTGCCACACAGGTATGGAGTCTGTTTAGTTAAGTAATCAAAATCCCACTTTATGATCCTTGACCAGTCATCTCTTGGGGTCAGAAGAGATCCAAACAAGGAGAGGGGTTTGGATTTTGCAGCTGAGCTGGAAGACAGCAATGCCCAAGATGCTCCACCTGACAAACATGAGCAGTGCTTCCCAAATTACATAGGTTTTACCAGCCACCACAATGCCAAAATGCCCAAATAGCCACATGGAAACTATTTTATGCAGAAGAAGTGTGGTGTGCAATAGTCTTGTTCAGTAGAAATATCACAGATCAGCTGCTGGGGGCAGAAACTGCCCTTCACTATCTAATGGCTGCATTCGGTTATGACTCTTGAAGAAAAAGCATCTCTCTTGGGCATGAAGCTACTTGTGCATCAGCCCACTGGTGCCTCACCTGAAAGGACAATCGACCCTGTGGATTTCTGTTGCAGAACCCAAGTGGCCATCTAAAATAGCCAAATAAATATGTCTTAGGGGTGAGCAACAGCCAGCACAAATAATCAATTAGAATGGATTTTTGGTGAAAGCTGAGATATATTTTAATTAATTAACAAACATCTACCGTAAAGAAAATTATAAGCAGATTGACTGAGTCATTCAGGATATATGAACCTTGTGCATATGCTTATCTATGATTACATGTTTATCGGCCTGCCAGATTGAAGTTGTAGGTGAGAGCTTAGTGCAGCATTCTGTTTTCATCTGCCATCTTTGCAGGTCAGCGTTCTACAGAAGATAGGAGTCTTATGACTTTTTTGTCTAATTTTTATGCTCATTACAGAAAATTGGACGAATTAGAAACATACAACAAGAGGAGATGGGATTAGAGAAACCTTTAAAAGCTTTCCATATCATTATTGCAGAAAGCATGCTAATTAGAATAAAATGCATTAGTAGCAATTAAGCAAAACTAAGGGCAATAAATTAACTTCATTAATTTAAAATTAACTTTTTAATTTTAGGGTTTTATCAGCCCAACAGAAAACAACATTTGATTTAAACAGAAATAGTCTGATTCATTTATAATATAAAATTGAGCTTTCTTGGCCTTGTAGATGGACATAAATGAAAATAATGAACTAGCTTCATTCCTTGCACAAATACATCCCCCCTCCCCCAGTGGAACTACACAATTGAGATTTGGTCTTGGATTTATGTGTGTCTTCCTTGAACAGATGTATACATGATTTCCTCTTAGCAAATAAGATTCAGTGCATTAAAAAAAAAGAATGAGAAGCACTTAAAATATGTGCCTTTGCTTGTTAGACATTTTGCAGAACAGGATGAAAAAAAGAAACAAATCACACTTAAGTAGTTGCTCTATTTCCTAATTCCACACCATGCACATCAATTCAAAAGGGTTAAGAGCCCATTAAATCCTCCTTTATAAGATTCTTTGCCAAACACTTCTTCAGTGTTTTGAAAAAAAAATGTCTTGAAGGTTAGCCGCAAAGAATTATTGTACTTCTCGAATATCCTTGACTTATATCTTGAAACACAGAGTCATTTTAATTGCTAACACATGAAAGCCAGAGTTTAGGTATTTCTTATCTTCTAGGACATCTTGGAAAATCCATCACAAACCAATTCTATGGCTGATGTTTAAGGGCACAATCTAACGCCCTCTGCCTTAGATGCACAGAAGAGACTGAGCTCAGAGGCATCTCTGGATGCAATGCATGGCGTGGCAGCCATGATCTCCATCGCCATGCTACACACATGTATTTTATCTGGACAGCCATTTCCAAACATCTTGATAAAGCACCAGGGAGGAGGAGGAAAGAAGGCTGGGGTGCTGAACTGGTCTCAGCCATCACCTCTGGCCTTCTCCGTTCCCATTCCCTGACCCAGCCCTTTTCATCCTCTCCGAAGCCCTTTCACAGCCTCAGTGAGGGCCTTTCTGCACTGACTACGGGGGGGCCATGACAGGCCCGGGGGTTCTCAACAGTCCTACATCTTCCTAGACAACATTGGCAGTCTGTAAAGGTTGTGCCCTAATCATTCTTCTAAGACAAGTTTTTATCCCCCTCATTACACACGCTCTTCTCCCTTCTTATAATATATGAACAGATCATCCCCTAATTAGCAGACATGATTAGACCTTATGGCCTTATCCTCTTGAACCTGGATTAGAAGTTGCAGCTAGCAGAGAATAAAGCAGCTAAGGTGTCCAGTGGGACAACCAGCTATGTTCACGTAACACTTGGGTGAAAAGAACCGCAAGGGCACCTCCAAAGTTACGCTGTTGCCATAGAAGGCCCTGAGCAATTTAGGACATCTAGCAGACTTCCTTTGCCAATAGTAATCTGACTGACCATGGAGCTCCTCAGGGGAGCCCTCGCTGAGTGATCCGTGAGCCACACAATGCCACCACGCAATGCCTTGAAGGCAGGCCTGTCCAGGGACAGCACCCACCCTTGGGAAACCCTCCACCAGGCAGTTCCAGAAGCAGAAAATGCCTCCTTGTATGCAGAGGCCTTATTTGGCTTTCAAATCATCACTGCGGATTATCTCTTGCTCCATATTACTGCTTTTCGTATTGTGTCCTTATTTTAATTGTAGTGTTTACATTGTTTTCAATGGTGTATTAGAATGTGTTTGTTTTGCTCTGGTTGAAGGTATTCCTGCTAACACTTAATACTGGATTTTCATGTGATTTTTAATCATAGAACCATAGATTAGTAGAGTTGGAAGGGACCAGAAGGCCACTGGCCCAACCCCCTGCTCAGTGCAGGACTCCCAGTTAAACCATCCCTCTCAGATGGCTGTCCAGTTGCATCTTGAATGCCTCCAATGTGGGAGAGCCCACAACCTCCTTAATATTTATATGTGAACTGCCTAGGACTTTTAAATATTGTGGTATATAAATATTAGTATTAATACATGTTTGAGGGGCCCTTTACAACATCATCATCCTACAGAGTTTTTTCAGAGTTTTCCAGCCAATTTTGTGGCTTTTTTCAAGAATGTGGAAAGTCTAGTATTGTCCTCGAAGTGTCAATATTCACAGTAGGAGCCTCGTGCAGGATCACAATCCTGCTTTACACTGCAGCCCCGCTTTGTGTTGTCTAATGGAATGTATAGGAACATTCAGAAAGGCAGAAAGGACGGCCACAGCAGGAGTGGGGAACCTCATGTGAAGGTTGCTCTAATCCTCCCGCAAAGAAAATGAAACAAGAAGCCCCAGTGAAGCACCTGGTTACGTGCCTCATGAGGAATAGCAGCTTGAAAGCTTGTGATCCTAGCTGCCTGCAGCTTCCAGCTGAATAGAAGCCAACACAGATGACCGTTTAGCCACACATTCTGCCATGAATCTGCATCTAATGACCGAGCTACGCAGAATGAGAGAGCTTTTCCCAAGAGTGCAGGGTTTGGCACTGGGATGCTAGAACTGCTAACCCATTTAAGCTCATCCCTGGACAGAGCTCAACACAATTATACAGAGTTAGCAAAGGAAACATCCAGTTTGTTGGTCAAAAATTCACTATTGTCAAAATTATTATTGTCAAACATTCAAAAAACACTGATATCCTTCTGTTGCTGACAGCATAAATAATGTCAACATCATATGAAATTCACTAGTGTCAATAATGAGTACAGGGTCACAGTATTCTGCACGTACAGCTGGATCCAGATTTAGTCTGTATAGAGCCGACCTATTGAAATCAAAGGGACATATTGATTTTAGTGGGTGTATTGTGAACATGATGGTCTGAATTGAACCCATGGATCTTACTGTCAGTGTTGCCCTATAAGTATTTTGAGTGGCTAGGAAAGTAAGCTAATACAAATATTACTAGGATGGAAATCTACAGGAATTATAATTAAGAACTGAAATTGTTGGCTGGCGTGTTACAGCTGTGTATAAGAATGGGCATGTAGGTGTGCAATAAGAAGGGCATATATTATGTATCCCAATAAACCAGCAAATACATTTCACTATTAAGTAGAGTTCATTTCCCTATAGTAATTTTGGCTAGTATAGTATACTGTACCAGAAATGTCATAAGCAGAATATACAAAATAGCAATTCCAGATCTCTGCCACTTGGCAGACCCGCAATGAATTGTATAATGAATCATCTGCCATGAATTCTGTTTGCTTCTGTTATATTCACGGTCCATTCCTTGTATTAGACAAGGAAACAGTAAACATAAGTTTTACAGTGTCATTATCATCTTTCCTAGCTCTATGTTTAGTGAATCCAGAAACTCAATGAATTCCTATGAGTTTTGCCTGAAAACCGGGTCCAAAATTAGTTATGGGCCTATCTTGCACTCCCTGTTTCAAAATAATGTTTTTTTGAAATCATGTAAAATGAAAATTTCTAGTTTCTATACTTACAGGACATTTCTGCTTCGCTACCATGGGGTGTGTGGGGTGGGGGGGCGGGGGGAGATATAGAGAATTGCGGATAAGCCTATATCCATTGAAATTCAGCACTAATGTCTTATTGACTTGGGCATTCTAATTGGTGTCCATTATCTGGCTTCAAATGTTGCCAGGCCTGAAGAATTTGCAGGGGTTTGGTCTAGTCTTATTCTGCCAGCTTATCTGTTCAGACAGCTGCTAGAATGATCCTGATTGTAGAAAGGAGTGATCTCCACTGATTCATCCCTCTTCTGCAGCCCCAGTGCCATTCCTCCCACTTTTCTGGAAGATTTTCCAACCCCAAAAAGAGAGACATTCAGGGAATATTGATGAGAAGAAGTGGAATCAGTGAACATCACCTCTTCCCCCATGCAGCCAGTAAGAAAGCTGTCCTAGAGCCAATGCCTTCCCCTGAGGAAAGGCAGTTGTTCTGCCCCCCGCCCCCCAGAAATTTATGCTGGATCCAGCTGTGCGTGGCTCTTGTGTAGCACACACACTTCCTCTCTCTGCACACGCAATACTGTGCAAAGACTAGCAAGGTTAATGAGTCTCATGTTGTGAGCATGCCAAACTGCAGTAACCTTAAATGATAGCTTTGGATCTCTAATCATTCTTTAAGGGTGTGAGAGAATTTCTTGAACATAATTGTTGTTATGTAATATTTAATCTGGTCACCCTCTGTGAGGCTGTCGTGTAGACCTGAGACTTGTTTTGTTACCGCCAAAGATCTGTGTAGTTATTGCTTAGAAATATTATGAAAGGAGTGGAAGCGAGAGACAATCACTACGGGGCAGGTTACAATGACCAGAAGATGATGAGAAAGTGAACAGCAAAGGCCTGGATGTTAAACTACACTTAGCTCTGAGATAACCATACATAGCTAGCAAAGATCAGATGCTGGGCCAGGCAGCTGTGTTATGCCTGAAGATCTTACCAGAGGAAGGTTAAACAAGCACTCCATAAAAATACAGATAAATTTCCAAGCAGCCAGAAATATAATAGAATGAGCTGTGGGACTTAGAGGAAGATTCTAGCTGAGAACTGGACCTAATTGTTTGTTCCTTTTGGCTGGCATGGAGGTGAACAGAATTGCCCTGAGGTTAAAGAGGTCATTAAGAGACTTTTAAGAGCAGCAGTGTCTCCTGAGTCCTTAAACACTGTGACTATGCAGTATTTTGAAAATCCCAGAATAAATACAAATAATCTCTTATGTTCAAAATATTCCTTGAACAAGTTACTTATTTAATACTGCATAGTCTTTCTATTGTTTGTGTCCATCTCCTGTCTGGCCCTCTTATACCAGCTACTAACAAGTTTTAAGCTATACTAAGTAAATTGGTTGCAGCAGAAAAGGGTCATTTTGTGGATCTCTTGAGTTTTATTTCCCAGAAATTAAAGCAATTGGTTTAAAAAAGAAACCCCTGGGACTATGCAGTAAAGGAGAAATTTCCCTATATGTGCTGGGGTGCAGAAATCTCCCATAAAGGGCAATGTTCATATTTGCTAGAAATTAAGAGCATAATTTACAGCTATGCAGCAGACTGTGGGTTGGATCCAGATTTAGTTATACCTAGAGTAGGCCCATTGAATGCAGTAGAACTTAAGTTACCCTGGAGACAATTTGATGGCTGGTTTCTTTTTTGCTCCCCAGGTGTACACCCTAAAGCATTACTGGATATATGTTGAGGAACCACAGGTGATTCTGGCTTCTTGGTTGTGTCAACTGCATGTTAATACACACATACAGCAAGCAGACTGACTGTATAACATATGAATTGGTCTCAAATTTCTGTGAAATCCATGGAAATTTTTTCTAAGTCAGCCAAAAGATTACAGCTTTAAAATGAAGCAGGAAATTTATAAAGGCATCTGTAAGTTTCTATCAGAAGCTAGCTCACTCTTATCTATATGAGGATGAAATCAACCAGCTATGATTTCCAGTGGTTATGTGTGCATTATTTCAGGTTTAGAGTTTTGCAAATATTTTAATAATATTGATCATTGCTGAATCTGCAACTCTGAAACAGTCTTAATTCTGTTTTTCTTTGGAAAGTTTGAAATTCTGTGAATAAATGGGTTTCATGACATTTCTCCTTAATGAGTACAAAAATTTACAGTCATTTATCTGTAGTTGTTCTACTCAATGATCCATTATAATAAAATTAAACAGTCACTGCTTTAGTCAAATGCATATTCTGAGAGGCAGAGGGGGAGAGAAAGAAAGATGCATGCATTCTATATCCAGGGTTGAAAGTTTTATCCCCCCGCCCTTTGTGAGGGGAGGGGATCCCTGCATCTTTCTTACTCAGGATTACAACTACTAGAAATGTATGTTCCTCATGGAAATGCATAGGAACTGTAAAATCTCTAAATGTAAACAGCTCCCGGATTCACCACAATACAGCAGAACTCCATAATGTGTGATCCCACTAGTGACAGCGCACAGGTGACCACTGTACAAACAGACCATAGAGTTGGGGTTACTGATTTCTCATGGTCTCAAATGTAGAAATCTGTACATTTCTAGGGAAGCAGTGTTGCAAGCTGGGCCACCCCCTTTTTGCCCTTGGAGCCCTCCAAAATATCTTTTTGCACTGCAGACCTTTACTGCAGCTACAAGCCAAAACGACTCTAAAAGCCCGCTAGTGAGTCTGGAATCCTCACATAGTTCATGCCAGGAAACATGAACCTCAGCTGGGGAGTTCTTCCCAAGACCCTTCCCTTTCAGTAAGATTGGCAGCACCCGCAGGGTGGCTCCCATTAGTGAAGGGCCAGCTGGCAAGACTGAGACAAGCCCTTTAACTGAGCAGCTTTCATTGGGTCAGGGACCAGGCAATGGCGTTCCCTCTTCCCTTTCTACAACCTCTTCCAAAACATTCCTGTTCTCAGGGTCAGCCTGGGAACCTGTGGCCAGTGACCGTGAGGGTGCTTCATAGGCCTCTGCCACTGCCTACGTTATCAAAAATCCACTTTCTCAAGGCCCCCTCCTTCTCCTTCTCCTTCTCCTTCTCCTTCTCCTTCTCCTTCTCCTTCCCCTTCCAGAACTCAGAAACCCAGTCATGCTGACCCTGGCATACCAGCCAGAAGTAGTGTGGAGCTTCACATCACAGATATATGCATTTGATCCAAACAATCTTCCTCCTCCTCCTCCTCTTCCTCATCCTTATCCTTGTTTTCCTCGTAAATAGAAGTGCCATAGGAATTGGAATCAGGCTGCAGATACCTTTTATATTTCATTATTGCATTCATTTTACTTAAAACCCTCTTTTCATAATTTATTTGTTTAAAATTACATTCATTCTATAATCCATTTAAGTTATGTTCCTTTCTGTTACTTCCTATTGTTTTCATTGCTTATTTGTTTTCTCTGTTTCACCTTTTGCCTTTGAAGCCAGGGTTGTGCATCAGAGCTGCTTTGGCCATTGCCCCCCATTGGCAACCAGTGTATTTTCTCAGAATCCCCCAGGCATTCTTCTGCTGTGTTCTGTTGAGACATTCAGGGAAAAAATGGTGGCTATCAAATGGTTGCCAACATATGTACCCACTCTATGTACCCACTATTAAAGGTGGCTAAGAGTACCTGATACAAGAGCCTTCTGCAATAGTCTTCTTCCAGATTATTCCATGTGGTTATTCCATGTTATCCATATCCAAGGGTATAGGAAAAATAACATTTTGCCCATTGCTTCTTGGCTTGTCTACCCAAAGGGTTCAATGTGTTGTTTTGTTGAGGTTTCACCTTCTGCTTTCATTAAAGGAGGAAGCATGTGTCCTTTACATGGGCTGTTTTCCTAAGGTTTATATTTCCCTGCCTTTCTGTGTGTTCCAATGATGAACCATAAGGTGGTGGGGTGGTCTAGCTATACTATAGCAGAACAGGCTGTTCACAAGGCTTTTGTTTGGCCCATCGCAGTTTAAAGTTTAATACCAGACTTTCTGTAAAAGCAGCTGCTAAAAAAAGCTGGGGAACATGGGAGAGGCTCTGGAGGATGACAGTTTCGTGAAAGGGCCCATGAACTTCAGATCATGAGACAGTACTAAATGCATCCTGTAGAGAAGCTGTCAGTGAGAGCCCGGTTTTATGTTTCTGCTGACTTGCCTCTGCATTAATTGCTGAATTATCGCTCATCACCGTTCCCCATGCAAGCTGCTGGCTTGTTTGCCTTGCTCATCCCTCTTTTTCCTTTTTGTTTTTAATGTATCCACAATTACCATGAAGAAACCTGTTACTCACCACTGAAAACCGTGATTTCCTTCCCTAAAATTGAAAACCATGGCAGCAGCACCCGTAATCCCATACAGTCAGTCCATCCTCCGCACAATCAAAGAGCCGGCGCACTGCATAAAGGTGCCTGCCGAGCAAATAACTTCAGAGGATTCAATCAAATGAGTCAAGCCACACACTACAAGGTCCTTGATCCAGCCCAGTTTTGTTTTATTCCTTCCCAGTCTCTAAATTAAAGGCAAATATTATAGCTGGGCTGGCGATTGCTGTTTGCATACATGCACAAATAAATGCGAGAGTGTGTGTGTTGGGTGTGCAAGCACACGGGTGTCACATAAAGCCACCCACCCTGTCGCTCACATGGCTGATTTTTCATTACTGAATGTCAGATACCCCACTAAATTATTAAAGAGTATCCTGTTATATTTATTACAGAGCTGGCTGATATTACTGCCAATTGTCAAATTTCAGTTTCCTGTTGTTGATTTTCATGCATGGGAAACACACAAGCCCCTGGATTGGTGCCAGCGCTCCATCAATCTTTTGGGCTGACTTTGACCTCGGGATATGTAAGAGCAGCGGATAAATTGGAAGATCAATGCCTTGTCCCTCCTGCTGTGCCAGCTGCTATTGAGAAATTAATATGAGGATCACTATAAATAAAAGATAAAAGATGATATGGCTTACAGTGTAAAATATTAAGGCTGGACACAATGCGCTTTATGAATCTAAACCAAAAGCCAAGTGTGTTAACCCTGTGAGAGCACAGACTGCTGTGTGGGTTGAAGGGGGCAGAGGAGGATCTGCCTGGAAACGAGAAGATGTGGCTTTAAAGGCTGGCTGGCTGGCTGGGCGAAAGCCTCAAGGTGCAACAGAATTGGAAACTCTGTGCCAGATATTGAAGCTGAACAAGACTAGCTGCCTGGTGTGCTACCAATCATGCAAACATTTCTTTTCCCCTTATAAGGTATCCCTTGTAGCATGACTTTGAGATGGATTGTAAAGCGGAGGACTAGGGAATGTTGGCTGGTTTGATCAGGGCTGGTTTGAGGGAAAGAAAGCAATGTTGGTTCCATTGAAGGAGCCCGTTATTAAGTCCCATCCTTGCTCTTGAGGACCCCTCCAAGTACTGCCTGGAGTCGACTATTCCCAACCTGTATTGGACTACAATTCCCAGCATCCTCCAGCCTGCAAAGCTGACTATGTGTATCGTAATTGATTGTGTCTGGAGTGCACCAGGCTGGGGAAAGCTGACCTAGGATCTAGGATGCTAACTTATATAGTGTCAAAACAGAGAATGTGTACCATTAGAAAGGAGGAGAGACATTTGTGCAAAATTTGCATGTGCAAATTTGGAAAGAATTGCTACAATTGAAATACAAATACAATTCTGCTTACCATAGCAGGGAGTTCTATGGGCTGCAGTATTATGGGCTACAATATTAACCATTGCTTGCCCAGTGAGACTCTCCCAGTACTATCCCTGAAACTGCAACTGGGTTGTTATAATAGTGGTAGTCTAGGTTGCAGTTTGTGGTAAGTGAGTATTTCAGCCTGATTCTCAGTCCCCAACATGGAGACATAGCCAGGGGAAGAAGGGTGCTTCCCCAGGACAGGTCTTGTGTGTCCTCGCACATCCTTTCCCCACTTTAGCCTTCCATGAATCGCTTGCTTCGGGCAATTGTGGTGAGTTACCATCCCCTGATTCACTATCACCTTGAATTCCCAGAACTTGAAGTATTTGTACTATCTTACCTGACAGCTATGGGCAAGACCGTGTTTTATCAACTCTGTAGCATTTGCAGACGAGATCTGGTATGCACCCACATGAATCTCTTGTAACTTCTAGGTTTAAACAATACCAATCTGCTAACTCGATTCATGTTTGAGAATGGTTTGGAATTTCCAGTGTGCACAGGTAGGGTATCTTCTGCTAGGAATATGGAGGCCAGAATTTATACAATCAGTTTTTCTGTTCTCTGTCATATGCTGCCATATAGAAAGATCATGCCTAATCCCAGAGTTTCTTCCTCTAAAGGAATGGCATTATTATTATTATTATTATTATTATTATTATTGGAGAACATGTTGAATACAGGATCTGTTTTGTTCTAATGCAAGGTTTTTTTTCTCCCTGCTGGCATTTTGAAAATGCTTTTTGCTAATGAGACTGATTTGTGTATTTTATAGCTGGGCTGTTGTTTTGTGATTTGTGTTACGATGTTTTATAAAACCCTTTGGAGAACTGCAAACAGCCTTGAGTCCCAGTTGGTTATGTGGCTTGAAAACTTAACACTTTTCTTTTCCTTTTAAGTGCTGTTGTCACCAGCTCATAATGTCATGAGCCTGACCTTCCTTGTTTGCCCCAGACTCCAGGCCACCAGACAGTTCTTTACAATGAAGATGCTTATGGGCACATCACACCTAACATGACAGTGCAACTGTAAAAGCCCCATAGAGCTGAAGGATAGTCTCTGCTCATGCAAAGAGTGAGTGAGAGTTGAACCCAAGAACCTTCCCCTTTCATTCACATTATGGTTCCACTCTCAGGGTGGCTCCAGCTGGTGAAGGGCCAGCCAGCAAGATGTACAGAAGCCCTTTGATGGCATAGCTCATCTCTCCTGATGCCTTGTCATGGCGTCAGGGACCGGGGCACGGCAATAGCTCACCCTCCTCTCCCAGGTCCCCTCCCATCTTTTCCAAAACATGCCTGCTCTCACGGTTGGCCTGGGAAACTGTGGGCAATGATCTTGACAGAAGATCAAAGGCTTCTGCCCCCTTTGATCCTCCTGCCCTCCCACTGCCTTTTCCGGAGTGCCCTCTGCTTCAGAGTCCAACAACGCAGCCCTTGCAAAGTCAGCAAAGAGTGAGTCCCTGGCCTGCTCACTCTACATAGTGATCTATGTCTGGGCATTTCAAGGGACTAGAAGAGAACAGGCAGCTAAAACAGGACCATAGAGTACTTGCATAATGAAGGATAGTTGAAGTAAAATAAGGTTTTTTGTATTTTGGGGAGGTGCAAATAAACAAGGTGGCACTGCACATGGGAAATTGTTGTGTGGCCTTCTGCCCTCTTGTTGTAGTGAGGCACACTCACACACTCTGGCACACTCGGGTTTTACTTGGATGCATTAGGGAATGACTGAATGTGAAGATTCAGTCACATCTGGTACTTCCAGATTAGGATGGAATGAAATCATATATGAAATACAATCAAACAGAGCATTTTATACAGTTTGCTGTTATGCAAATTATAAAATCTGCTCTTGGAATGACAAAACTGTTTTATGCTGAGACACATGCACCCAATGCTCACATTGCTGGATGAACCACTTCCCAGCTGTCTACCTGTTCAATTCATCTGGAGCAGCCTTCAGAGGCATTTGGAGCACAAGTACCAGCATTCCCGTCCAGCAGAGCCATTGACTGAGAATTCTGGGTGTTGCAATCCAAACGTGTCTGGAAGGTACAAGGTCAGGGAAGGCTGATCTGGTGAGAACAAGGCTAGGAAAGTCTGCAGTAGTGTTTGAGGAGCTGTAATGCAAAGGAAAAGAGGGCATTTCATGTGGTACAAATGTGTTTGGACATTAACAAAAGTCAGTTTCAAAAGATAATGAGGCTCTGATCACACAATATTGTCACAGGGATGTGTACTTAAGCATCTCTAAACATCCCTGGATTTGGTGCAGCTGCTTCAACATGAAGCTTCGGTTTACCTACCTGAAATGTTCTATGCACCTGTTGAAGGTGCTCATAGCCATTGGGTTAAGGAATAACAAAATCAATCAGAGCTGGCAACTTCACACATCATTTTTGTTTGCCTGTGTTGTTTGCCTCGTTTTAGCTTTGGCTCTCCCTCTCTGCTGTTGCCATCCACACTGGTGACATTTAGGGCCAAACTAGAATTAAACATAAGATGGGGATGGAGGGCAAGGAAAGGAGAATTTCCGCACAATTTTTGAGAAAACGGAGAAGAGGAAAATTGGTATATGGGCAAGTTCATGAGAAATCCACAGAGTAGAGAAGGGAAGATGGTGATTGACGCTCTTCCCACATTTGGAATTGTGTATTGCAGATCCAGTGTTGAGTGCTGGACTGAGGATCCAGGAGATCTTGGTACTACGTTCCATTTGGCCATGAAGCTCTTTGGGTGACTTGGGCCCAGCCACAGTCTCTCAGCCCAACCTACCTCACAGTGCTGTTGTTGTGAGGATAAAATGAAATTACTTAAACCACCTTGGACACCTCACAAGAGGAAACAAGTTAGGCTATACAGCAGTTGTGTTTGTGGCTCCAAGATCAGAAATACAGGGTCTCCTTTAATATTCTCTGATATGCACCCTTCCTAGCCAGTGGAAAATCATCTGGGCTTAAGCAATGTCTCTGCAACAATTGTGTATTTAGTAACCTAGTCTGTGAAGAGTAAATGTGGATTCATTTGCACTTTGCAAAAATAGTGGCAAGATGGAAAGTTTGTTGATATTCGCCTCACTGATCTTTGTCTCTCCTCCATCTGCCAGTTGGTATTCAAAGTTCAATTGATGTGCAAGACACAGGCCACTTCCCTCCTGAAGACAAATTCACAAACCCTTCGTATAGATATAGATATATTCTTATTTGTAGCTAAACCGCCCGCTGAGTGACAAAGGCTGCTTTTGGTCTCTGGCTTCCTATGAAGAATTCCCAAACTGTGCGGTGGTTCTCTCCCCACCGCCCCACACTCTTCTTCGTTTCTCCTCTCTCTGTGCCATTTCTTAAGGGTCAAAAAGTACGCATTACAAAAAGGGAAAGAAAAAAAATTAAAGATCAATGCCTTCTTTCCCTGCAGTGTGCCAGCCTCAGCTGAGAAATGAATATGAAGATTGCTATAAATAAAAGATAAAAGATGATATGGCATTTGGAGTAAAATATTAACACCAGGCACAATGTGATGGATCAAAGTCCAACCAAATTAACCCCCTGGGATAAACAGGGGCCTTGTTTATGTTGGATACAAGGAATTTAGACCTCTTTCTATATAATCCGTTGTATATGCAGACACAAGCATGAGCCACGGAGGAATTTAAGGGAAGTGGGGCCTGGAGGAGGTTCAGCTGGCAGTATAGTGAGCTCCTTGCTTCGTGCACCGTGTGGTGATACCTGCATAGATTCGGAGTTGGTTTGATCTCTGAGTTGTTCAGCTAAAGTAATCATTTACCATTTTATGCAGGAATGCAAAGCTAATAGCTTATTGACAGGTGCATTGGCCAGGAGCTGCTCCTATACATTTCCAGACAAAAAGAAGTGATGTGGCAAAAAAGGTACTTTCCATTAGGGTTTGCTTTTTTATCTTATCTGCCATCAGATGGGTGTTGGTGCAGAGGCTCCATGGATGGATATTGAGGCTTCAGAAAGGCACCCCTTAGCTAGGTTTTTTGCAGTATTGGAGGACACATTTCATACCTTCCCTGAACAAGAGCTTTAACACATGGTTGCCAAGAAGTACCTGGTTCACACAAAGCAACTACTTGCCATGGGTGAACAGCCATATTGGGCAATTGTGTCTTCTGACCGTGGTGCAGTTTCTGTAGGGTAGCTTATTTTCCACAAACAAGCCCTCTTAAGAAGCCATGGCTTGTTCTAAGGCTTGTTTGACCCATGATGCATGGTATCATACAAAGATTGTTCTGAGGATTCTTACGAATGGCTATGGTGCCACTCAGCAGGAGTGGTAAACCATCTGCTATTCACATTCATGATCAAGTCAGTGACTGCTCCTCTGCCAATGCACTTTGGCAGGGACATCCATTGTTTCTTCTCATTTTTGGAAAGTGTACTGGGTATCAGCATTTTTCCCCGGGAACTGCACTTTTTAAAAATAAGGGTGGTGTTGGAGGCAGGACAGCATGGCTAGACTGTTTTCAAATATGTTTACTTGAAAGCTTGTGTACTTGAAAAAATCACATTTTCACACTTCAATACCTCAAGGAAAGGGTGTATTTGGGTCCATGGGTTTCAAATGTATGCATTTTCCCCTTTGAAATGCACATTTTTCCATTCAGACAAAAACAAATTGCAATGGAACACATGAGTCAGTTGATCCAAGTTTCAAGATGGAGTATGACGGATCTTGGCAGTCACTTACTCTTCCACCCCTGCGTCAGGTTTCCTCCACCACCTGCAGACTGTACTTAGGACTGATCATAGGTCCAAGAGTCCTGATAAATATACTTTTAAATCTTTTTCATTTTGATTTAAATGCATCAGACTTCCTCTGAATATTTTGCTACTTTGTGAATAAATATACAGATGAAGCAAACAGCTTCCATAGTTTAAGAATGTGAAAGCCACATAGCAGATGTCTGAAGGAACAAATTAAGGAATGACACATGCAAAGACAGAAATAAGCTAACAAAGATAAACTGTCCAAACTAAGGTCAAGATAATTGGGGAATCTTCTGCCTTGAACTGGATTTCTCTACTTCAGATAATTTAGAATGTTGCTTCCTCTGTATCAGGTCATTTCTGTTGTACAAGCATAAACATAAATCATATATCAGCTAACTTTACTTCAGGCAGAGAATTGTTTGACTTTGCTGGACCCATTCTCCTATATGCAACAGCCTGTCTGAATAAACCTTGTGTAATTCTATTCTGGCATATTTTCACATCCGTATCTTTGCCTACAGGTTCAGTTCTGACCTTCATTAATACTCATCTGGAAACTATGGTTGGTTCTTCTGGGACTCTTTCCCCTGGAGCTGGGCAACTTTGGGAGCTCTGGAAGACAGGGTCAACTCCTCAGAGTGCCCTGGGGGTGGTACCACCATCAATACAATTGGGGGGTTGCCATCAAATTTCAGCAGCCAGCCCCAACATTGGCTTTAACAGGCTTGAAACCTAAGTTAGGCTTTCTAAAGCCACCACCATAGTTTGCTATGGACAGTTGGTGGAAACCACTGATAGTTTTGGTGAATTTGGCAGCATATGAGGCTTTTTCGTGGAGGGGGACTTCACTTAAGGCCGAAGTGTGAATGTGGTCCAAGACCAAACCTAGGGGCATGGGGGTGGGGGTGGGGGAGAGTCACCCACTCAGCAGACAATTTGCACACACAGCAGCTGTACAACAAACAAACAAACAATTAAACAAACAGCCTCCTGGTGGACTATTCCCCCCTTCCTTCCTGGGTCTGGGCCTAGGGATCATGTGTTGCCCACGATGTTTTCCCATTGCAATCTCTGCAATTTTGACAGAGATCTTCCCAAGTCAGCACACATAAGACTGCCCCACCATTTGAACATGTGCCTGTTCTGCCATTTTAGTTACAGGAGAAAAACTCCCAGAAGATCTGAGCAGAACATTCATCTGATGGGTGAATGCTTGACGATGACAGCAACAGCAAGCCCTGTGAAGAATAAGCATGGATTTCCTTCTTCTTTTGAAACCTGTAACATTTCCCTGACAAAGTAATGCTTTTTATTTCATTGCTTTTGCCTTTACAAAAGGCTGTTAGGAATAAAAAATCAGCCAGAGAATACACAAGTCAAGATCTTACCTGTGAATGACCTGCAGTTCTATGGCCTTTGTCACTGAAAGGCAGAACAACGAAGAGAAATAGACCAAAGACCTCAGTTGGTCAGAATATGCTTGAAGCAACTATTCGAGAAACTAAAGGAATTAATGAAAATAGAAAAAGACTGTTGAATCAGTACACTCAAGTCAAAAGGAAAGAAAGTATAAACAGACGAAGACATCTGTAAAATGCCTGGAGAATGAAATTATTTAAGTCTTGTGAATTGTCGAAGAAAATACAGAGAATTTAAGGCTGTGGTGCCATGCACTGGGCCGGATCCACCTCTGGGTAGACTCATCTAGGATTACACTGCACAAGTACAATCCTATATACTTGGGAGTAGACCCATTGAGATAAACAGGACTTGCTTCCAAGGGAACAGCTGCTAATATATATTTTTTAAAAGATGGCATGAAAGGCCTTGGGACGCTACAATACAAGATGGTTTCCCAGTCTTGGCATGAGGTTTCTGCAAGGTGTTTCCTATTAGACTGCACTAGAACAGCTTGGCTGTGCTTTGGAGGCCCAGAGGCTACAATGGATGGACATCTTTTACACTACAAGAAGGAAGCTGCTGCACATAAAATATAACCTTACAACAGGGTCTGATGAATTATAGTCAGTAGGAATTTATGCAGGAAAGACAGACTCTTTGAGTTTTCAGTCAAATTTCAGGAATATGTTGTGCTTGTGTCATAGCTATTGTTTTTATGTACAGTCCTGGAAACTGGCAGGAATGCTGGACCAGAAATTTGTGAAAACATTAATTTTGCCCTATTCTCTTTTATGTCCACTTATGCTCATTTATCATGAACGTGGACCATCTTCCCTGTCCCATAGGAAATACATAATAGTAAGTAACTGTCAATAGTGTAGTTGTACATTACAGGTGTAGGCCGTTTGAGGACTGAAATCCTCCTGCTTGTGGAGTAGTGAGGGCTGGAATGGAGGCAGAAGTCTGGGGTTCTCCAGTCTGGGTTCTGCACCAAATGACTCCTGGGGGCAGCAGGCAATAAAGGGCTCAGGGCAGCAACAGCAAGCTGCATGGTATGAGTGTAGTCATGATGATGCATGCTGCACACGCAGGGTGGTTTTATATATCATCATCCTCATCATCTTCACCATCAACAATGTCAGCAAACCGTTCTGACATGCAAGGGATACAGAAGCAGTGGTAAAGCATGAAATGGAAGTAGGGCAGGAGAGGAAAGTACCAGTCTTGTGTTTCACAAGCAACACAATATAGATGCCCATCTAACACCTTCTCCTCATCTTGCACAAGGCCATTATGCCAAAGATAAAAAAAAAAAAAAAACACTTGGTGTGATTAGCAGCATTCATAAAACTAGACGTAGAACGATGCATCTCTGTCAGTACAGGGTTCCTGGAGCTCATACCCTGGACCATCAGGGCCCACAGTAGAAATGTATAGGGCTCCACCTGTATGTTGGGGGCCTATTAAGAATGAAGATCAGCACTGATGCAACAGGCCTTTTGTTATACAGTTTGGGTTTTCTGACTCTGAGACAGATTAATAAGTGCTGGCCCTGGCTGCTGGTTTCTCTGGTAAATTTAAACAATAATTGCTAGGGCACAAGGATTAAGGATGATATTAGGTGCTTGGATTAAGGAATTAGAGTGAAATGTTTGGCGTTGCTGAAAAATACCAAATATATTTTCAGCCGTTGAGGTGAGAGCTGTATGGGATAATAAACAGAGCTCTTTTCCCAGTCAGGAGAGAATGTTCTATCCCTGGCCTCAATATGTGTGTGTGTGTGTGTGTGCGCGCGCGCATGTGCATGTGCATGCTGAAAGTCTCTTGCACAATTCGCATACAAATGAGGTCTGCAGTTGTCCCTCTTCACAGACCATTCATAAACCCTGGAAAATCAGATCTTCCACCTCTCTCTTTCTCTCTCTCCTGCTCCCCGCCCCTCTGTGTATATTTACAAGTGTAAAAGGAAGAGCAAAGGAGAGTGCACAGCTGCAAGGTAACCAGGTGACCAGAGACTCGAGAAACAGCCGTCGACTACAGAACAGCGTAAACAGTGGTGGCCAACTTGTCCTTCAGAGCTACTTCTCCCTGCAATCGCCTTATCATGGCTGCGATTGCTTGGATTCATGGAAGCTGTAGACCGCCACATCTGGAGGGCCACAAGTGGCCCCCCACTCCCCACTGAGGAATCAACAGGCTGCTTGGGAACTGTGAGCACCTGATGTTGCCTTGTTGCATTTATTTTGTGAATGGGACTTCACTGCATCTTTTTCATTGGAATACCTTGAAACAAAAGTCGATCCTGACATAGACAATAACACATTTCACCATGCTGGTTGAAAATACAAATAAAAAAGAAAGCAAAACACCACACAACAGCACTAGCTGAAGTACACAGCAGTACTGAACCTTTGATCACTGAGCTTTTGTGATGATTGATCAGGATATCCTTCCATGTACATATTTCTCTACATTTCATGGAAAAAAAGTAGGATGTAAATATGAAAAAGAGACCAACAAATGATGGGGTCTAGAAATTATTTATGGTGAAAGTGGGGCTTTCAGCATGGTATTAATAGCAGCAGGTTATTATAGTAACAGACAAAAAGTAGAGGGCATATGCAAGGTGGAAACAGTTTTGCTTCCTTTTGTAGCGTACGTCCAAGCAGGAGCTGCGTGGATCTAAATGCAGCCCCTGGGTTCATGATGTTCCCCAATCCAGAACTGGGCAGAACATCAGATACCTTCTCCAGATCTTTCTCCAGATGGTGAACACTGTCTCCACCCCAGCCATAGCCACTCACAAGCTCCTGGTAATATCTGAAAACAGATGGAAAGGGGAGTCACCTGGAGATAGTTTTCTGTTTGACAGCTGGGTGAGTGGTCCCTGTCACACAGCCAGATAAGCTCCTGCAGGAGGGATGGACAATCTTTTGCCCATTGCAGGCTACGTTTCCTTCTGAGCACCTTTGGGATATTCCTGCACTGGTGTTATTATATGGCACAGTAAGTCAATACACAAGTGCAAGTCTTCCCCAGGTGGCTTTAATTACATTATAGTGTACACTGAGCTGATGCACGGGCAAGAAAGTATGGGGAGAACCTGGTTCCTTTTAGACAGTGGTGGATGTGGGTGAATTCCTTAGCAATACAATACTCTGCGAAGTCATTAAAACTGAGATTCTGAGGGCTGCTAAAAAAACCCCCATTCAAATCCACTCACCACTTCTTCACACAATGCCTAGACTGCCACAGGAAGTAGTCATGCCCACCAGTTTTGATGGTGTAAAAGGGGAATGGGCAAGTTCATGGGGGAGATGGCTACTAGTCTTGTTGAATACATGCCACCTCTGGTAGCAGAGGGAGAATGCCTGCGTGCGCCGGATACTGCCGAGCTTGGGCGGGAGAGCACTGCTGTACTCTTGTATCCTGTGGTTGGCAGGTTTGCCACCATGTGAATGAGATGCTGGACTAGATGGACCATTGGTCTCTAGGGGTATGTAGGGAGATTGATGAAAAGCCTTTGTTGTGCGTATTGCTCAGAGCTGTAAAATCAGAACATACAGTTCGAGAAAGCTCTCAAGAATTCTAGATGGTATTTCAGCCATTCTTTCCCATCAAAAGAAGAAGAGTAATATATGGTAGTGTCTATAAAATCTCTGATGACTCACATTTTCTGCAATATATTCCACTAATTAAAGTAAAATACCTTGCGGAATAACTTTTCAGTAATTTCTCTTGGTTTCATTAATTCTGGTTACTGTCAATTTAAATTCACTCCTATGAAGCGAGACCTGGAGCAGCAGCCGTTTCCTCTGTTAACACTGTCAGAGGGACCCACAAACGGCAGGCTCTAGGAAACAGTGAAAGCTGAAAATGTCCAGAGCCAGTAAATCTTATTTATGTCTGAGAACTCGGAATATGAATGTTCATATGAAAACACAAAAGGCTGTCTTTATACTCGGAAACAGATGCATATAGCTAAGACTTACTCACCTTTACATGAGAAAGGTTATGGAGAAAGCGGTTGCATGAAACTCACAGACCACACCAGGTGGTGGTGATGCCTTGGCCATGGTGGTTTGTAGGTCTGAATGGAGCATGTTGCCGAAATCCAGCATTCTTCCCCTGGGGTGGTTTATAAAAAGGGAATATACACTATCCAAACTAGCTATGGCTTGTAGTAGGGCTTAATGAAGCCACCATGACTTATTGTGTTGTCTGAACCCACACAATAAAATCAGCCATCATCAAGGCGAATTAAGACAGATTGTCCCTTGGGAAGAGCCCTTCTTGGAAAGGAGCATTTCAAAATTTAGCAAAGCTTCTGTGTGGGGAGATGGGCTAGTTCTTTTCAGTCACAGGCCTCACACTCCCTACTGGAGTTTTATGGATAATGGTTCCTTTTGTAAAAACATTCCCCTTTGTGCACTCTTTCAAATGTATGAATTTTTAGTTCTGGTTGCATCAATAGCTTTGCAAAACTATGGATGGGGAGGGCAAACAAATTTACATTGAAATGTGAATGAATGAATTTCTCACCTATCCTCATGGCCCTCGGATGCTGTTGGACTCTGGTTGCCATTGGCCCAAGCCAGCATGGCCAGTATAAAGCACAGTGAGAGTTCTGGTCCAACAACATTTGGCAGGTCACAAGACCCCACCCATTCCTGCAAGGACTGTTGCATTCAACAGCGGAAGAGTAATTAGTAGATGTAAGGCAGAAAAAGAGGAGCCTGGCCCTGCATTTGGATCTGCCTGGGTTCTGAAAGTTTCTGACTTTTTTTATCTAGCACCTCTTGAGCTGAGCTCACTTCGCAGAAAGACTCACAAAGAGAATGGTGGAGTTTGAACTGCAGGGGGCAAGGCAAGCCATCTCCTGCTGGTTTGTTTGGTATTCCGAGTTCAAAGAGGCTGAAGCACTGTTGCCTGAATGAAGCTTGCAGATTAGCAGCATTGCCTGAGGTTTCCCAAAGGCAGGTCAAGTTCAGCAGGAGTACAAGTATTTTCAGAGCTTTCACATGTCGTTAAAATACAAGACTGATAATATGGTTGGTCTCAAATCACTTCTGAAATCCAACAGAAGGCTGTTAATATTGATATGGTTAATATACATCAAACAGGATTCCTTTAATTTTTTCAAATCGAAAAATTCTCCACAGTGTTGACATTTCCTTGGTGAACTCGCAGGATTGTTTGGTTTCCAAGACTGTAGGGCCCAAGACGCATTTTATTTTAAATAATCCTTCATAAAAAATTCAGCTTCCCGTCTAATATGATTGAAACCCAGCTTGAGTGTGTTTTATAATGCATTGAACCAGTAAGACTATAGGTGTTGCATTATTCAGAACATGATAGGGGAAATAGCAATATGTGTGTGCATTCAGGGAGGGTGATCAAAGAAATCAGGGCAACTTGATCTGCCATGTTATCTCACTTTATTTACTTTTCAGAACCCATCCAAATATTAGAGGAGAGAAAATCAATATCAATTTTCACCTTTGTCACGTCCCGCACTTCCATTATTAATGAATGTCAAATTTGACCACATTTCTTCACACCACCTGCTCTGCAATAATATTTCAGAACCTTTATTAAAAATGTAAAATTGTCATTGAATTTCCAAATACGATTCTCCAGTGGCTAATTCAGCTTGTTTTATTAATAAGCGGGTTCTGATGAGTAATACTAATTTAATATGCCTGCATGTAAGATTAAACCATAAATTATTCCTGCTGAAGGTGATGAGATGAGACTGCTATGTGGTTGTTAGGCAATAACCTTCTGCATTAACCCCATAGGCACAGTATGCAAGGAGCTATTGTTTCCCTGAGAAGTTAACCACTCGATGTTCAGATCAAAGCATCGTCGTTATACAGTTATTTTCATATTATGCATTAACCGTGAAATCTTCTAATACTCAGACGTTCTACTGAGTACAAAGTAAGTCTGCACCAAGTCGAGGTCTAACAGTGCGATCTTATGCATAAATACCCAGACGTAGGCCCCACATTGCGGTATATAGGATGGATGACCAAAAGTGCAGTCCTATGCAAATTTCAGTAGAAAAAGGCCCTAACGCCCAGCATGTCACAGCATAGCTAGCTGGGGAATGCTGGGGGTGATAGGCCTTTTTCTGTCTATATATGCATAGGATTGTACTGCAAATATCCTAAATTTTGAGTTGGGTATGGTGATAGTCTCACTTAGAGTTGACCACTGGAATGAATGCAACTTAAGTTAGTCTAAAATCAGATACAGCCCATTGTATGTAACTAGCAAATGTGGAAATGTTTCTGCATCCTCCCTATGCTCTTTGCATAATATAACTATCCTTGGGACAAGAAACTTCAGTGTCAGGAAGGCCTCCACAAACTCTTCAGCTATGGGTTCCCTTCTTTGCACTCTTAGAAGAAACAATAGAAATTTGTTCTGGCTTACGATGCTGTTGGAGTTCCCAAAGACAAGTTGCACGATCTTGTTTTGAGAAAGAAAAGAGACAAAGATACCTATCTAAAGCTAAACATCTAATCTAAGAAGAGATTGGCCTGTTTATCCAGCATCATAAAAGCTGTTACATTGTGCAGTGATGCTGAGAAAGCATTGCAGCATTCACAGTGGGAATAGCATCACATTTGAGAGGGATCTATTAAAAATAAAAGCCATGTTCACGTAAATCACGGCAATAGAACTTTCTGCATACATGAGCTGTCATGAGTTGTACACATGCCAGTGGTAGTACAGTATCATATTTTTTATGTTCAAACCATGGGCTCTATAATCATCAACAAGATGCACCTGATACTTGTGGAATGTATGGAACAGTCCTTTACTCAGTACATTCAGGCTTACTGGGTGAGGTATAGGGAAATCAACTTCCGGATTAGTATCACATAGATTAGTATTCCAGAGTAAATGTGAGGTGCTGGTAGCGTCGTGTGGGAAACAGCACTGCCATTTTACAACGAGTCTCAAAATGCCTGCAATCTTAGGAAAGAGCAGGCTTCAGGATCTGCTGAAACTGCATCCACAGTATTTTTCTTCGCCGAGACATACAGGAACCTGCTTCTCTCATCCCAGCTGTACTCTAGGATGGAGCCAAACTTAATCAGAGTTGGAGTAGACTGAAATCTTCGCAGTTTAATTAATTAAATTAACTAACAAATTCTAATTAATTAATTAGAGTTATAGTCCATCTTTTTCCTTTTCAAGGAAATCAAAGCAGCTTACATCATTCTCTTCCTCCTCCTGCTCTCAATTTGATCCCCCAACCACAACCCTGTGAGGTAGGTTGAGCTGAGAGGCTGTGACTGGCTCTAGTCACCCAGTTGGATCCATGGCTGAGTGGGGACTAGAACCCGGGTCGCCTGAGTCCCAGGCCTGCACACTTAACCTCTACATCACACTCTGATTTCAATGGCCTGGGGCACAATGAGAGCACTATGTTTAAATATGTGATATGGATTCAGTTTTGAAGCTCATTAGGCAGTCTAGGACATTTTCTTAGATATTTTGGCCCATGCTTCAAACTTAGTAGACTTTGACCAACATGCAATGATTTCATTGTTTGTTATTGCCAGTTCGGTCATCTTTGCCAGCTGACTAGCGGATGTCTCTGAATGGTATTCTTGACTGCCTGTAGTTCCACTGACAAATATAAAGACCTAATGCAATGCATTTTTGTTATAACCCTTGGTTACATCCTCAGATCAATTATTTCTTAGAGTTATTCTACATCATCTTCATCATCATCATCATACCACCTACACTGCCTGTAGTGGAAGCTCTCTAGGTAGTTTACAACAAAATATAAAAACAATAAAATGCAATAGATAAAAATGAGCAAGAATTAAAAATTAATCTAAAATAGCATAACAGAACATTAAAATGATTAAAAGACGATTAAAAAGATCCATCCAAGAATAAAAGAAAGGCACCTGACTAATTGTGTCAGGCTCCTGAATGGCCAGGGAGGTATCTAAAGCCTCCACAAAGAGGGCTGTCTAAGCCTGGCACCAAAAATGGCAAATCTGGTGCAGCAGAGAGGTTGTTCCAAAGACAGGGAACCACTCCTGAAAAGGCCCTCCCCCTAGTTGCCACCACCTGAGCTTTTTGAGGGTGGGCCCCCAAAGGGAGGCCCCAGAAGTTGAGCATAGTGTTTTGATAGGTTGGCTTTCGGAAAAGTTCTGATAAGTATTGCAGTCCCAGGCCATGTAGTGCATAATAGGTTAAAAGCAGTGGCTTGAACTGGGACCAGAAGCATACAGGCAGCCAGTGCAAGCAGGTCAGAACT
This sequence comes from Varanus komodoensis, assembly GCF_004798865.1. Lineage (NCBI taxonomy): Eukaryota > Metazoa > Chordata > Lepidosauria > Squamata > Varanidae > Varanus > Varanus komodoensis. Next base: position 45,329,091 of record NW_025336087.1, on the reverse strand, counting down.
GGTCTTACATATTCGGACCTCTGAGTGCCAGTTCTTAATCTGGCTGCTTCATTCTGCAGCAGCTGCAGCTCCTGAACCATCTTCAATGGCAGCCCCATATAGAGTGCATTGCAGTCATCTAATCTAGAGATTACTGAGCACAGATGACTGAAGCCAGGCTATCCCTGTCCAGTAGGGATGCAGCTGGGCCACCAGCCAAAGCTGGTAGAAAGCCCACTGAGCCATTGATGCCACCTGAGCCTCAAGTGACAAAGCTGGATCAAGGAGCACTCGCAAGCGACAAACCTGCTCCTTCAGTGAGAGTGTGAACACCCCCATCCAGTCAAAGGAGTCACTGGATGTCCATCAGACATCCATTCCATCCTTGCATCCCCCAACAGCCAAAGCTTTCTGAGTTGTACAACCCAAAAAATAAATAAAATAAATGTCCCAGCACTTGTTTTGAACGTTGTAGGTGGACAGAATGAACTGAACCTTTCTATACCTTACGATACAGCAAAAGCATGATCTGTACTCCCCGAAGAAGAGCAGAATTCTATAACCTGGTTCCAAAACTTGGCTACCGGTGACTGCAATTTGGCAGCTCCACTGTGGCACAGTTGGCTAACACATCCTGGCATTCACCAGGAAAAGAAATCAAAGCCTGCTCAGTTGTGGGGCCCATTTGGCAAGCTGCCTTAGCTCTATGCATTGCCACAGGCAGTGGAGGCTGGTGACCCCCATGTCCGTGGGGCAATGCTTCCACCACAGGGCTCAGCCTGAACTTTTAGAGGAGCTATCCATGCTGCTGAATGGGATCTCCCCAAAATAGGCCCAGCACCATGGCTCATTCCCTTTACCTCCAGACTGGAGTGGATACACTGCCCATGGATCCTGGGCCATTAGCCGTTGCTCATCCCAGGTCAGCCTCCACCTTTTCTGCATCTTTCCCCCGACGCACATACAAATGCCAGTATGTATTTGTTTGGATGAGGCAAGGATGGCTTTGGGTGCAATGGTGAGACCGAGGCAAGCATGTGCAGTCTCAGTCGGCACAGTGGATGTCCTGATGAGAAAAGCCCAGCATGGGACTCTTCTCCGCATATAAGGTGCCTCAAGATTGATAGAGAAAATAACTGAGAAAAGAAATGCGATGTGCTTTGTGCACTGAAAAGCACCCCACCATCACCATGGAGAAGAGTACTTGTTGAGTGATACAGACCAAACTGTGCCAGACCGGACTACGTGAGCTTGGGCAGGCAACCTGCTTGGGCCGTGGGCACTTGTAGCAAACTGAGGAACTGCCCTGTTCGTGCCACAAAATGGCGGTCTTGGAGGCATGGCTATTCACAAAGGAGAACAGCCTGCCCCTGAGAGCCCATGTGGTGTAGTGTTAAGCCAGCTCTGGGACTCTGGTGATCTGAGTTCTGGTCCCCACCCAGCCATGCTGGGTGACTTTGGGCCAGTCACAGACTCTCAGCCCAACCTACCTCACAAGGTTATTGTTGTGAGGATGAAATGGGGAGGAGAACTTCTTTAGAGTAGAACTTTTGCCACCGTAGGTTCCTTGTCAGAGGAAGAAAGGTGGGGTAATTTATTTATTTACTTTTTTTATTTAAAGTTTGTATATGCTGTCCAATACCAGAGTCTCTGGATGGCTTACAAAAAAACAAACAAACAAAAAACCCCAGCAACAACAACATACCAACAAACAACACACTGCATCTGACCATTAATGAGAAAAACAAAGATGAAACCAATTAAAAGTTAAAATGTTGGGAAAATAAAAAGGGGCTTGCCTGACACCAAATAGAATAAAGCGACAGTGCCAGGTGAACCTCCCTAGGGAGCATGTTCCAACAGTGGGGCTCCACTGCTGAAAAAGCCCTTCTCCAGGTAGCTCCCCTCCTAATTGCCTTCAAAGTGGGCTCCCAGAGAAGGACCTCTGCCTCTGCCTCTTCAATAGCAATAGCAGCAGCAGCCTGAATACAAGACAGAAGTGAGGTTGGGGTACAAACACTCTCAGTGACTTTTTTCATCTCACAGCTGGTAAGAAAATGTGTGTGGGGGGGGCTGCTGTTTTTAAGGGAGGTGCAGGACTCATCAGGGCTCACAAGGAAAGGAATCCATGTTTATGTTGGTGCTGCAGCTACTATGTCGCCTGCCCCTAATCTGGAGCTACAATCACAACAAATATTCCTAGACTGCACTGTGTTTTGGCACGTCAGATGGCTACCCTAAAATCAACAACAAAACAAAAGCTTACTAGGTATATAAGGCTGCAGTCCTATATGCACTGGACCTGAGAGGTCTCCAGTAATATCAATCAAGGCTTACTTCTAAGTAGACCAATATACAATCATGTGGCATCTCTTAACTATTTCCAGGAACAGACCTTTTAAAACCATCAATGTCTGCCAATCCCCAATAATGAAATTATATACAAAATAGCAGGAGATATTTAAGAGAGCTAATCTAAGCTCTTCAAGAGCATGCATAGGATTTTTCTCTTAGACTGGACACTGCTGCAACTTCAGTAGGACTCCAAAATGCTTCCAAGATGCTTCCTCCCATGCAGTCAACACAGAAAGGAGGTGCGGTTGCAAAGCTGGCAGATGCCAAGAGGTCAGAAGGGCAGAAAGGAAGCATTCTGGTGGTCTGGAAGAAGAGAAGTCAGTATACAAAAGATCCTATGGCTACCCATCCCCAGCAGCACACCTTCTCCAGACAGACATAGAGGTCCACCTTGACGAAAACAGAAACAAAAATGAAATGAAGTGGGGCACTGAAGACCATGTCTATCACACCTTGCACATTGCCAGAATATCAGATACTTGGAGGCTCTGAATTCAGAGACTCTCTTCTAACAGGGCACAACCCAGAGAACTGTGCTGAAGATGTGCACCTCTTAGGCAACGTATGTAAATACGTTAGCAATTGTTTTTGCTGGATTGCTTTTTACTGTCTGTTTACATGTTGATATGCAATCCAGTTGTTCAAAGCCATTGAAAAATGGGAGATATCTTAATCATTTGCAATAAAGCAACATGGGGAAGGGCAATCAATCAATCATCTGAAAGCTTGCAGGACGTCTTGACCATGTGCCTAACACAGTGTCACATTGGGCCCTGGCATATATCTCCTGGGACTCCTTTCCTGAAATCTGCTGCCCCTTCTAAGAAGATCCTGCTTCTGATGGATGCTGCAAAGTCCATTTGGCAGTGGCACCAGAAGTAGAGCCTCTAATGTTAGATAGTTACCAGCCCTGGCCCAACATCTTTCCACTTGAGCAGAAACAAGTGCTACCTTGTGGCTCTTCCGAGCTGTCAAGATCTTGTGAGAATTTTAACTTTTGTGAGAGTTCAGGCAAGCATTGCAAGAGTTTGGCACGTGTTCTTGAGTGTGCTTTCAGGAGAGTTCAGACTGTCTTTTGCAAATCTAGTGGTTATGAGAACCGAGAAGTGATGGAGAGATGCTCATCTGTTTGAAAGAGCCTCCCCACCTGCACTCTCCTTGTGCAAATGCCGCAGCAGAGGGGCACCTCCAGAGCATCTGTTGGAGGTGGCTGGGAAGGGGGGATCCTCCCACTCTGCCACCTGATGCATGTGCATCACTTCATTTCATGGGACGACCAGCCCTGAGAAGTACACAAGGACACATATGGGAGATGTGCCTTACTATATCCCAGTTCAAAGCCAGATCTTCATTACCAATTTAGACCAAAGTACCTGTGGGCAAGTTTTTGTTCACTTATATACTTATATTTTTAGGTCTAGGAAGAATGGTTCCCTTATTTATTTATTTTGTTTAACAATAACTGAAAGTTTAGTCTAAACATGTCCAATCTAGGAATTAGAATCCTAAAGCTTTAGAAATGGACTCTGTCCTACAGCACAGAAATAAAGGCTCTTTTGAATAGTGCTGGAGATTATTCCTTTTCATAGCCTGGAAGGAGTGTTTGATAAAGAATTAGTAAAGCCAAACAATTAAATTCCCCAGAGTGAGCTTCTTTTGACTTGTGACTCTCTCTTCTATCTCCAAAGATTCCTCTAATGTGGATAATTACACTGATGGCTGGCCTGAGAAAATAGGCCAGAGAAAGAGGCTTTGTGTGATTCTGTTAATTGCTTCGGTAGACAACCAGCTTGGCCTTTTATTCATGCTTTGCAAACCTTTCATCAAATGTGTCGATTATTTCTAATGCATATTAGATGGAATGAACTCATCACAAAAAAGCAAAAGGAAGGTGCCAATATACTGTCATTCATTCATTCATTCATTCATTCATTCATTCATATATATATATATATATATATATATATATTCATTCATTCATTCATTCATTCATTCATTCATTCATTCATTCTAGTGACCCACTCTGGCATTCTTAAGATACAGATAACAGGCAAGCAGCAAAACAATTTGCTGCTTTATTGCATTTGAAGTTATGCTAATTGTGGTTGCACCATGTCAGACAGAAATAATTACAAATATGGCAGTATGCAAATCAGATCCATGCGTCTTTCATACATATTTCACATCCTAGTTGAGGCTGTAGAGCATTAATGGATTAAACACTGGGATTTTAACTCTTGGGTCAAATGTAAGAACATCATGAAAATGTTGATTTGTGGCTTAAAGCGACCACATAGGCTCAGGCACACGTGCTGTGTAGATCTCAGCTCTGGAAATGGTGTGCCAGGAACACTCCCATTCACTCTAAAGAGAAAGAAATCTGGTCCACATGATATGCTACAATAAGAGCAAAGAGGTGTGATTTGAATGATAAGAGTGCTAAAAGACATAACACACACCCTGATACCAAGAGGGCAGAAGTGCCCTAAGGCTGCCATCCTATGCAAGTTTAAGTGGAAATCTGGCCTACAACTCTCAGCATCCCCTGGCCTTTTTTGTCTAAACATGCACAGAATTGCACTTTAAGAACAAAAAGACTGCATAGATCTTTGTGTCCACAAGTTTATGGCTGTGACATAAGTAAGTGCATCCACATGTTACAACAAGTGTCTTGCTTTCATAGTTTATGAAGAAAGCACAAGTGTGAAGGCATGAATAACGAATGCTGGGTAGATTTGACACAGTGTATGAAAACACGGATAACTTTCATGCATACTAGAATCACGCATGATCTGGAGATATTGATGAAACAGCAGCCCCCATAATATATTCTCTGATTCCGTCCATGCAGTCTACTTACAATCCTCTCAAAATATGATACAGATATATGTGAACAAAATCACATCACAGTATTAGGTAAGAGTGATTGTGCATCAGAAGGAGGAGTGTGACATTGAAAAAACGCAGCTACGCCTGCAGTCTTATGGTCCCTGGAAGGACATCTCAGGAGTGTCAGGATGCATAAACTGGTGTCCTGCAACAGCAGGGGGTTGGACCTGATGGCCTTCGTGGCCCCTTCTAACTCTACTGTTCTATGATATGATAGATCTCATATCAATCTATCATATGATTCTATGATAAATTATGATTCTGTAGGCCAGTGGTGGTGAGAGAGGTCTGACCTCAGGAGGGGAGAACAAATCTCAGAAACACGTCTCAGTCCCTGCAGAACTTCCATAGCCTTTGCTTTTCTGGTAATGGGCTTCTGAATTCAGAGCATAGCAAAGGTGGTGGATCGGTGAGTGGTCCTTTGGCATGCTGGGATGGGGCAACACTGATGCTTCTGGAACTGGTGCTATCCATTTCCTTACAATGATGGGGACAGTCAGGACACTTATGATGGGAACAGTCTATAGTTAAAAAGTTGAAAGACAGGCAGACAATAGATAAAATAGGAATAGTAAAGACAAAAACTAATACACATCTTTCTCTCTCTTCTCCTGCCAGGCTGGGCCAGGAGGGATTTCACTGTGTTAGAAGATTACCCAAAGAACAGGCAGGATTGCCCTGCCAATGGGGTTAACTCCAGCAGGCCTGTTCATCACTTAATGACTTGCATGAGTAGAGCTATCACAAAACCATAAACTGGAATATCATCTCATTTAATATTATTGGTGTGGAGGGAATTCACACATTCAGCCTTGAATGATCAAATGTTGAATCAGAGCTGGTGTCAGCATTTGAATTCCCTGAAATCTGCAAGAGTCCATCATTGGCACCAGTCACAGCTGCAGATTGTTGAGGGTCCCCAGCAAGAAAACTCTCAATGGGTCTCACTGTCAGTGAATCTATCTTAATACGACCATGGTCACCAAATGTTCTTGCTCCACACCCTCTTTCTCATCATTCTTACCACTTTCTTGCTTGATAGGTAGAGATAGGGAGACATAGGAAGAGAGCCATGAGCATGAAGGCCATGCTATCTACATCTCCTGCTTTTCACCCCAAACAGTGACTCACTGACTGGGCCAGAGAGAGAGGCACATGAACAAGTCGGGTGCAGCAGTGAAGAGAAGAAGCACTTTGGGGGGGGGGGTGTTCTTGTCAGTGCACCCTTGCTGGGATGTAGGCCTTTGGCAAATGCTCACCCATGTGTACCCTGTCTGACTCTGTCACAGAGGAGGGCCGTTTTAATTCCCAGAAATGCTACATCAGCAGACAGGCCTCAAGAAGAAAGAGAAGGAGAAGAGGCAACAGCAGCTAGATCAATGAGCTGCAATTTCCCAGATTGTCTTGGAAACTTGATACATTAAGGGTATTGTGGGAAAATGAAATGGTGGCCAGCTACTGAGTCAGAGGACTGCTGCCCATGCCACTATCAGGGCCGAGTTGAGTGGAAAGGGCCTCCAGATGGCACTGCATAGGGACCTCCCCAAAGCTGAAGCTAGTCTGTGGACATAAGCCTCAATCCAAAGAGAAAACTGGAAAGTAGTATTCATATATCCTGTCTGGGGATCATTAAGTTGAGCAGAATTATGCTCTAGGTTATCTGAATTCTTATGAACCAATGGGACTAGATGTGTTCTGGAGGGTTGTGGGATCCACCAGAACAGCAGAGGAAGTAGAGAAACTGGCTCCAGAGGTGGGTCAATGATCACTTCCACTGGATCAAAGGTCCTTCTGTCCACAGAAGAACCCCTCCTGTGAAAAGACTGGCTGCTTTGGATCCAGCCCAATGCAACACATTTTATAGTCTTTCTTCATTGGGTCTGAACTGAATTTTGTGGTCAGGGCTCGCTCCTATTTAAGGTATTGATCAACTAAAAATATGCTACTGATTCATCAGGCATCAATTTTTAAGTTATCTTCAATATAAAGACTTGCAAAAACCAGGGCTAGAAGCCACCATCAGAAGCATGAGGGAATGCCTCTTCTAAAATGCCGTGGCATATGAGTGAAACCTCTAAAAACCAATGACATCTTTTTTCAGAAGAATTCTCTTGCTCAGACAGAAATTCATACAGATTTTATCATCTGTATGATGATACCATCTTATACCCACCTATCTGGAAGTAAGCCCCAAAGGGTTCCATGGAGTTACTTCTGGGTAGATTGGTACAGGGCTGCAACACTCTATTACAGTATTTAACTCTGCTGGCTGGGAAATGATGGAAATCGTAGGACTTATTTGTAAGCCAGGCATAGGATGGCACTCTGAAATTCTTACAACCAACTCGGATTTCTTTAATCTGGATGACAGTCTTAACACACATGTCCTTCATAAGAAAGATGCATTTTGTTTTGGATAAAAGTCAACAGATTCAAGACAAGGCCCAACTTGTTTGCTACACCACAGAAACTGCATCTGCATAGTGCTTTGCAAGCAAATGCGATACATCCACTAACTGTACTTTCGCATCCTCTAGAACAAGATTAGGCAACTTCAGATGTTTTGAGCTTCAGCTCCGATGCTCACTGACTATTTGCCATGCTGGCTGGGGCTGATAGCAACTCCAGACCAACCCAGAGATTGCCTCTTACTGGTTTAGAGAAAATCTGCATATCTGAATTAACTTCTCCATGTATAGACTCCCCCTTTCTTTTAGATGAACAACAAGCAGTATTTGCAATATTTCTCTTTATTTCCACCTACTCCACCAAAATGAGCATGAAAAGCAACATTATATAAAATAGTAATGTGATGTAGTTGGAAAATTAAGGAGAGACTCGCTAATGGGGACAGATAGTTTCCAGTTGCCACACATTAGTGCTCAAGTAGCATTTCTGTACTTTATTTAAAAAGAGCTATTAAGGATACCTTGCCTTTCTCACAAATACGTTGCAAAATGCTTTTGACATGATTAGTAATAGTAGCTTATTTACTAGGGCCTAAATAGAGGACCTTCTTCATAAGCCATATAGAAATACAAGGTACAGACAGAAAAAAAAAAGAGAGATATACGCACTGAAGTATTTAAAGCATTCACGTGTCTACTCAGAAAAGAGCCCCATTGGGACCTTCCTTCTAAGTAAGGGGATCTTACTTCTAGGTAAGTGTGCACAATATCACAACCTTTGCTATTTTTAAGTACCATTCAGTCTTCTATATGGACAGGAACTCTGCTGGAATAAACTGCCACTCCTTTCCCTCCTTCCACCAGAGCTAAGAGAAATTAATCTATAATATGGTGAGTCACAGATAAATACTCCCCCTGTACTGTTTGAATCCTCAGTCAGATTGATCTAAGCAAGGGTTCTTTCTGAAAATGGTCAGCAGCTATAATGGGAAAAGTTGCCCTCTTTGGAGTGTCATGAGGGGCTTTCAGAAAAAAGAAAACAATTTTACTTGTTCTGAGTCATCCACACAGCATTGCCTCTGTTCTGAATTGGCTTTGTTTTCCCTCAGTCACTATCAAATCCCCAATGGTGATTGGCTCTGTGGCGTCATGGGATCTCATTTGCTATCTGAAATGGAACGGGCTGGAATGAAGCTCAGAAAGATGACCCGCTGATGGGAGCAGCGGCACTGTTATTGCTACCATCATTCATGAGCAATAGCCACTGTTTGCTCGCACCGTACCACTGCATTCCCCCACCACTGAGAGGCGGCCAGAACTCAGCTTTCCCCTAATAACAGTGATCATCAGGAGACTGGGTGGGGTGGGGTGTTCCTCAACAGCAAATGCCTGCCAGGGACCCACAGCACATTATTAAGGAATACCCTTGGATGCCAACAGTTCCAAGTCTAATACCTGATATCTCTGCCTTAAAATGGCAAGGCAGTAGGATTTATTTACTTCTGTTTGTGACCCAGACAAGCCAAGTCTTCTATCATGTTGTGCCAACCCAAACCCTGCAGCAGCCCATGTGCAAAAGAGTCAGAGCTGAATTTCATTCCAGGTGCATCATGAGTAATGATATACCAAAGGTTCTCTTGAGAAGAGTTTTTGAGGTCTTGATTCCAGCATGGCAGGCTACACTGCTGTGTATAATTATCCCCAATCACGTGACTGGGATGAGCACAGTGGTCACTGAGTTGGATCTAGATAGGAGGAGCAACCTAAATTCCTATTGGCGTCAATGGGAGGGGCACAGTAAAACAATAGCATCAGTGAGTGTGAAGGTGGGGAGTCGACCCCACCCTGGCCACTGCAAGCTGTCAGGCCATTGGAAATGCTGGTGCCTCTCCATAGAAATGTTTTTGCTTTTTGCTTCATTTTGCTAAATGTTCCATTTTGCCTTTTGATTAGTTCCCACTGAATCAATAGGATGAATTAATTATGACATATACAGTGGTACCTTGGCTCACAAACTTAATCCATTCCAGGACTCTGGTCATGACCCAAATTGGTCGTGAGCCAAGTCAAATTTCCCCATAAGGTTCAATGTAAATGAGATTAATCTGTTCTATAACTTTTTTTTTTAATCACAAAAATTTGACCCAATTTGGTCGTGAACTTAGGTATTCGTAAGCCAAGGTACCACTGTATCATATCAATTCCAATAGAACCTATCTACAAATAACTGACTGGATTCCTCCAAAGGTCCAAGGGTTTGAATTTTCTATTACCATTCCACAAAGTATGAGAATACCCTACAATCCCTCCACCTTTTCATTTTTTCAGTTTTTTTTTTAAAGGATACCATAAATGCATTAAAGTCAGAATGTTAAGGCTATGGTATAACCACCCATATTCTAAATTAATTATGTCAGGTAAGTGACATTGTGAGCAACCAATGAGGCAAAACTTGGCCTGCATTTTTATTTTTGCATATTATCTATTAGGCAAGTAGAAGCAACTAGTTTCTTGTCACCCACCCCAAACATTTGCTGTAGACTGGAGCTAATTTCAGTACAGAAATAATATGATCACGTTCATTGCCCTTTAAAAGGAATCACACACACAAAATCTGAAATTCCTGCTCACCAGTGGCTTGAATTTCTACATAAAGGTCAAGTGAGAACAATCTAAATCTTGTCAAATTGCTCTGCCATCTTCAAACTGTCACCATGCTAAATCTTTGTAAAATAACATTCAACAGACTGCACGGCCAATATCGTTAAAGCTATTTAATAGCAAGACAAATTTCTTTAAGTTCATTGCATTGCAGTTTAAAGAAACTGTATTCCCAAAATTCTCCTGTAAGCTTTTCCCTCGAGACTTTGGTGTCTGACTGTTCTCCAAATATTGTCTGAATACTTGAATGTTTGCCAGATGCTCATTCAGTATTTGATGTTGCTGCCGAAAAGCTATAATGCCTTTGCTCCCCAAAATCTGAGCTATTTCATGCTGCCTCCACCCAGCGTTGAGTGGTTTCTCCCTGCTGACTGCTGTGCCATAACAGAACCTGACTACAGGAGAAGGCTTTTTTTAGGAGAGGCAAGGAAATGCAGTGGAGAGAAAAAAATTCCATGCACAAGTAAACATCCATTCTTGCAGCACTGGACATATCAGTCGTTCATTTTGTCTGCCCTCTAGGTAGATTGCAAACAGTGGAAATGCTAAACTGCCCTAAGAGCAATTGAAAATACAAAACATCAACGAAATATTTAAAGATAAAGCCAGATATACAACCAAACAACAAACAGCACAGGAACCCAATGAGAGTTGCAACCCAATGAAGCTTGATTCCAGTCATTCATATGGAGATATGATATCCTTTGTTAGCAGACAAATACTAAGTGGAGTCAAGGGGGAGTGAAGTGGTAAGTCTTCTACTCTTCTATTCTATGGGCCCAGGACAGAAGGAGAGCTAGCTGGTTTTGCCAAGCTTTGTAGCCCAGTAGATCTTGACATTCACAATTCCTACTCCCACTGGTAGCAATGGCTGTAATAAGTTAGGCCCCCTGAAGGACCATCTGGGGGAATGGAGCATCTTTGAATCAGGGGTTCCCCAGCTGGCTTTTCCCTGGCCCAGAATACAGCACCTGAGGGCTTTGTGCTGGTTACCACCACATGTAGAACTGCCCATGGCGATTCTTGACTACCTGGGCAGAACAGAGACTATTGTCATGGCACAATCCTGATGGCAGCCCTCTTCTCTACCAGCAGACACTAGTGGGGAACCAGCAGTGGGTATTCTAAGTCCCTTTAGCCATCAGTTTAGTACTCCGTGCATTCAGCATTGATCAGTATCAACATGCAATGGTATTCACTATCAGTAGCTGACTATGGTTTTCACACTTCTTCCCTTCAGCAAGCACTTTCCACATCAACATGCCTTTTATGTTTATCTCTGAACTCCCACCATCTTTTCCAGCTTTGATGCATACAATTAATTTCAGGTATTTGGCTATTTTATTAATTGGTTAAGGATTGAACTGAAGTTGGATATACTGTACCCCACTGTCTATTCATTGTCTATTATTTGGTACTATTTAATCCAACAGATATATCTTCAATTATTATATTTAATTTGAGGAAGCTGATTAATTAGATCATATCAGACAATGATATATGGGCATCTTTACAGTTGAGTTTAAAGAGTAAGGTAAATACACTTTAAATGAATGCAATACTTCAAACTGTTTATGCTTTATATTGTACTTCTAGTTATACCTGGCAAGTGTTTCCAAAAAAGAAGCCCCTTTGTTTTGTAAATTCATATGAAGTTTCATTCTGCCACGGAAGCAACTTTTTGAAAAGCAACTTTCTATTAAAGAGACAGGATTTGGCTTTCCTGTTCCCTCTTTATATTATTGGGCTTGTCCTATAGACTTTCCCGCCTGATCAATTTGGAATGTTCAAACTTGGATCCTCTTCTTATGTAAACTATATTGTGTTTTTGATATATTAAGACAGGCAGGTTGTCACCTACAATTATACATTAGTTGCAGTTTTATTTAATTTTGCATGCAAAATTAACTCTATGAGAAACCTAGATTGAAAGATTCGCAAGAAAACATTTGTTTTGCAGACTTGGATGGACGGGCTGCTTTTCAGCTTGGATCAGCTTGTACATGCCAAAGATAATTTTCTATCATTCTCTTTTTTGCCTGCTGAATATGATTAGCCAGTTATGGCCAACTAGCAATTCATGCAACTGAAATACCTGTTAGAATCCAGGTTGAGCCCTGATGCTTTTATAGCTTCAGGGCCCCCTTTGTTACTGGAAGTATTGACTGAGGCTGGGCAGCTAAACTGACCTATAATCCACATTTATAAATATCTATTCTTGGTAAATAAATACGATACATAATATTGTAAACAAGGATGGAAAATGAACTGAGTACCCTATGTTGGCCAATCAATGGATTGCTACATTGGTATTTTTCTCAGATGGCTAATGGAACTTAGGTTACATTTAATTCAGTAAAAACAGATGTTTCAAGTGTTTTAGATATCACAAAGTTTTTTTCAAGAAAGGTTTATCTAAATTGGCCAATTATTGGAAATGTAATAAATCTATCACTTCTTTTATCCATGCTTTAGCAATGTCCAATGGCTACTCCCTTTTGGGGGGAGGTAATAATATGGATAAGTTCTTGTGATGCATAGTACTTTAATATGCATGGACACACAGGTTCTCCTTAACTGTCTACTCATCTCTTGAAACTTAATTAAAAGCCCTTTTGACAGCTAAAAGACTATTATTACACTGGAAGGAGAAGTGGCAACCTCTGAGGAATAAAGCCACTTTAGGTTGAGAACTTGATGAAGCTTTTAATTTATGAGTGGGTGGTGTTTATGCATAATTTACAAATGGATAAATACTTGACTATCTTGGCTGCCTTAGTTGAAGTCCATGCATAATTTCCCCTAATAGTAGGAGTATATTTTGGTATACATAAAATATAAAGGGACATGGGAGAGAACCATTGGTCTGACATGTGGCCAGCTGAAACCCCTTTAGATGCAGTGGAGTTGCTATTCCAGTGCTGAAGAAAGTTTCACCTGCCATCCTAGTCAGCTTTTGTATATGGAATTGGATGTAGGAGTGCCCGTGTGTGTGTGTGTGTGTGTACTACTCTGGTAGCAAAATGTTTTGGGACACCCAGACTTGAGTTTCCCTGCCTGGCCTTTGCATGTAGATCTGAAAGTCTGAAAAGGGGTATCAATACACCAACAACTATACCCTGTAAGATGTTCCACTGGATTGAAACCCTAACTGTGTGGATTTCCAGCCAGTGCAGGGAACCTATACACACTCAGTACTTTGTCCTTAGTGCCTCTTTTCTAACTGCCATCTCTATGCCCATAAGTTGGAGGTGGAGCCTGTGGAGACAGGAATGGGGTAGGTAGCAACACTAGGGGCAGGGACAACCAGCCGTCCTGCCTGATCCTCTACACGTTCATTTTCTGTGTGAATAAGAAGCTCTGAAAGGGGCTCAAGGGGCACCAACAGGACTAGTGCATCCATCCGCATTGGCAAATAAACAGTTCTGACTCTGAATTCAACATTTCAGATTCCAAATGGAAATGGTGATGTGAGTGAATTTCAAGCATATTTCAAAAATATTCCTTTCATTGTTGGTTAGTTTCATTTCCAGTACAGCCATTCTACACTGATGTGTGACCTAAGGAAGTTCACAAGTGAAAGACGTGACAAAACAATACATGGCGGGGGTGATCACCTGGGCAGGAGTCTTGTTGCTTCTGCCCTCCCTCCCTTAACGACCTGCATGATGCGCTGCTTTAACCAGATCTTGCATCCCTGCTATCACTTGACTTGAGGCAGCCTCTGGGTGTGTGTGTCTGTGGGGGAATTGTCTTTTCATTGTGTAGAGGAAAGCTATTCTGCTTCATGCCCCCCAGGGGGTTAGTCTGATAATGGATTTTATTCCACAGCCACACTCATTAAAAGTAGGGAAAACCAATGGGTTGGTTAGACCCTTGCTTTCAATTAAAATTTCTGTAACCAGGAACTGTGAAAAGGCTGAAGCTATGACATACGTTAACTTTCAAGTTACTTTTGCAGTGTGTGTCCACAGGGTTCATTCTTAAAGAGATGAAGATCAACCCTTAGTCACCACAGTATCACTTCAAGTGAGTAGAAAAATGGAATACAGACAGAATGTCTTACGTGGAAAGGGTGATGCCATGGCACGCAGATGTTAAGATGGCACAAAGATCATAAAAATAAAATAATGACAAAAAGCAGTGTAGCACAGTTCAGTCCTGATTAGATCCTCTTGAAGAGCAAAACTGTAGCCAGTTCATCCAAACTTGCGTGAGGGGACTTCCACTGGCACACTTGGTGTCTCCTTCTCTTCCTCCCTGCAACCACCCACCCCCCATATGCGGGCTCCTCAGTCCCAAGAGTAGGTCCGGGGGTGAAGGCAAGTGGCTGCGAGATGGGAGGCAAATCTGTTCCACCATCAATGTCTGCTCTGTAAGTGGTAGGGGGTTGTTTTGGGATTGGAAGGGAAGGGAGGCGAAGGGAATAAACATAGTTGCACAACATATGGGAATGTACTCACAAAAATGCACATTTAGAGATTGTAGTAGTAAAATCCACCGCCCGCAGAAGGGGATACTATCTGCTGTCCAGGTACTAACTACCAGTGGGCAACCTCTAGACCCTGATCTCCCTTCTTATAACTCCATCTCTAAAGCAGACTTGAACAAGAGGAAACCTTTGAGTATAGGATGCTCCTCTGGCATTATTTTAAATAGAGGACTGTCCTCTGTAAAAATGACACGTTCCCCCCCACCCCTTGGGTGGATAGAAGTCATTGGAAACAAACCCATTCTCATTAAATTGTGCTTGTTCCTGTCCAGAATTTCCTATTTGTTGAGGGTAGACCACAAGATCGATGCAGGGCCTTCAAATCCTCCAATTCTATAATTCTATTCAAAGATCATTCTAATATTTTCTGCTTTTTGCTTCATTAATTCTCCCGATGTGTTAAACTCCTTCTATTAATAGGCACAAATAAGAATGCCTGTAACATGGCAGTCAAAATTTTATCGCTACCAGATTTACAACCCTCCCTACACAATCCTGATTACAAAGGATGATTGTTGTTGTTTTTAAAGTAGCGATACAACATGTGCTGAGAAAAGAATCATTTGCAGTCGTGGTTGCTCCTCTCCCCCTCTCTCAGGGATATAAAGATAAATGGAACAGAGACCTGTGTGGAGAGATCGGGCTGGCTCTCGAGCAGGTGCATCAGCCCAAGCTCAGAAATGCGCTTGTGTCATCCTGACAAAATGCAGCCCTTTTTTCCTCGGTATGGCACAAAGCTATCCTCTTTCAGAATTAATGAGCAAAACCCAGGAAACAGATTTAAACATAAATGAGATACATATTTATACCTTCCAGCACTCGTGAATAGTTGATTTACTGCCTAGGGAAAAAATATATAAACAGCTATGGTGCGCTTCATTATGTGCGTAATAAAGTGGGTAATGTTCTTTGCCCCGTTTTGCAGCGACGGTAACGGAAGATGTGCATTCTGGGTAGAACTTTCTCTTGGGGGAAGCAAGAGGAGCCTTAGACCGACAATCCCTGAGCCCCAAACCTTGTTAAATGTAGTTTCAGTCCTGGGGACCTAATGCACTGATTGCTTCCCTAGAAGGAATCTCTCTGCTTGCTCCATTTGGTCCTATTACTGAAGGTCTAATTACATCTATTATGCTGTTCAGTTTCACAGAAGTTTGGGAAGGGGAGGTGCAGCGTGTGTGTGTGTGGCATCAAATGGGTAGGAGGGAAGAGAGGAAAAACCTTCACAGGCTTCAGCTCTTTCAAAATGAACTGATGACCAAAGTAGAGTACTTTGTGAGATTATATCTAAACCTCTGAGTGTGTTACTGTAACAAGACAAAATGGAGATGGGTCCAATTTTGTATTATTGCCCAGGCAACAGGGAACCAATTACTCTGTCAAAATCTGAGGTGCTAAAGCTTAAAAGCTTCACAAGGCCTCAGCTCTACCAAACAAATATTCGCTGCCAGAAAAAGGAAAGTGCAGCAGGGGCTTCAGAAGGGGTGGGGGTATTCAAGGAAGGATTTTGCCCTGAGTAACAAAGCCTCCTTTCCCCCTTCTGGGCAGCCGAAAGCCGAAAGCCCTTCCCCACCTCCCTTTTCAGCGAATAATGCAAACATCACATGCCAAGTTATGCTTCTGTGTAGCCTGGAGATTAAGGCGGTTATCATGGTCCACTAGAGCTCAAAAGGGGAAGCAGAGCTGGGGAGGGGAGGGAGTGGGGGAGAAAAAGCCTCATTATTTTAGATGGCTTCCCTTTTCCCATAGGGTTTCTATACATCCTACTTAGCAGCAACTCATTCCAGCACTGATTAAGTGGGAAACACACAGAATCTCAAAAGGTCAAACCTATAATCAGATGCCCTAAGGGGTTGACATGGAAAACTGCTTTATCCAAGGTAGGTTTATTGCAGTCTTATAACAAGGTACAGGAGGTGGTGTGACACACCAAGAGAAGAAAAGAACCTGCAAGTATTCCTAGCCAAACTCCTGATGGCACAAAAAACACCCAAACTTATTTTGTGGAACTGCTTGCTAACAATACACAGTTGTATTTTTAAAAGGCATTTTGGGAGCAAGAAGCCTGCTGGAGAATTGGCAGGCTCATTAAACCACAAAGGTGAGAGAGAAGCTTTAAAAGCAGAAAAATTAAAGGAATTCATTCCATTTTTTCCAGGTGGATAATTTTATTCTTATGCTTTTGCCATAAGGCTGGATTTCTACACAGTTTTACTCATGAATAAGCTGCATGGAACAACACTGTGGCTTACTTTGGAATAAATATGGACACCTCTTCATATTTCCCTTCAGGTTTTTTATTTACTCCTCCAGATATCCTAAAGCATCGGTATTTACTATGAATGCATTACTGCTTTTAATAGACATCCTGTCCATTATGGTTACTATTTCCAGGGTAGTTCTATATCTTTAGGTTTGGTGCTTGCTCGCTTGCTTTTAAGATGCATGTTCAGAAACACGTACATCCTGACACAAATGCAAATATGCATGGACCGATAATGGGGAATTATCGAGTGTACCAGAATGGCAGCTGCCCTGAACGAAGTGAACATGTGACCCAGATGCTTTGCTACTCTCATAGGCCTCTGAGAGGTAATGCTGTGACTTCAGTCTGGAGCTTCCAGTCATGGAGATTCCAATCTACTAAAAGCCCTGTTGGGTTCTCGCCAGCAAGGTAAGAGTCAGCAGGGGTGGGGTGGGGAGGGGAATGCAGGGTTTCCTGTTCTTTCTCTGCCTGTGGATGGTGCAAAGAACATTTCTTCCCATTACTACAAATGGGAACATTTTCTCTTGCTCTGGACTAAATGCATCACCCAGTGTTGGGGGTTGGAAGCTCAGATGGCTGTGGATCCATGCCCTCTCCTTTCCTGCCCACCGCCATGCCAGAACTATGTCTCTAGGTGACCTCTATGTGGTCAGATTTTGGAGAGAGAGCCAGCATGGTCGTTTCCATGGTGGCTGCAGGAAAAAGCTCTCTGAGGTTGGAGTTCTAAGACCTCAGCGGGGATCCCAATCAGTTCTCTTCCCCCAGCAATGCTTTACTTTAGAATAAAATGTGTAGTTTAGGATAATATTTGTATTTTGGGTTAAAAAATCAATGTTGGTTACAATTTTCACAGATACACAACAACATGTATTTTGGATGTCCATGTGTTTAAATGTTAATTTTCATGCATTTTTAAAAATCACTAATTGATATTGAAATAGGAAGGAACAGAATTAAGAATGATGAAAGCTGACATGGACTAGAAAGAACCATATCGGCTCTCCGCTAAGCTTGCTGCCTGTCTGCCCTCAGACAGGATTAAGGCTATTTACTTATATTTCTTCTTACCTTTCTATACTGCCCAGTAGCCAAAGCTTTTCTGACAGTTCACAGAATAGAAGTTAAAACAAACAAATAAACAAACAAAATTAAAGCTTCCACCAAAGAAAAACTGATTGCAGAGAACAATAGCAGCCCAAAGATCTAAAAAGCTCTAACACCATTTTTTAAAACTGAAGGACTAGTGTAAAAAAGACCACAACATAAACATTGTGATTTTATGTTACCTATTATATATGTGATTTTATTTCTCTATTATAGATGGAGGACACTATATTGCCCTTGTGAAACCTGATTGCTGTGTGGTCTGCCTTGAAAACTGAAGGATGACAAAATAAGAGTTGGGATTGTAACATATCAATGCTCCTTTCTGATTTTGTTTCTTCTCCATTAGGTATGTTTTGTTCAATCACATGAGTGTAAGAACTTTACAAAGAAGGCTGTGGCTAATCAGAGTCATGGGCAACCCGTGTGGCATCCTGGAAAGAGACATTGTAAGATGCACATCAAGGGATTCATCTAAACAGCCAGCTAGTTTCTCTTGGCTAACTTTTTAGCATGCCGCTGACTGATAGCAGTTCAGTCCCTACAGTCCCTGATAGATGTGAAATAAAGTGCTTGTGAAACTGTGTTGGCAAGGTCAGGACTCCCATCACCATCAGCTTGGATAGAAATCACCTAGTCCTGCTTTGATGACTACAGAGATCTGATTCCCTGCACTGGTATTCTGGCCCTTTGAATCAGCAGGGCTATTGTACATTAAGACTTTTCAAGGCTTAGTCAGGTATGAGCCCTTTTCTCATCAAGATAATTAACATCTCTCTTGGCCATCTGGTCCCTACGCTACTGCATTTAAACTTACCATTGTTTCCCCTCTTCTCAAAAATGAGTAAAACAAACAAGCAAACAAACAAAAATTTCACCCCTTACCTCTTCAACTCCTGCCGCAACTTTCTCACATAGGGCTTCTGTACATGTGAGTTTTATTGCAGCAAAAATTAGCCATGCCTCTTTTCTGCATGATCAACAGGGCTCCCTAAAGCCACGTTCTGCCTCCCCTCCTACATAATGCCACACAGCATGTTAAAATGTGTGGGAGGAACTTCCCAAGCGCATCGCCCCGGAAGCACAACAGAACTTCACACTGGCAGGAAAACGGCTGTTCACAGCGCTGATGGCCCTCCCTTGCTTTCCTCTGCCAGCAGCCGTGGCTGAGCCCTGGGTGGTTGCGGTTGTGCTGCATCCTTTGCACACATCCACTACTCCCGGGTAGGTTTCTGGTTCCTTCGTGGAGGGAAACCACCATGGGTGGGTGGGCAGGTACGTGACGGAGGAGGAATAGTATGGCAGTGTTTCTAATTCGTGCCATTGCTCAGCTGCAAATGAGACACCTTTAGGGGTGGGGAGGGGTGGATTTGAATTCTATCCTTTGCTGTTACTAACATTGTAGTGCATTGCACAGAGTGTCACATGTGTGACTATTTGCCCACTGGACAAAAGGCATGGATGTGTGCTGGGTGTGATGAGTTCCTGGTTGTCAAGGAACATGTTTGATCTGGAGAAGCAAAGAGAGGGAGTTAGCTTGGCTGAGCAGACCCACAGGGACCACATAACAGGGTCCCAACACATGGGTGTCTGTTCTTCGGCTGTTGTGGAAAATGGAGGTCTCAAGGAAGGAGGATGGCATTCTGAGAAATGATCCCTTAGAAGGAACCCAACCTTTGGAAGGTAAGTATTTACCTTTCACACCAAGGATGTGTCCAGAGGAGGTCTTTTGGTAGAGGAAGATTTGATCATCAGACACAGAGAGCTGGTTTTGTGATGGGTGTGTAGACAATGTGGCCATTTGACTACCTGATGCACAGGTTGCAGATATCATGTGCCATCTAGATAGTTTTGTCTATAGTGTGGAGTCAGTGGGAGCCCCACCACACTACCTTCAGCCTCGGCCACCCCTGGGATGGAGTTCCCGAGAGGATCCCGAAGTCTGGCTTTGGAACTCAGACTGAAAGAGTTCTGACATCCTCATTCTATTATAACTGGGCATCTAACTGTGCCTAAATATGTACAACTGAAACCATCACATAGTGTTTCCCTACTAAACTTTGGCCTCCTTTCTTCTGTTTCTCCTGCGTTGAATTTGGGACTGTGAGCTCCTAGAGGCAAGGACTTGTCTTGTGCTCTGAAAATACAGCATATAGTGGTGACACTATATAAACAGAAGGAATAATAACAAGTAGTAATGAAATGACTCCTGAATGAAATAGAAAGATGGCAGATATTTTCTTTAAATTTTGCTGTGCTTCTGCTACTGTTGGAAACAATATACTGCCAATACCCTGGGGAAATGGATTGGTTTTTCCCAACTTTGGCTGGCAAGCCAGCCATGCCGCCTTCCTAACCAAGCAGGAGATCATCACAGTTAGTCATAAGCATAGTGCCCTCCAGTTTGGGCTGCAATGTGATCTTGATCTGATGTAAGAGCAACAGCCACCTGGGGGTGGACTATTAAACTCTCTCCCTAGCCTTGTTTGCTTCCTCAAATCTTCCTCTTCCACCATGGGAAACAGTTTAAAAAAAGAGAAAGGCTTCCACTGATGTCAGTGGAGACTGAGGACATTTAATCCTCTTCTCGTGGTAGACTGTGGCCCTAATCTAAACTGGGGGCATATCTCCTTGTTCTAGAGTAAAAACTGAAGAGAAGAGTCAGCTGCATGTTTCAGAACATGTGGTTTGACCCTTAGCACGGGGAGTCACTCATGTGAAGTCAAAGAGGAAGTCATGAGGGCTGGACTGGTTCCCAGTTTTAGATCCTTAATTTTCCCGGGTTCCAAATGGCACAGGGAGCCTCCAGATGCTGCTGCTGCAGAAAGAAGCCCCTACCCATAGGAAGGGCCTGGCTAGATCAGACAAGGGTTTCTCATGCAGCAATCCAGGCACCCACCAACCAACCAACCAATCGCCCATCAGATCCCCCAAACGGGGCTTGAATGCCACAACACACTCTTGCCCAAACTCCTCAAAGCACGCAAGGTGAACGAGACCGAGACTGAGTGTGATGGAACCAGGCCTCTTTCCCCCACTTTTTCTCCTCATAGATAGACCGCCTGTTAGGCATGCCCCAGTGGGGCCTTTCTCTCTTCTGTTCACATGGAAGGGAAAAGAAATGTGCAGCCGGTGGACCGGATGGACATGGTACTGACAATCTTCTCCTTCTACTTAGCCTACCTCAGAGCTTTGTTTTCTTCCAGCTCTGTCACATGGTATTAAAGCTGCTGGCCTAGTCACTGGGCTTTTCTACTTTCTCAGTCCTCAGAGGGATGCAGAGAGCAAATGCCATCCCTTGAGGCTGCAAAATGAGGGCTGTGATGGAGGGAGCACTCCCTGCCTCCCACTCCCAAACAATCAAAGTAAGCAGGAAAAGAAACCCGAGGCCTCTATTAAACTAGTATATAAACCAAGTCCTCAGAGTAAAGGCACAGGTGTACAAGATGACTGTGGAAAAGCAATTGGAAATTCCCCATGGCCTTTGTGTAAATCCCCTTCATTCAGAGGTCAGTGGTTGGTGTTTGCAGCGAAGGAGCGTCTTCCACTGGCTACTCTGGGTGCTTCTGTTTATATGACAGTTTTTATCCTGGTGCTAAGAGAACCCTGTCAGATGAAGTGTAAGCCACATTTACCTGTAAGTGCCCTACACTAGCTTGTGATGCCTAATCTCTTTTATTGATCCTATGAGCTGGTTTCTGGAGCCATTGATTTTCCTTGCTGTCAGTTTGTGGCCTTGACTCCTTAATGTTTATTTAGACTGGTCTCCATAAATTGCTTCTGGTGCTGAGGGCGAGGAAGGCAGCAGGAGGTCAGGGGTGCGTGTATACCTGTCCAGAAATATAAATCACAGCTTTTGTTCTTCACTGTTGTTTGTGAACACTGTTTGCTAGGCGAATAAAAAGGAAGTCTTCTACAAAAACATGAAGAAACCATTACTAATTCCCCAGGGTCTGCAATTTTATTGCAGTCTAGGTTTTCAATTTTCTGTATCCTAATGGTACCTCTTGTTATCTACTCAAACATGTAATGTTTCTTTTTGTTAAAAGGAGAGGGGGGTGGAGAAAAAGTGGGGTGTGGAGAGAGAGTTGGGTAAAGATAGAAGTATTGTTTGTTTGCCAGCAAGGAAGTATATTTGGAAAGTGGAGGGATACTTGTTTGTTTTCAGACTCACCCCCACCACCCAAACATATGTTTATATGTTTTTCCGGCCTTTGAAGAAAATGCTAAGACTCAGCTCTGGTGAAGCTACTCCTTTCTGTGAATAAAGGAGCACCATTTGTCTCCCTCTCTGTGTGGCCGGCACCCAGACTCCCTCCATTTTAATTCCCAGGCTGCTCCTTGATCAAAACTGGTGGTGCAGATAGAATGAGGTGGGGAAGGTGGCCGTAAGGTGTGAATTGGGGGAAAGCAGCATCCTCACCTGCAGCAACCTTGGCAAATGGAGCAATGGCTGCAACCAGGTATCTACTCCAGCTATAAATAATTCAAGGGCACATCCAGAAAACTCCAAGGGAAAAGCCTCACAGCTCATTATAACAGTGAGTTGCTCGAATACCAGAGCCTTAAATCACTGGAAAATGTTTTGCAGCAGCTAAGTTGCCCCCCTTCCCCACCCTCTGCCGGAGCAGTAAACATCATAGTCTGTACAAGTTGACAAGTGGTTCTCCTGAGAGCTGGAGGACAGTAATCAATAGAGGTGCAGCCTGGGCCACTGCTGATGCAGAAACATTGTGCACAGATATGATACCCAGAATAAATCACCAGAAGAAAGAGAAGCCTCTTGGAAACAGATGAAGAAGTACCTTTCAAGAAAAACCCTTTTGGATCGCAGTGCAGTTTTGGCACTCTGCTGGCTTGTGGCGGTCACCCAGCATACTATAGGGTGGCCATGCACCATATTTTACAGAGGACACTCCTTTATTGGAAGGACTGCCAGAGAACTGCCCACTGAAGACATCCTTTATTTGAAGGGCCGACCTGTCTAAGCCTGCTTTCAAGATAAAGAGTCATAAGGAGGACAAACAGCATAACTTTAAGGGCCATTACCTGTGAGCACCTGGACAACAGGCCAAACAGGGCAGCTCTCAGATCACCTGGTCATAGTCTTCCCCACTTTGGTGGGATGCATGGTATTTCTGTTTCAATTCTACTGATTTCTACATTGACATTTCTACAGATAAATGAGGAAAGGCAAATTTTCTGTAAAACTATCTTCTCCTCTGATCTCTCTTTTGAGGATACAAGTCTTCTTTTTGGCCATTCCAAAACAAGTTCAGCGGAGGTAGCAGGCATGGGGAACCTCAGAGGTCAGATCCATCCCTCTGCAGTTCCCATAATGGCCTCTACCTTCCCTTGGTTCCACCCACTTTCTGCCTGCGACTGATTGTTTGCTGATTTCCTAGCAGTATTTCTCCCTCATTCCAAAAGGTAGAAATCCCTGTTCTGTAGCTTAATTATGACTGGAATCTAGCCACTGAGAGCTTCTCTGAAATTGAATTCAGCCCTTGGATGGAAAGAGGTTTCCACCCCTGTCATATATGAACAGGCAACAGGGGATCAAAACTTAAATCACTTCCTTTCTTTGCAATCATCACTCAGCCTTTCCCATATGCTGTAGTTGTATGGAACTTCATTCCTTTGTCAGTTTTCAAGGATAAAGAAACTTCAAGGAAATAAGTGCTGAGAAGTACAAAGGACTTGCATTTACTGCTATGTATCTATGTATAACACTTTTATCTTGTGTTTTCTCCAGGGCGCTCAAGATGCCATACATAGTTTCCCCAACTGCTTTATCCTCACATTGCTTTACCCTTTAAGATAGTTTAGGCTTAAAGATAGTGAATGATTCTCTAAGTTCAAAGTTCTTTGGTGCAGCTCATTTCTCAGTGGAGAGTTAAGCCCAGGTCTTATCTGTTCTAATTTGGCATTCAAACCACCACATGGAGTAAAGTCACATGTGAGCTTCCCTGGCTCTGCCCCTCACACTTTTAGCACTGCCAGATTTTCTGTGATGGTGGAAAAAACCAGTGACTTGGCTTTAGATCAGGGAACATGAAGCGTGCCCGTCTTCTGAAAGTAGAATTCTGCTCACAGAAACCTGCACGAGGCAAATGCACCTTGTCTGCCTAGTTTTTAAGCTAAAACACTTGGGAGATTTGCCATGCTGAAAATCTCAGTGGCACATTTGGGCACGGTGCAGGGGCCGAGTTACAGCCCCTGGTGGGGTTTAATGGAAGACCAGTGGGGCTGCTCAGGCCCTGGCAATTGCCTACCTTTCCTCTACAAGTGCTGCCTCTGAGACTACAGCAAGACCACAAGGTCAACAGAACTACACTAGGCCAGAGGCTACTCATCCACTTTGAGGTCCCCTGGTGCTGCTACTGCCCTTGGCTGCCTGGCCTTCGGCCAGCGTGCCCGGCTAGACAGGAATGCTAATTCCTTGACTGCAAGCCTCCCCTGTCTGGATTTTACTGTTGGACTAGATGCTGTGGGAGCAAGGTGCAAAATCAGGACTGTGGCTTGCAGTGAGGCGTTAGCCCTTTCCCACCATGCTAGAACTGAGATGGAAGTGCAGAAGCGTCTCATGGAGGCTTCCTTCCTGAGACTATAGAAGGTTGGATGGAAGGGTGATTTTCAGTGGGATCATGGCTGGGAGGAATGAGTGATACCTTCTCCACCTCTGCCAGGGCCTCAATTGTCCTCTACCCCATTACTATTCAGATTGCAAAACCTATATACCGTAACTGCATTTACACAGTTAGCATCAGATTTGCTTAGGTCTGAAGTCACTGACATGGAAACAGCCTTGTCTTCATAACTTCTCTTCATTAGAGTCTCTTACACTTTAAAACCAGGTGTGAAGCTCCACCTTAAAATTCCTTTATAACACACCATTCCAGATTAGCTTACACAAACATATGCAATGAAACAATATGCACTACTTAATAATTTAATGCTTCATGTCCTGGGTTTGAAGGACGTTGATGCCACATGCCAGCAAGAACACAAAAAGCATTCTGACAGCTGGCAAATTAGCTCAACACAAAAGCGGCAGAAAGAATAGACTCCTCCTGGCTAGCGGAGAGAGTTGGTGGATGGCCTACGAAAGTGTCTCTCCCCTTCAGGTTAACCCAAGTAAATCCTCTGCCTCACACATTAGTCTTCTGAGCACTTCTTGGTTTTAGGAATACCACACAATCCATTTAGCAATGTCCAGGACTTAACCTAGATTTAAAAAATGACCGCATTCTGCATTGGCGAATGCTGAATGGCATACTTTTTCAAAGACCTGTTTTTCAAATGCAGAATAGGAAGGAAAGCTATCTGAGTTTATTTTCCTGTGGAAAAGTAAAACCCCAAATGTTTTCCCTTCCATTTTTTCCACCTGATGTCAGAAAGCGATGGCATTAGAGTTTCCCTTCATGACTGACATTTAGACACCAGACATGACATTTTGTTGGATGCAGCAAGGAATAATAATTCTTTAAGTCTATAAATAGCCAACGTATGCTGGGTTAGGATGAAACAGATGACCTAACAGAAGACTAAATCTTGGCACCATTGACTTGCAATGGACAAGTCTGCCAACTAAATTCTAGCCAGCTGGTTGCCTCAAATCCTCCCCTGCTAAGTCTGAGCAATTTTGTATGGGTTTCATGCCACATCCATTCATCTATCAATTGAAATTCCAAACAAAAACGCATTTGGGGTGAGAACACATCACAGATGAAATGTCTGATGGCTCACTAGACTGGGGATGAAGCCAGCAACACTTAGGCGCATATGAAACTGATCGCATATCCATAGCTTCATATTATTAAGCACAGAAATATAATTTGAAAGACTGGGAAAAATTGCCCTGTGGTTTACTTAAATGGACAAGTGGGCACTAGCTGAAAGGCCTTTGTTTAATGGTAGATAAAGAATTTTTCATCCACAAGAAAATGAAAACCAGGGATTGAGAATACATTCACAGGGAAACCATAAACAGCAGTGACTAGCATCCTTCTCCTATTTGCATATTATAGAATTCAACATTATTTGATTGATACATGTAGTTTTGGGTACATTCCCGATCACTGGCAGCTGATAGGATGGGGAAATCCAAGCTGGCCACAGGGATTCTAACACCCTTGTGGAGCACGCTATATCCTGCCACCCTGGCTCATTTTCATCCTATCGGGGGTCTTCCCTGCAACTTTCAGTGATGGAGAAATGCACAGTGGGACAGGATCGATCTTCTCAAAAATTGATGGATGTTCCCAGAGAATAGCAAGCCATGATGTCTACTAACAGCTTCTTAAGCCTTCTAGCCTACTGCATTAGCCTGGCCTCCCACTTCCCTGTTTTGTCCCACCAACATCTCTTTCTGCGCTTTTCTTTCCAGTTTGGATATCATGATGTTCTATTCAGCACCTGAATGCTACGCAGATGGGTGCAGAGATGTTCTTCAACTTTCTGTAAAGAAACAGGATATTCGTATTACAATACTTATGCATTTATGGGCTGAGAACTCCCTTAGGGCAAGTTATAAGATTAAACACATGAATGATTACAAAGATAAAATGACCAAAAAGATAAAACTCACAGATCCATGTCCCTTAATAAACTTATCACTAAGACTAGCCATGTTCCTTTGGCAAAAGTCCAGACACTTCTACTCTAGAGCACCTTTCAAGTAGATTTTGGGTTTAGTCCCATACATTTCAGTATTGTATATAGCATTGTGTTTAAGGTGGTTTTTAGATTATGCCAACTGGTGGGCTTTAAGAATTAATGCTCCTTGTGGTTCTTTCAAGATTAATTACTTCAGTTTACGTAACTCAACACCAGTCAAAATGGTAGTAGCCCATTTCTGGATTGTATTACATTGAGCATAGTAACTCAGGCTGAAGTACAAACCAAGACTGTTTGGCAATCCCACACAGGAGAAGAAAAGCACAAGACTGGGGAAAGCAAAGAGCAGCACACACAAACAGCCCTGTGATTGTTTAGTGGGTGTTGCCCTTCTAGTTTTGGTAATTACACAGGGAGTTGATTTGTCATGGTCTTTCTGCATCATTGAGTGGACACAGGAGAGAAGCATGTGTGGTCCAGTCAAGGAGAAGAAATTCTCCAGGAAAACATGACATCATCTATATTCTTATTATCTCTAACAAATCTTGGCAACTTTTAATGCATGAAATTAAAACAGAAAACACATGCAAAATGAGAAGCTGCAACACAATAGATGAGACCCCAAAGATTTAACCACTCACAGCATTGGATGGAAAAGAAAGGAGAACATTCAGGCAAATAAGCAAAGATACTGCTGCACTGCCAAGATACAACAAAATGGCTTGACACACAAGTGCAGCCCATACTGCTTGTTCACTTAACATGATAAGCCATAGTGGATTGTGACCCTTGTCTGAGTCAGCTTGTCTCAACATGTCTGAACTCAGCATGGAAGCTTCAATGTGGTTTATTACCTCCACACAAACCACCCCGATAACCCAAGGTTTGTTGTTATATAGGGGTGGCCTGTTTTTAGGGCTGTTGTCATGATGTGCTTGTCCTCAGTGGCCACAGAGCTATTTGGCAAGAGCAGTAAAAACATGGCCACTCATTGCCACATTGCTACTGCTGCCTGCCATGTCAACGCTTTCTGCCCTACCCCTGGTGCAGAAATTGCACTGTGAAATGTCTCTAACTCATTCCCAACACACACTCACATTCATGGGGCTTTGGAAGCATGCAAATAGATGGAGCGGGGGAGTTGCCTGCTTTTTGCAAGTGCACAACTACGCACATGTGTCTGTTTGCTATTCACTGTCTTCTGCAGCAAAGATCAATATCCCTTCTGTATGTGCAGAAATTCCACTTATCAATTTCATCCATTCATCTTGAAGTGACACTTGCCAGTTTCTTCCCCCACTTCACTACTTCCCTTGACACAGAGCTATGAAAGCTCAATGGAGCTATTGGTAGAGGGGGATACTATTACTGCAGGCATATGGGTGAACTTACTATGAAAATTGGTTGTTGCTCCTCTCCTCTCCTCTCCTCTCCTCTCCTCTCCTCTCCTCTCCTCTCCTCTCCTCGTCATGTACTAGTCCTAAGGAGAAGTTTGAGAAGAATTCATGAAGAATATTGGTCTATATAAACCAGGCTTTCAGAACCCGGTCCCCTGTCTGATGTTTGAATCTTTAATTTCCTTCAGCTCTCACTACCATGTCAAGAATGCTTGTAGCTGTAG